>NC_086446.1:552985769-553307019 GCF_028390025.1 Pseudophryne corroboree | reverse complement strand
TTGCTTCTCGGCCATGGTAAAACTGTTGCAGGATGTGCTGGTAATTATAGTTCCACATCAGCTGGAGGGCCAAAGGTTCCCCATCCCTGCACTAGATGATGGGTCTACCACCTGTGGTCCTCCCACTGCTGTGAAACTGCACGTCCCAGCATGCCCTGGCACAGTTTTGCTATTAAGACATGCTTAAACTGAGTAAGGGCATGCTGGGATGTGTAGTTCTACAGCTGCAGGAGAGCCGCAGGTTGCAGACCCATGGACTAGTTCAGTGGTTCCAACCTCGGTCCTCAAGTACCCCCAACAGTTCATGTTTTCCAGGTCTCCTCACAGGATTGCAAGTTAAATAATTGCCTCCACGTGTGGGTCTTTTAAAATGTGTCAGTGAGTAATGAATACACCTGTTCAACTGCTAGGTGACCTGGAAAACATGAACTGTTGGTGGTACTTGAGGACAGAGGTTGGGAACCACTGGCCTAGTGGGACAAGGTTTGTGCAGTTGTGTGCAGCGTGAGACATTTTACTAACCCATGTCACCTCTACATGGTCAACGGTTTCCAGGCGACGTATTGAGGACCATCTCTATGAAGAAAACAACAGGTGAATAATCAAGTAACACATTATAGTACAATATAATCCATTTAAAAAAAATAGAAATGTAGGATCAGAATATGCTCTTTATTGGCCCATTTAAATAAACTGTATCCACAATTTAAAGGAGCTGTCATCCTTTCCCACATTTATACTAGAGATGTGCGGCGGACACTCTTCGTGTTTTGTGTTTTGGTTTTGGATCTGGATCCCTGCTCATGTTTTGGATCTGGATTGGTTTTGCCAAAACCAACCTTTTGGGTATTGGATTTGAATCTGGATGATTTTTGAAAAAAACATAAAACAGTAAAAATCACAGAATTTGGGGGTAATTTTGATCCTTCTGTATTATTAACCTCAATAACATTCATTTCCACTCATTTCCAGTCTATTATGAACACCTCACAATATTGTTTTAGATGAAAAGGTTGCACTGAGGTCGCTGGATGACTAAGCTAAGCAACACAAGTGGACCGCACAAACACCTGGTCCATCTAGGAGTGGCACTGCAGTTGCAGACAGGATGACAGTTTTAAAAACTAGGTCCCAAAGAGCACATAATGCAAAGAAAAAAAGAGGTGTAAAAAGGTCGCTGGACAGGGATACACATTAACGAGTTAGTATAATATAAGAGCATTGGGACTGATTTGTCACATAACCAAATATGACGTTATTGCTAAGCAAATAATCCCCAAACTACTCAGATTAAATTAATCATTATACTAATGACAATTCAACCTAACACAATAATTTAACTTGTTTAATTGATAGTGTTAGTTAGGATCAAAAAAATATGTATTACTAAATATATCAGGGCCAAAGACATATTAAAGATAGACAAAAAAAAATTCTCTTTTACTGAAGATAAAAATGTGTTTTTCTTTTTTTAAGCTATTAGAATGACACTCAGAGGGATAGGGGACAATATGAACCCCAAGTTTTTAAAATTACAATGCACTCTTAATGAATGAGAAGTTTGAATTATAATATGAAGTTATAAAGTTGGAAGGAGAAGGAGAAGGAGGAGGAAAAGGAGTATAAGAGCATGTATGGACAACAGGAGATACAGATAGATGGAGAGAGACACATGCAAAGAGACAGAGAGATATCAAAAAGTTACACAAATAAGAGAAGCGGTGTTTGTGGTGGATTTGAAGAAAAAGGGAGAGTAGAGTAATGGGGTAGTTTCCTGAATTACTATCTTGTGGTTAAATGAACGGACTATAATTAATGTATTCATTTAAACCTCCTGGTGCCAGTGCACCCAGTCTGAAAGTCCAAAAGCTCTCACGTTTAAGCAATTCCTTTGTTAAATCACCACCCATAATGCCAAGATGTACTGACTCAAGGCGAAATGCCTTAAAGCTCTTGAGGTTACCTTTATGCTTGAAATTAAAGTGTCTGGCTATGGTGGTCAGTTGCTTCCCTCTACTCATGTCCTGAACAGCATTCCTAATTGTTCCCACATGCTCAAGGATACGCTGTTTTATCATCCTGATGGTCATGCCCACATATTTGACATTACACTCACATGTGATACAGTAAATCACATGTGTTGTATGACAGTTGATGTAGTCCTTGATCTTGTTAATGTTGCCATATCTATCCTTCACTTCCTTAGTCCTAGTCATAAATTGGCACGCTTTGCAAGCTCCACATGGAAAGGAACCAGTTAGGGTAGGGGGTTTTGGTGTCGTGCGAGTATAGTGACTTTTTACTAGATTGTCACGTAGATTTGGGGCTCAACGCCAGCTCATAGATACATTTGTGTCAATATGTTTGGACAAATCCTTATCAGACAGGAGGATATGCCAATGTTTTTGGACACATCCTCTAATCTGGTGCCATTCATGACTGAAGTTTACAACAAATCTTAATTTTTCATCATTACTTGGAGGATCGTTTCTCTAACCAAAGATCAGGGTCTCTCTGTTTGTCTCTTTCATAGACCTTTTTGCTCTTTTTATTGTGTTATGACTGTACCCTCTCTCTCTTAACCTACAAGTGAGATCCTCACTTTATTATAGACTATACTTTCAGAGCAATTCCTGCATAGTCTCAGAAACTAGCCCTTTGGTATGTTTTCTATAGTTGGTGGAAAATGATGGCTAGTCTGATGGAGTAATGTATTGGTGGCAGTGTCTTTCCTGTACAGTTTGGTTTGCACTTTGGTTTGTATGCCTGTATAGATTTTAAATCCAAAAATAAAATCTTAGTGATACTTATTTCAAATGTTAATTTGAGATTCAAGTTATTGGTGTTGAGTTTGGCAATAAATTCCAGTAAAAGGTTTTGCCCTGCATTCCATATCATGAAAACATCATTGATGTAGCAATACAACATCGTTACATGTTGGGTATAGCACTAATTTTTATCACAAAAGACTAGCTCCTTCTCCCACCAGCCTAAAAATAAGTTCACGTAGGTAGGCGCACATGCCGCCCCATTACCGTCCCCCTTACTTACAAGTAAAATTTGTCATCAAAGGTAGAGAAATTGTGATTTAATACAAAATATAACAGTTCCAATAGAAATTCCTGAAAGGTACCAAAATCGTGCATGTTTAGAAAATATTTCACAGCTGATAAACCAGCCTCATGATCTATGCTGGTGTACAGCATTTCAACATGTAATACATATGTCTGTGGTTTTCTTTCCTGATATAACAGCCACCCCCATGGTTTCTTAAACCTATTTAATATATAACAATAAAGGTTACATTTTAAATTCAATAATAGAAAGTTTTGGCAATATGAGGCTCTGGATGAACTTATAAGAGTGCCCCCAAACTAGAGTCTTCTTTTTCTCTTGTTGGTTTATGTAATTTTCTGACTCTGGGGAGCAAGGCCAACCCTCATTAAATTAAGATACTTTATGTAAAGTCAGAATTTATTGAGGTATTTGGTTACTATTTATTTTAAATCTCCATTGACACATCTAGCATCTTAGACCTTTTTTGGTTAGCTTATTAGTCAAGGAGAGGTCTTGTGCGGAATATCTCACAACCCTGTCCCCTATACTAATAACTTACCAAGAGGTGTGGAAGGTAGTGGCTGAGGATCCACATTCTCTTATTCCGAATCTTGCTACAATAAATCTGGCATGAAGTAAAGTCCAATCCCTGAGGAAAATCCAGAACTGCTTTGTGGCATTTCTTCTGTTTTAAAAAGACCACAAAAAAAAATGTGTTTAGTACAATAAATTTTAGCCTACAAAAAAAAAACCACTTTGCATTCACAGATCTATCTTCTTGGATCTGAGGTCCCGCCACTCCGGGAATATCCAAGACTCAACCCATTTCTTCTCCAAATAATCTTCTGCTTGGGACTGAAGTTGGTTCAGATTGGCTGACTTCAAATCCCACAAATGTGTCCACCATGACTCCTGTAGACTAAAATACGCTAGGAATGGTTTGCATGTCGAGTGTCATGGTTTCTTCAAGGTCTGTTGCTGAAGGCTCTTCGGAAACATGTTGTTTCCTCCTGGTGGCTCCTTGTTCCTGGGTGACAGATGTCCTTTCTGTTGCCGCCCTCTGTGTTCCTGCTGTCTTCTTTGGTATCCTTCTTGTTGGTTCTTCCTCTTCATGAATTTTACCTCTTAGTAAAGAGTCTACATTGCATGCAGTTCCTTCATCCTTCTTCTGATCATATCCTACCAGGATATCCATTGGATGTTTAATTCGGGTCCTCCTCCGGTTCCCATCTCATGTCATTGCTGCATCCCAATCGTCTTCTACACTTGTTTTCTGCAGTCGCTGTACCTCTTCATGCAGTTCCTGTAGTCCCCATGGTTTCCAGCAACTGCAGTCATTTTGTCAACGATGTCATCCCAGATCTTCCTTTTCTGTTTGGATGCAGTTGTCTGTGCCCTTGGTCCATACAGTACATTGTATGATCTGTCCGCAGCTTCAACTAAGGCACTGCTCTCTGCCTCATTGTAACATGGTCCTCGCGGATTCTTCTTTCCAGATTCATCTGCTGAGGCTTCCTCATCGGAAGGGTCTTCTGGATGACTTGATGGCTTTTAGATAAAAAAACAAACAAAACATAAATTCACACAGTGAACTGTGGGTGTTCCTACAAGTATGTGAGTGTACCTGGCAGTGCGCAAAGTGAACTGTGGGAGTGCCTACCGGTATGTGAGTGTACCTGGTAGTGCGCAAAGTAATCTTTGGGTGTGCCTACCGGTATGTGAGTGTACCTGGTAGTGCGCAAAGTAAACTTTGGGTGTGCCTACCGGTATGTGAGTGTACCTGGCAGTCAGTGGTGTGAGGTGAGGTCAGTGGCTGGTGAGGCACCACAGCCATAAGGAAAACAAGAAAAGGGCGCGCTATCAATAGCAGCTGGTAAAGGGTGGTAAATCCCTTTAGAGGTAAAAACAATAGAGCAAGTGGGTGTACCAGCGCTGGCTGATCATGCACAAATATATTAATCACTAATCCGAAAGACTTAGTAAAAAGATATAACACATTTATTTAGCATTTTAAAAAATATTAAAAAAGAAATAAAAATTGAAATCTGCCACAATATGCCTGAATGTTGGATATTGACTGAATAAACCACATAAGTGACTTAAGACACTCTTGAAAAGTTAATGTCACTGGGTATGTCCATCACTAATCGGCTGTGTTGCATATAACCGATAATTGCAGGTATGAGGTATTTACCAGTGGTCCTCGGTGCAGATAATGTCCACCAATTAAATAACTGGAACCAATTTCCTCCTTAACATACCAGAAGAAGGTCCAGATGGGTAAGTACTGCAATATGAATGTCCAAGATGGTGGTACTGGAGTGTCAATCGGATGTCACAAGTGGAAATTGGATGTCAAAATAGGCAATAAGCTCGACATTCAGGCATATTGTGGCATATTCCAATTTTTATTTCTTTTTTAATATGTTTTAAAATGCAAAATAAATGTGTTATATCTTTTTACTAAGTCTTTCGGATTAGTGATTAATATATTTGTGCATGATCAGCCAGCGCTGGTACACCCACTTACCACAGCCATAATGTTCATCAAGTCCCGCCGATGACCCCTACCACCGTCAAGCTGAAGCCTGCTACTGCTCCCAAGTCAATGCGTACTACCACCACCACTGATGGCCTCTGCCCACGCCAATGGACACCACCTTCCTGCCTGTCTCCCACCATTGCCACATCCTGCTCTATCTCATTCCAGTGTCACCACCCTGCCCTGTCTCCTTCCACGCCACCATGCTGCCGTGTCTCCCTCTAGTTCCACCATCCTGCCCTGTTTCCTTCCACACCACCATCCTGCCCTGTCTCCTTCCACACCACCATCCTGCCCTGTCTCCATCCACACCACCATACTGCCCTGTCTCCCTCGATGCCAGCTTCCTGCCCTGTCTCCTTCTACACCACAATCCTTCCCCGTCTCCCTTCACGCCACCATACTGCCCTGTCTCCTTCTACGCCACCATCCTTCCCTGTCTCCCTCCACGCCACCATCCTGCCCTGTTACTGATCTACAGTGACCCTTATTTACATTGATGACTAAAAGCACTGCTTTACTGCATTACTTCACGGGAATATTGTTTTTAATGTTTGAATGCAATTTTGTTATCATGCAACTATAGCATTTATAAACCATTATGTCCAGATATTAGTCTAGTTTTCAAGGGTAGTATGTAGGTAGCACTGTTATTTTAATAACTAGCGATTCCAAAGGTATAAAACCCCCACCTAAAGATACACGTCAATGCACTTTTTGCATGTTCATGCTGACAACTGACCAATCAGATGTTGCTCTTTTTTGACCAATTACACATTTGGAAGTTACTTACGCCTCCACAATGAATCCATATTTCAAGCTTGACAAGTAAAATTGTACTCAAGTCTGGCAGAACAAGACACATTTTACAGGAACATTGCAAAGAAAATTAACTGTTACTGATCTACAGTGTCAAAAATTATCAAAATAGCATAAAGAAACACTTCTATGGACAAGGGGCACCCAAGGAAGACTATTGAACATCATGCGACAGAAGGGGCTGGGCGCCGCTGGCAACATGGATTGTGGAATCGGCTAATAGTCAGGGGATAGTCGGATACTGCTATTTTACCACATCATGCGGCAGGCACCTCGGGCTGCAGCCGTCCCATCCTCTTTGCAGCCCTTCCTGTGATAGAAGAAGGGGGCATGCCTGGGGACCATCTGAGCCTCTGAGCCGGCCACTGGTGGAGCATGGTAATTTACTGAGCTGAGGCTGAGCTCTCGGCAACCCATGAGAGGGCAACCCCCTCCCCTGAATCCGCCTATGTGGCAGCAAGCAGCCCTTACAGTGCGGCTGGAGCAACAGTCAGAGGAGAGGAAATCACATCCGCTCCTCCCCCTCGGGTCAGACTGCACTTGGCAGCAGCTACTGGGGGACGGGCAAGCGCATGTTAGTGTAATCTAAACAATAATAGTTGATGCACACCCCCGCCCCCGGAATCGGCAACAGCCCAATCACATGAGACTCAGTGACAAGGGCGTGCTTGCATGTGCTAGCTGTCAGCATGCCCCTTTGAAAGCAGCACTTCTAGAGGTGCCGCTTATAGTTTTTTTTTATGGGCTATGACTGCCCTATGCATGGCCCCGCCCCCTGCTTCCGGCTCTGTATCATTGACAGCGGGAGGCACAGAGAGCGGTGCCTCCAAAACACATTTAGAACTGTTTTTAGTAGGTAAAAATGATTAACATAATGCAAAGGCTAAAGCAGATACTTATGACACAGAATATGTGTCATAAGTATCTTCTTTGTATTATTTTAATTATTAATGACAGGGGAGGTCTCTGCGTTCTTACAATATCCTCTGCTGGCTTGCCATATCTTCTTCCTGTGTTGTGTCCCACTCTTTGCCGCTGCCCAATGATTCTTCTGGAGGGTGGGAATGGGGGACGCTTGTCCCTGGACATAACTGTGGGAAATACAGTGCCGTTTCTTGCGGCGGGCGAGCCGTGCAACCGCACGGGGCGCCCGCCGCGGCACTTCTTCAGCACTTTGAATCCTCCCTCCCCTCTCCTCCGGAGTGCCCAGCTCGGGGGGCGGGGTTTCGTGGAATGACACGCTTGCGTCGTGACGTCACGACGCAATCGCATCATTCCTCGAAACCCCGCCCCCCGAGCTGGGCACTCGGGAGGAGGGAGAAGGGGGAGCCGCGCAGACGAGGGGGAGCCGCGCAGACGAGGGAGAGGCGGCTGAAGAGCGGGAAGAACCGCTTCAAATGTAAGTCAGCCCCTCTGCCTCTCTCTCCCTCCCAACCACCACCTGCCGTACTGTGTAAATTGGGGACACCTGTCTGCCGTAATATGTAAAATGGGGACTCTTGCCTGCCGTACTGTGTAAAATGAGGACACTTGCCTGTTGTACTGTGCAAAATGGGGACACGTGCCTGCCGTAATGTGTAAAATGGGGACACTTGCCTGCCGTACTGTGTAAAATGGGGACACGTGCCTGCCGTACTGTGTAAAATGGGGACACGTGCCTGCCGTACTGTGTAAAATGGGGACACTTGCCTGCCGTACTGTGTAAAATGGGGACACTTTCCTGCCGCAATGTGTAAAATGGGGACACTTGCCTGCCGTACTGTGTAAAATGGGGACACAAGCCTGCCGTACTGTGTAAAATGGGGACACGTGCCTGCCGTACTGTGTAAAATGGGGACACATGCCTGCCGTACTGTGTAAAATGGGGACACGTGCCTGCCGCAATGTGTAAAATGGGGACACTTGCCTGCCGTACTGTGTAAAATGGGGACACGTGCCTGCCGTACTGTGTAAAATGGGGACACGTGCCTGCCGTAATGTGTGAAATGGGGACACGTGCCTGCCGTACTGTGTAAAATGGGGACACTTGCCTGCCGCAATGTGTAAAATGGGAACACTTGCCTGTTGTACTGTATAAAATGGGGGCACGTGCCTGCCGCAATGTATAAAATGGGGACACTTTCCTGCCGCAATGTGTAAAATGGGGACTCTTGTCTGCCGCAATGTGTAAAATGGGGACACTTGCCTGCCGTGCTGTTTAAAATGGGGTTGCGTGCCTGCTGTAATGTGTAAAATAAGGACTTTTTTTTATATCCTGTGGTGGCCGTGATGATGAGATCAGATGAGGCCACGCCTATCTTAACAAAGCCACGCCCATTCTAACGAGGCCACGTCCCCCTTGCCGGGAGCGCGCACCTTCCTCTTTATATCTTTGGGGGGCGCATTTTTTCTTATGTGATCTGGGGGGGCGGGGGGGCGCATTTTTAAATCTCGCACTGGGAGCCAAATTGGCTAGAAACAGCCCTGGGGAAATAAATGTAAAAATATTACACATACCCAGCCAAACAGGTAGAAATCACACCACAGGCACCCCACCCCCAAACCTAACATTGCATCATGCAATGAACCCAGCAGTAAAGCACACCTGCACATGTAAATAAAAAAACAACCAAAGTAGGTTGAGGGTACACCACAGGCACCCCTCTCCAAACTATGCACCCCTACATGCAAGATGCAGGAAAACCAGCTCAATAAAACATTTTTAAAAGCACCCCGGCACACATTTTAAAAATACACAGCCCCCACCCAAACAGCCCCGAAGTACAGCAAAGTCACCCCTGCAAAACCCTTCAAACCTGCACTGCATAGTGCAATACCCCAAACAGCATAAAACCATTGAAAAGCACTTCTGCACACATTTTAAACATACAGACTCCACCCAAACAGCCCCGAAGTACACCAAAGTCACCTCTGCAACGCTGCACTGCATAATGCAATACCCCAAACAGCATAAAACCATTGAAAAGCACCCCTGCATACATTTTAAACATACACAGACCCCACCCCAAACAGCCCTGAAGTACACCAAAGTCACCCCTGCAACACCACTGCAAGCCAGCACTGCATAATGCAATACCCCAAACATAAAACCATTGTAAAACACCCATGCACACATTTTAAACATACCCCAAACACATCCGAGCTGGCCCAAAGTACACCACATGCACCCCTCCCCCACCCATGCATTACATGCTGCACACAAACATCATACAAACCACCCAAAATGAACTCACAAAAGTACCTCTGCAGTACACATGCACCTACATACAACACCATACACACATATCCCACAGTTGGTACCAGGGGCGTATCTATGCATTGGCCAGGATGGCACACGCCTGGGGTGCCTGCCAAGGAGGGGGCGCCACCCAGTTGTGCCATGCTGGCCCGACACACTCTGTGATCAGCAGCCATGGAGGCAGGGGCTGGAGATGTCTGGCCAGCCTCGGGGGGGAGTGGGGCATGCATCAGCGTAGCTTCTATGGCCTCAGCACACGGCCCTGCCCCCTACTCCCTCACTGGCAGCTTCTCACAGGTTGGGATGTGGCTGTGCGCACTGTCCCGCTGCTGTTCCCCCACGGTGGCCATGCGGCTGTGAGCCAGTGCCACCCTCAAGGGAGAGTCTTCCTTTACCACTCTCCTGGCTCCCTGCACTTATTTACAGGAGGAAAGAAAAAAAAGTACCATGGGGGGCAATGTGTTTTGGGGGCAGCATGGTGGAGTTGAATATACTGGGGTGATATAGGGATGCAGTGTGTATGGAGGGGCAATATGGGGGTGCTGAATGTATTGCAGATAATATGGGGGTGCTATGTGCACTCGGGCAAGGGTAATATGTGGTACTGTGGGTACTGGGGTAATATGGGATACTGTGTGTACTGGGATGTATTATTGGGGGTGCTGTATATACTATGGTTTATATAGGGGTGCTATGTGGGGTTGGGGATGGAATCCTCCCCCTACCCTACCCTAACTCTAACCCTCCCCCTACCCTATCTTTAACCCTACCTTTTAGGTGCTTAACCCCAACCCCTTCTTGCAGCCTAACCTGAACCCCCACGGATGCGCCTAAACCTAACTGCCCTTGCCAGCACCCTAAACCTAACCATCTTCCCTCCGCAGCCTAAGCCTAACCCCCCCCCTTCCATCCCAGGTGTAGTACTTACGTGGTCCGCTGTCTGTGACTGTACAATCAGGATCCCAGCGGTTGGGGTTCCGGCGTCAGTGTCCTGTCCCCTATTGGCATTCCAGCTTTGGCCTTCCATTGTGTGCCGGGATTCCGGCGCCATTATGTTGTGCACCGGGATCCCGTCCGTCGGGATATTAACTGCATCCCACTGTGTGTACTGGGGGAATAATTACCATGGTGGGCACTATGAGACTTTTTCATTCTGGAGCCTGACAGGGATAGCTGCAGTGGGGAGTTTTTACTCCCACACTCTGGCATACAAGATGTTCTTATATCTTGACGCTACTGCCTCCTGCTTCGCCTTAGTAAAGAGGCATAGCGGGAAGACTTATACCAGCACAATCCTGGCCAGTATCATACATCCGCCCTAATGTGTGGCTAGACTAGGGTAGGGTTAGTGGTGATGAAGGTGTCAGTGGAGTTGGGGAGGTGAGTGAGAGTATATTATTACACAAATATGGCGTGGATGGGGGGGGGGGCACCAGTCCTTTACTTTTCCAGGAGAGCTCAGACCCCTAGATACACCCCTGGTTGGTACTTACCTAAAAGTGCAGAAAACAGTCCTAAAACGCCTTCTCCTCTGTCCAACGCTGTCTGTCTGTTTTGGCTGGATCAAGGCTTGCTGGGTGTTTAGTTCACCATAGTGCACTTTCCCACAGCAAAAGAAACCAATTCAGCACTCTGCAGCACCTCTCTCCACTCTGCAAGTTACCAAAATGGCACCTGGACCACACAGCAAACAGCCCTTATATGAGATCCACAAGAAGCCGAGTCCATTCTGCCCTCAATCCAACTGATTGGTCCCTTTCTGACAAGGGGAGTGTCGGAATCCAAAAACATTGAATGGACCAGAATCAGTGACGGGAGACGGGGATGCTGACTGTCGAGTCCTGTCGGAACGGCAACCTGTCAGAAACGGTGCCGCTTCCGACAAGCATTGAATAGACTCCATAGTCAAAATCGTAAGACAATATAGTGCATATCGCACTATGTGTATAGTCCTTGCGATGCCGATGCGCGGTCCTGCGGGATCGGAATCGCAAGGAAAAATAGACGGTACAGTGCATTGCATCGTGTGTACACACCTTTAAGCTTTATTGGGCTTTGTTTTTTTGTTTTTGGCAAACCAGGCAAATGTTTTGTGTTTGTTTTAGATTTGGATTCCTTTAAAATGTATAAAAACTGCTAAAATCATGTAATTAGGACATGGTTTTTTTTTTATATTAACATCAATAACATTAATTTCCAGTCATTTCCAGTCAATTTTGACAACCTCAAACCTCACAACAATGGCCACAAGCTACAGCAAGTTTACTGGTAAAACTACAGTAAATGACAGTGCAGTGGCACAAACACACGGTAGTAAAAAAATATATATATAGAACTATAGGAAACAGTAGCACAGCAGTGGGAGACAGGATGGCATTTTAATTAACTATATGAACCCTATACAATATTTTAATTAATTAAGAACTAACAGCCAAAAAGTAGAAGCCTAGTAGAATATCCAACATATTAAAAAAAAAAACACTTCTCCAAACAACAAATCACAGACCTCATGCAAGTACATGAGATTGCTGTAGCAGCCTAGTAGAAAAGAAAATACATCAATAATTTAATTTAAAAAACTTCTCTAACCGGTAAATTACAGGCCTCAGACCAATACAGTTGATCTAAGATATAGTAACAGCCCAGTAGAGGGGACAATATAGAACTTTAACCTAGAGGAAATAGTTATTATTATTATTTTTTAAATAGTGCATGTCTCTCCCTCATTCCCCAAATAGTAACCTGCCAAGACCTCTGAGTCTGGGCTAACAGTGGGAGTAAAAAAACACCATGGGTTTCCCAATAACCAGCTGAGGGATAACACTAAAGTAAAGAGACAAAGCATGGGGTTTGCTTGATATAATATTAACCAGCACCAAGCAGCTCAGCACAGAGCTAGAATCTAGTGATGAGCGGGTTCGGTTTCTCGGAATCCGAACCCGCCGAACTTCAGCTTTTTTTACACGGGGCCGAGCAGGCTCGGATCCTCCCGCCTTGCTCGGTTAACCCGAGCGCGCCCGAACGTCATCATCCCGCTGTCGGATTCTCGCGAGGCTCGGATTCTATCGCGAGACTCGGATTCTATATAAGGAGCCGCGCGTCGCCGCCATTTTCACACGTGCATTGAGATTGATAGGGAGAGGACGTGGCTGGCGTCCTCTCCGTTTATAGAGAAGAGAGTAGAGAGTTAGAGACACTATTTACTAATTTTGGGGAGCATATTAGGACTGGAGTACTACTACTTGCTGATAGTGTGACCAGTGACCATTGACCACCAGTTTAATTAATCCGTTCTCTGCCTAAAAAAAAAGAAAAACAGTGTGACACAGTCACATACCATATCTGTGCTCAGCCTCAGTGTGCTGCATCATCATATGTAATACTGTATATCTGACTGTGCTGAGTGCTCACTGCTCACACAGCTTAATTGTGGGGGAGACTGGGGAGCAGTTAGAGCAGGAGTACATAAATAATATATTTTAAGTACAGTGCACACTTTTGCTGCCAGAGTGCCACACTGCCAGTGTGACTGACCAGTGACCACACTGACCACCAGTATATTGTGATTGTCTGCTTAGGACGGAGTACTACTTGCTGATAGTGTGACCAGTGACCAGTGACCACCACCAGTTTAATTAATCCGTTCTCTGCCTGAAAAAAAACGATACACAGTGTGACACAGTCACATACCATATCTGTGCTCAGCCCAGTGTGCTGCATCATATGTAATATTGTATATCATTATCTGACTGTGCTGAGTGCTCACTGCTCACACAGCTTAATTGTGGGGGAGACTGGGGAGCAGTTATAGCAGGAGTACATATTTTAAGTACAGTGCACACTTTTGCTGCCAGAGTGCCACTGCCAGTGTGACTGACCAGTGACCACTGACCACCAGTATATTGTGATTGTCTGCTGACCACCAGTATATTGTGATTGTCTGCCTGAAAAAGTTAAACACTCGTCGTGTGGTGTTTTTATAAACGCATTCTGCAGACAGTGTCCAGCAGGTCCGTCATTACATAATATATACCTGTCCGGCTGCAGTACTAGTGTGATATATATATATATTTTAATTTTATCTCATTATCATCCAGTCTATATTAGCAGCAGACACAGTACGGTAGTCCACGGCTGTAGCTACCTCTGTGTCGGCAGTCGCTCGTCGATCCATAATTGTATACCACCTACCCGTGTTTTTTTTTTTTTTTCTATCTTCTTGATACTAGAAGCTTACTTTAGGAGTCTGCAGTGCTGACAGACAGTGTCCAGCAGGTCCGTCATTACATAATATATACCTGTCCGGCTGCAGTACTAGTGTGATATATATATATATTTTAATTTTATCTCATTATCATCCAGTCTATATTAGCAGCAGACACAGTACGGTAGTCCACGGCTGTAGCTACCTCTGTGTCGGCAGTCGCTCGTCCATCCATAATTGTATACCACCTACCCGTGTTTTTTTTTTTTTTCTATCTTCTTGATACTAGTAGCTTACTTTAGGAGTCTGCAGTGCTGACAGACAGTGTCCAGCAGGTCCGTCATTACATAATATATACCTGTCCGGCTGCAGTACTAGTGTGATATATATATATATATATATATAAACAACAAGCGAGTCCGGCTCTCGCAATAAAGCAAACAAAAGCGCTGGGTGCCTCCACAAAGATTCAAATACAACCAACTGCAGGTGCGGCACTCCATGCGACGAAATCAACGGGACACTTACTTCAAGGTGGTGACAACGTTTCAATGCAGTTTATTCGTGCATTTTCATCAGGTCAGATAACAAACAAGTAACAAGTGCTTACCTAAATAGTGTGTATGCCGGACGCCATATCCGCACTTCCGGATCCCAGACACGCGTCTGGTCCGTCGGCGCTCACCAGTGACGTCACTACCCGCTGCCGGTAGTCATGGAGACAACAACAGAAACAAAGCATAAAAAAACTTGTACATATGTGCATAGTGCCTGTCATCAAAACACCATAGTTCAACTGGAGACTATGCACGGACATAATCAGTGCAGGTCTGGAGCTATACTACACAGTCTAATCTAATATGGCACTAGCATACATGACACATCTCTACACTGCATGAATAACATACATACTATCTATAAAAATAAAATGCAAAATATCTTAGAGATGTCTTAACGAAATGCTTACTAATCACAGGGGCTGATGGTATAATTTTATGTAAATGTAGTCGAGGACTACCCCAAAATTACAGTTCCTATTGTGAGTAGTAATGGGTTATTAAGCATATAATATCATATCATATCTAACGCAAGGATATACCCGGAGGCAATAATCTGTCACAGAAAGAACGCTACATTAATGAAGAAGTGGTTATAAAAATGCATTTAAACCCAGATGCTCATTCAACCCTCTGGGGTGTAATGTCCCCAGTCGGTGTATCCATTTTGTTTCTAGCTGAAGCAATTGCATACCCCTATCACCACCCCGGGTTAGGGGGGGAACATGATCTACCATGCGGTAACGCAACGATACCAAAGGGTGTCGAGCTAAGGCAAAGTGCCTGGCAACTGGTTGGTCGCTCGTACCTTTAGCAATAGCTGCCTTAATGGTCGAGCGATGAGCTGCCATCCTTTCTTTAAACATTCTAATGGTTTTGCCTATATAGGACATGCCGCATGGGCACAGAAGCTGGTAGATTACAAATTTGGATGAACAAGTCAAGGTGTAGTTAATGGTCAACATTCTACCTGTGAGTGGGTGAGGGAAGTTATTGCCACTCAACATGTATTGGCATGTAACACAAGTGCATCTGATACAGCCTTTAGAGTTAGCCTGCATCAACACCCTGGGGTTGGGCGCAATATCAGCTTTAACAAGCATATCCCTGATGTTCCGTCTTCTAGTGTAGCATGGCATAAGTCTGGTCTGGCCTAAATTCAATTCTTTGTCAGACTGGACAATATTCCACAGTTTCTTAGAAATTTGGTTAATGCCACTACTAGCAGGGCTAAATTGCCCAACCCAGGGCAAGATGTTAGTGGATACAGTGTTTGCTGGTTTAGTTAATAGTAAACTGGACCTATCTGTGGCCAAGGCCTTGGCTTTGGCCTGTTGAAGTAACAATCTTGGGTAACCCCTAGCTAAAAATTTGCTGATCATCTTATTCATTTGGATCTCAGCTAGTACAGGGTCAGATGTAATGCGTCGGACTCTGAGTAGCTGGGAAAAAGGTAAACCTTGCTTAAGAGGTGTGGGATGAAAGCTAGAATAGTGCAGTAGGTTATTCCTATCCGTCGGTTTCGTAAAAACCGAAGTGTGGATTTCACCATCTCTTATAGAGATCTCCACATCCAAGTAGTTGACAGACTCAGTGCTAAGATTGTACGTCAATTTGACTGGGTGGTTCCGGCTATTGTGTGTCTCTAGTACCTGTACTAGTTTAGACTGTGAGCCCTTCCACAAAATTAATAAGTCGTCAATGTAGCGACAGTACATGACGATATCTGATGTAATACCAGGGTCCTCAAAGAATATCTCCTGTTCTACTTTGAACATATATATGTTCGAGTACGATGGGGCCACTGGGGACCCCATCGCACACCCTGTCTGTTGTAAATAGATCTTCCGATCAAACATAAAGAAATTCCTGGTAAGGGTTAACTGAAGAAGGTCCAGACATAGTTGTAGGTCTGGTCCTTTGAATTCGGGGTGGCCCTGTAGAAATTCACGGGCTGACTCAATACCCACCTCGTGGGGGATTATGGTGTATAAGCTCTGTACGTCAATGCTACACAGGACAATTTCATTGTCAAATTTATTCAGCATTTGTAGTTTACGAAGCAAACTGCTAGTGTCAAGAAGGTATCTAGGATGTGACTGAATACAGGGTTGGAAAATGGCGTCCAAGAATAGGGCTACAGGCTGAAACAGAGATTTGTTGGCCGATATAATCGGCCTGCCCGGAGGCTTAACCAGACTTTTATGAATTTTGGGGGTGGTGTACAACAGTGGTATAACTGGATATTTAGGTAATAATGCATTGCTAAGCTCTACTGAAATGATACCCATATCAACAGCACCCTTAAGCATATTGGCTAATTCATTAGAAAATGCAATGGTAGGATCTTCAGATAGCAATTTATAAACAGATACATCATCAAGTTGCCTTAAGATTTCTGCTCTGTAATCATTTATGTCCTGCAACACTATAGCTCCACCCTTGTCAGCAGGCCTGCAGATGAGATTAGGGCAAGTGGATAAACGCTCCAGGGCCAGTCTCTCATTTTTAGTCAAATTGTTCCTAGGTTGAGCTAATGAGGTAATATGTTGATCAGTCTCAAGTTCTAAAAGACGCATGAAAGTGCGGACCGATGCATTATGGGTCTGGGGTTCAAACGTAGATTTAGGCAATATTTTACGTAATTTCTCTGGTATATCCATCTTTGGTATTGTCACGATTGGACTCTTAGCAAAATGCTCCTTCAGCTTCAGCTGACGGTGTAGCCGAAATTTGTCCACCTTCCATTGTAATGGATCTTGATTGCAGATTGGTACAAAAGATAACCCTTTAGCCAATACTGTTTTCTCGGTATCATTAAGTTCGTAGCTGGACAAATGTACAAGTTTTTTTATGCTTTGTTTCTGTTGTTGTCTCCATGACTACCGGCAGCGGGTAGTGACGTCACTGGTGAGCGCCGACGGACCAGACGCGTGTCTGGGATCCGGAAGTGCGGATATGGCGTCCGGCATACACACTATTTAGGTAAGCACTTGTTACTTGTTTGTTATCTGACCTGATGAAAATGCACGAATAAACTGCATTGAAACGTTGTCACCACCTTGAAGTAAGTGTCCCGTTGATTTCGTCGCATGGAGTGCCGCACCTGCAGTTGGTTGTATATATATATATATATATATATTTTAATTTTATCTCATTATCATCCAGTCTATATTAGCAGCAGACACAGTACGGTAGTCCACGGCTGTAGCTACCTCTGTGTCGGCAGTCGCTTGTCCATCCATAATTGTATACCACCTACCCGTGTTTTTTTTTTTTTCTATCTTCTTGATACTAGTAGCTTACTTTAGGAGTCTGCAGTGCTGACAGACAGTGTCCAGCAGGTCCGTCATTACATAATATATACCTGTCCGGCTGCAGTACTAGTGTGATATATATATATATTTTAATTTTATCTCATTATCATCCAGTCTATATTAGCAGCAGACACAGTACGGTAGTCCACGGCTGTAGCTACCTCTGTGTCGGCAGTCGCTCGTCCATCCATAATTGTATACCACCTACCCGTGGTTTTTTTTTTTCTATCTTCTTGATACTAGTAGCTTACTTTAGGAGTCTGCAGTGCTGACAGACAGTGTCCAGCAGGTCCGTCATTACATAATATATACCTGTCCGGCTGCAGTACTAGTGTGATATATATATATATATTTTAATTTTATCTCATTATCATCCAGTCTATATTAGCAGCAGACACAGTACGGTAGTCCACGGCTGTAGCTACCTCTGTGTCGGCAGTCGCTCGTCATCCATAAGTATACTAGTATCCATCCATCTCCATTGTTTACCTGAGGTGCCTTTTAGTTGTGCCTATTAAAATATGGAGAACAAAAATGTTGAGGTTCCAAAAATAGGGAAAGATCAAGATCCACTTCCACCTCGTGCTGAAGCTGCTGCCACTAGTCATGGCCGAGACGATGAAATTCCATCAACGTCGTCTGCCAAGGCCGATGCCCAATGTCATAGTACAAAGCATGTAAAATCCAAAACACCAAATATCAGTAAAAAAAGGACTCAAAAATCTAAAATAAAATTGTCGGAGGAGAAGCGTAAACTTGCCAATATGCCATTTACCACACGGAGTGGCAAGGAATGGCTGAGGCCCTGGCCTATGTTCATGGCTAGTGGTTCAGCTTCACATGAGAATGGAAGCACTCAGCCTCTCGCTAGAAAAATGAAAAGACTCAAGCTGGCAAAAGCACAGCAAAGAACTGTGCATTCTTCGAAATCCCAAATCCACAAGGAGAGTCCAATTGTGTCGGTTGCGATGCCTGACCTTCCCAACACTGGACGTGAAGAGCATGCGCCTTCCACCATTTGCACGCCCCCTGCAAGTGCTGGAAGGAGCACCCGCAGTCCAGTTCCTGATAGTCAGATTGAAGATGTCAGTGTTGAAGTACACCAGGATGAGGAGGATATGGGTGTTGCTGGCGCTGGGGAGGAAATTGACAAGGAGGATTCTGATGGTGAGGTGGTTTGTTTAAGTCAGGCACCCGGGGAGACACCTGTTGTCCGTTGGAGGAATATGGCCATTGACATGCCTGGTGAAAATACCAAAAAAATCAGCTCTTCGGTGTGGAAGCATTTCAACAGAAATGCGGACAACATTTGTCAAGCCGTGTGTTGCCTTTGTCAAGCTGTAATAAGTAGGGGTAAGGACGTTAACCACCTCGGAACATCCTCCCTTATACGTCACCTGCAGCGCATTCATAATAAGTCAGTGACAAGTTCAAAAACTTTGGGCGACAGCGGAAGCAGTCCACTGACCAGTAAATCTCTTCCTCTTGTAACCAAGCTCACGCAAACCACCCCACCAACTCCCTCAGTGTCAATTTCCTCCTTCCCCAGGAATGCCAATAGTCCTGCAGGCCATGTCACTGGCAATTATGACGAGTCCTCTCCTGCCTGGGATTCCTCCGATGCATCCTTGCGTGTAACGCCTACTGCTGCTGGCGCTGCTGTTGTTGCTGCTGGGAGTCGATGGTCATCCCAGAGGGGAAGTCGTACTCGTAAGACCACTTTTACTACTTCCACCAAGCAATTGACTGTCCAACAGTCCTTTGCGAGGAAGATGAAATATCACAGCAGTCATCCTGCTGCAAAGCAGATAACTGAGGCCTTGGCATCCTGGGCGGTGAGAAACGTGGTTCCGGTATCCATCATTACTGCAGAGGCAACTAGAGACTTGTTGGAGGTACTGTGTCCCCGGTACCAAATACCATCTAGGTTCCATTTCTCTAGGCAGGCGATACCGAAAATGTACACAGACCCCAGAAAAAGACTCACCAGTGTCCTAAAAAATGCAGTTGTACCCAATGTCCACTTAACCACGGACATGTGGACAAGTGGAGCAGGGCAGGGTCAGGACTATATGACTGTGACAGCCCACTGGGTAGATGTATGGACTCCCGCCGCAAGAACAGCAGCGGCGGCACCAGTAGCAGCATCTCGCAAACGCCAACTCTTTCCTAGGCAGGCTACGCTTTGTATCATCGGTTTCTAGAATACGCACACAGCTGAAAACCTCTTACGGCAACTGAGGAAGATCATCGCGGAATGGCTTACCCCAATTGGACTCTCCTGTGGATTTGTGGCATCGGACAACGCCAGCAATATTGTGTGTGCATTAAATCTGGGCAAATTCCAGCATGTCCCATGTTTTGCACATTCCTTGAATTTGGTGGTGCAGAATTATTTAAAAACGAGAGGGGCGTGCAAGAGATGCTGTCGGTGGCCAGAAGAATTGCGGGACACTTTCGGCGTACAGGCACCACGTACAGAAGACTGGAGCAACACCAAAAACGCCTGAACCTGCCCTGCCATCATCTGAAGCAAGAAGTGGTAACAAGGTGGAATTCAACCCTCTATATGCTTCAGAGGTTGGAGGAGCAGCAAAAGGCCATTCAAGCCTATACAACTGAGCACGATATAGGAGGTGGAATGCACCTGTCTCAAGCGCAGTGGAGAATGATTTCAACGTTGTACAAGGTTCTGCAACCTTTTGAACTTGCCACACGTGAAGTCAGTTCAGACACTGCCAGCCTGAGTCAGGTCATTCCCCTCATCAGGCTTTTGCAGAAGAAGCTGGAGACATTGAAGGAGGAGCTAACACAGAGCGATTCCGCTAGGCATGTGGGACTTGTGGATGGAGCCCTTAATTCGCTTAACAAGGATTCATGGGTGGTCAATCTGTTGAAATCAGAGCACTACATTTTGGCCACCGTGCTCGATCCTAGATTTAAAACCTACCTTGGATCTCTCTTTCCGGCAGACACAAGTCTGCTGGGGTTCAAAGACCTGCTGGTGAGAAAATTGTCAAGTCAAGCGGAACGCGACCTGTCAACATCTCCTCCTTCACATTCTCCCGCAACTGGGGGTGCGAGGAAAAGGCTCAGAATTCCGAGCCCACCCGCTGGCGGTGATGCAGGGCAGTCTGGAGCGACTGCTGATGCTGACATCTGGTCCGGACTGAAGGACCTGCCAACGATTACGGACATGTCGTCTACTGGCACTGCATATGATTCTCTCCCCATTGAAAGAATGGTGGAGGATTATATGAGTGACCGCATCCAAGTAGGCACGTCAGACAGTCCGTACTTATACTGGCAGGAAAAAGAGGCAATTTGGAGGCCCTTGCACAAACTGGCTTTATTCTACCTAAGTTGCCCTCCCACAAGTGTGTACTCTGAAAGAGTGTTTAGTGCCGCCGCTCACCTTGTCAGCAATCGGCGTACGAGGTTACTTCCAGAAAATGTGGAGAAGATGATGTTCATTAAAATGAATTATAATCAATTCCTCCGTGGAGACATTGACAGCAGCAATTGCCTCCACAAAGTACACCGGGAGCTGAATTGGTGGATTCCAGTGGGGACGAATTGATAATCTGTGAGGAGGGGGATGTACACGGTGATATATCGGAGGATGATGATGAGGTGGACATCTTGCCTCTGTAGAGCCAGTTTGTGCAAGGAGAGATTAATTGCTTCTTTTTTGGTGGGGGTCCAAACCAACCCGTCATTTCAGTCACAGTCGTGTGGCAGACCCTGTCACTGAAATGATGGGTTGGTTAAAGTGTGCATGTCCTGTTTATACAACATAAGGGTGGGTGGGAGGGCCCAAGGACAATTCCATCTTGCACCTCTTTTTTCTTTAATTTTTCTTTGCGTCATGTGCTGTTTGGGGAGTATTTTTTTGAAGGGCCATCCTGCGTGACACTGCAGTGCCACTCCTAGATGGGCCAGGTGTTTGTGTTGGCCACTAGGGTCGCTTAGCTTACTCACACAGCTACCTCATTGCACCTCTTTTTTTTCTTCTTTGCGTCATGTGCTGTTTGGGGAGTGTTTTTTGAAGGGCCATCCTGCGTGACACTGCAGTGCCACTCCTAGATGGGCCAGGTGTTTGTGTCGGCCACTTGGGTCGCTTAGCTTACTCACACAGCTACCTCATTGCGCCTCTTTTTTTCTTTGCGTCATGTGCTGTTTGGGGAGTAGTTTTTTGAAGGGCCAGCCTGCGTGACACTGCAGTGCCACTCCTAGATGGGCCAGGTGTTTGTGTCGGCCACTAGGGTCGCTTAGCTTACTCACACAGCTACCTCATTGCGCCTCTTTTTTTCTTCTTTGCGTCATGTGCTGTTTGGGGGGTGTTTTTTGGAAGGGCCATCCTGCGTGACACTACAGTGCCACTCCTAGATGGGCCAGGTGTTTGTGTCGGCCACTTGGGTCGTTGAGCTTAGTCACACAGCTACCTCATTGCGCCTCTTTTTTTCTTTGCATCATGCGCTGTTTGGTGAGTGTTTTTTGGAAGGGCCATCCTGCGTGACACTGCAGTGCCACTCCTAGATGGGCCAGATGTTTGTGTCGGCCACTTGGGTCGCTGAGCTTAGTCACACAGCTACCTCATTGCGCCTCTTTTTTTCTTTGCGTCATGTGCTGTTTGGGGAGTGTTTTTTGGAAGGGCCATCCTGCGTGACACTGCAGTGCCACTCCTAGATGGGCCAGGTGTTTGTGTCGGCCACTTGGGTCGTTGAGCTTAGTCACACAGCTACCTCATTGCGCCTCTTTTTTTCTTTGCGTCATGTGCTGTTTGGGGAGTGTTTTTTGGAAGGGCCATCCTGCGTGACACTGCAGTGCCACTCCTAGATGGGCCAGGTGTTTGTGTCGGCCACTTGGGTCGTTGAGCTTAGTCACACAGCTACCTCATTGCGCCTCTTTTTTTCTTTGCGTCATGTGCTGTTTGGGGAGTGATTTTTGGAAGGGCCATCCTGCGTGACACTGCAGTGCCACTCCTAGATGGGCCAGGTGTTTGTGTCGGCCACTTGGGTCGCTTAGCTTAGTCATCCAGCGACCTCAGTGCAAATTTTAGGACTAAAAATAATATTGTGAGGTGTGAGGTGTTCAGAATAGACTGAAAATGAGTGGAAATTATGGTTTTTGAGGTTAATAATACTTTGGGATCAAAATGACCCCCAAATTCTATGATTTAAGCTGTTTTTTTAGGGTTTTTTGAAAAAAACACCCGAATCCAAAACACACCCGAATCCGACAAAAAAAATTCGGTGAGGTTTTGCCAAAACGCGTTCGAACCCAAAACACGGCCGTGGAACCGAACCCAAAACCAAAACACAAAACCCGAAAAATTTCAAGTGCACATCCCTACTAGAATCCCTTGGAAATGTGGGACTCCAAAATGAAACATGATCCCACTCTAGAGAGAAATAATAGACCTGGGCTGACAACTAGCGACAGCACGCATAAGAATGTTTCACCACACAGACAGGCAGAATAGTTAATCCCCCTACAGGAAAACAATCTGAAAATTACCATAAAATGCATAACTCACCAGGAAAAAGGAAGGTTGGCATGGAGATATCCAGTACTGATGTAAAAGCAACAAAAAAACATATGAAGTTAAAGACTGTAATCACACCCATAGGAAAATAAATCCTCAAAGCCACTGTAGTGCAATGCACAGTCTGAGCCATTGTTCATCTCCCTAAAGGGGTGCAAGTAAGCAATGTATCAGGTCAAATGGGGTGGCCTTCAGTATGCCAAATGTCGGGATCCCGGCGCACAGTATACCGGTGCCGGAATCCCGACACCCGGCATACCGACAGATATTCTCCCTCATGGGGGTCCACGACTCCCCTGGAGGGAGAAAAAATAGCGTGGCCGCGTATCGCGCCGCCGTGCCCACAGCGTGGTGAGCGCAGTGAGACCGCAAGAGGCTCCTTTGCGCTCGCCACGCAGTCGGTATGCCGGCGGTCGGCCTCCCGGCGCTGGTATGCTGGTCGCCGGGAGCCCAGCCGCCGGCATACCATACTACACCCGGTCAAATGTATTGTCTATACAGAAGCCACCCAATTGCATTCCAGAGAATTCTATACCAGGACTGGGTGGGAAATGGGAGGCCATACAGATGTCAAGGTATCAGTATAGAACATCCTGGATCAGCACTTGGACACAGAGCACTCAAGTAAAAGATAATAAAAGATCAACTGATGCCTGTTCTCACCTCTGTGGCCACCAGAAGCACAACAATAGTCACATTCCACACAGTCAGACTGATAGGAATGCAAGAGGCAGTTCAGCAGTTTTGGATGCTATCTCCTCCATGCAAGCTCAATAACCTGCCAAATATAAACAGAATAAGTGTCACCAATAATGCCACCTGCAGAGCCAAGTAACAAACCTAACCCAGTTAAATCTAGAAAGGGCATGCACAAGACTCCAGTCAATGCATGCGCATTGACTGGAATGTAACTTTATAGGAAAAACACCAATACACAAAGCAAGTCAGAAGTCCCACTATAAGAAGTGAGGAAGTGCATTGCCCATTTATAGTACGTGTAACTCCAACTTGTCATAGTAGAAATTATGCTTGCATTGTGCAAACAATCACCCAAGAGCTCCATGGCAGTCAATATCATATATGAAACCCATGGAAACAACTGCATCTGTAAAAGTTGGAAATGAGTATTGCTATGAGGGAGAGACAACCTCATTAAACTACAAAAAGAAGTAATCCCTGAGCTGAAGATTCCATGTCACTTCTGCAGACAGATGCAGAATATTATGTGGCCCCAAAATGCCAGCCGAAGCACTCTGCAAAATAAAGTTGAAAAGGAGATACAGGGCCTGCCGCATGTAAAACTTACCCACAGCCAAAACATTAGCTATGGTCCCATAGGACTTGACCGCCTTCTCATTTGTTAAATGGCAATAACAATAGACAGTATTAGTCTAGAGCCCCAGATAAGTAGGATAAGTCACCAGGTCGTCTATCTTTTAGACACAATAGGAATACCAAACTTGGGAATACATCCACAAAACAAATCAACAGGATTGCACAGCAAGGGTAATGGGCCCTACACACTGGCCGACATCAGTTAAAGATATGAACGATCTCGTTCATAAATGAACAAGATACCGTTCATATCTTTGAGTGTGGAGGCTCCAGCGATGAACGATGCGAGGCCCCGCGCTCGTTCATCGCTGGTCCCCCGTCGGCTGTACATGCAGGCCAATATGGATGATCTCGTCCATATTTGCCTGCACTTCAATGCAGCCGGGTGACGGGGGGAGTGAAGAAACTTCTTCCCCCCCGCGCGCGCCCGCCGGTTCGCCCGTCGGCCGTATCCGCCGCCGGGCAGCTCGGCGGCGGATAGGCCAATGTGTAGGGCCCATAACTCCAAGGGTCAATACAGAGGAAATCATTGATGTAATAAGCCACAGCTGATTGCCCATTACTGACAATGCAAAA
The DNA here is from genome assembly GCF_028390025.1 of Pseudophryne corroboree. NCBI lineage: Eukaryota > Metazoa > Chordata > Amphibia > Anura > Myobatrachidae > Pseudophryne > Pseudophryne corroboree. Next base: position 553,281,826 of record NC_086446.1, on the reverse strand, counting down.
CTACTGGAGACACTAGTTTAAGCAAAGTAAGTGCAGAACCACACGTAAGCATTTGTCAATGAAAACGTCCTTGTAAAATGAAACCCTATGAATCAGAAAGAATCTTCATGAAGAGGCAACATACAAAAAGCTTATTTGATTAATATCAAATTTAACCATGCAGTTGCAGAGTTAAAAGCCTTAGTTGAATCAAGGGTACTATCAAAAGACTGATCGAAAATGGCATCATTCACTAACATACTGTACCAGACTGATAAGCCAAAATACTAGAGATGTGCGGCTGGCACTTTTCGTGTTTTGTGTTTTGGTTTTGGTTCTAATTCCATTTTCGTGTTTTGGTTTTAGCTTGGTCTTGCCAAAACCATCCTTTCGTGTTTTGGTTTTGGTTTTGGATCTGGATGATTTTTGAAAAAAAAACACACATAAAAACAGCTAAAATCACAGAATTTGGGGGTAATTTTGCTCCTACAGTATTATTAACCTCAATAACAATCATTTCCACTCATTTCCAGTCTTTTCTGAACACCTCACACCTCAAAATATTGTTTTTAGGCCTAAAAGTTGCACCAAGGTGGCGGTATGACTAAGCTAAGCTACACAAGTGTGCAGCACAAACACCTGGCCCATCTAGGAGTGGCACTGCAGTTGCAGACAGGATGGCACTATTCAAAAACTAGTCCCCAAACAGCACATGATGCAAATAAGAAAAAGAGGTGCAAAGAGGTAGCTGGATGGCCAAGCTAAGCGACACAAGTGTGCGGCACAAACACCTGGCCCATCTAGGAGTGGCACTGCAGTTACAGACAGGATGGCACTTAAAAAGACTAGTCCCCAAACAGCACATGATGCAAAGAAGAAAAAGAGGTGCTAGATGGATTTGTCCTTGGGCCCTCCAACCCACCCTTATGTTGTATAAACAGGACATGCACACTTTAACAAACCCATCATTTTAGCGACAGGGTCTTGCACATGACTGTGGCTGAAATGACTGGTTTGTTTGGGCCCCCACCAAAAAAGAAGCAATCAATCTCACCTTGCACAAACTGGCTCTACAGAGGCAAGATGTCCACCTCATCATCATCCTCCGATTCCACACCCCTTTCACCGTGTACATCCTCCTCACTGAGTATTAATTCATCCCCACTTGCAGGGAGCGTGCAAATGGTGGAAGGAGCCACCTCTTCCCGTCCAGTGTTGGGAAGGTCAGGCATCGCAACCGCCGACACAATTGGACTCTCCTTAGGGATTTGTGATACCATCTCAGAGCACACAGTTCTTTTCTGTGCTCTTTCCAGCTTAACTCTTTTAATTTTCCTAGTGGGGGGATGAGGGCTTCCATCGTCATGTAAAGCTTAACCACTAGCCATGAACATAGGCCAGGGCTTCAGCCATTCCTTGCCACTCCGTATTGTAAATGGCATATTGGCAAGTTTATGTTTCTCCTCAGATGATTTAAATCTCTTATTTTAGTTCTTTTTACTGAACTTTGGCTTTTTGGATTTGACATGCCCTCTACTTTCACATTGGGCATCGGCCTTGGCAGACTACGTTGATGGCATTTCATCATCTATGTCATGGCTAGTGGCAGCAGCTTCAGCAATGGGAGGAAGTGGTTCTTGATCTTTACCTATTAACTCCTCAAAATGTTTGTTCTCCATTATTTCTCTGGAGTTATATAACACAATATGCGGCACAAGAGAGCGTACCCCTACACCTCACAGGGCAAACCCTGTAAAAATGATTTGGATTAAATATTATTAACCCCTTTATTTGGAGTAAATAATATACAGCACAGGACAGCACCACTGAATTTAAATGGCAGGACCACTGGACTGGATTTATACAGAATTATATGGATTTATATGGAATTATACGGCAATATGACAGGAATTATATGGCAATGTCACAGGAATTATATGCCAGTATTCAGAGAATTATACGTCAATGTCACCGGAATTATACGCCAGTATTCAGAAAATTATACGGCAATGTCACAGGAATTATACGGCAATGACACAGGAATTATACGCCAGTATTCAGAGAATTATACGGCAATATCACAAGAATTATATGGCAATGTTACAGGAATTATACGCCAGTATTCCGAGAATTATACGGCAATGTCACAGGTATTATACGCCAGTATACAGAGAATTATATGGCAATGTCACAGTAATTATATGACAGTATTCAGAGAATTATACGGCAATGTCACAGGAATTATACGGCAATATCACAGGAATTATACGGCAATGTCACAGGAATTATACGACAGTACTCAGAGAATTATATGGCAGTGCCACAGGAATTATACGCCAGTATTCCGAGAATTATACGGCAATGTCAGAGGAATTATACGCCAGTATTCAGAGAATTATATGGCAGTGCCACAGGAATTACATGCCAGTATTCAGAGAATTATATGGCAATGTCACAGGAATAGTACGACAGTATCATGGGAATTATACGCCAATATCACAGGAATTATACGGCAATGTCACAGGAATTAAACACCAGTATTCCGAGAATTATATGGCAATATCACAGGAATTATACAGTAATGTCACAGGAATTATATGCCAGTATTCAGAGAATTATACAGCAATGTCACAGGAATTATATGCCAGTATTCAGAGAATTATACGGCAATGTCACAGGAATTATACGCCAGTATCACGGGAATTATATGTCAATATCACAGGAATTATATGCCAGTATCACGGGAATTATACGGCAGTAACACTGGGTATATGGCAGCAGAGGATACCACCACTGTGACTGGTCACTGGACTCATGCTGCACAAGACACTACACCTGGTCTGATGCAAGGCAACACAGCTAAAATGCAAGGGACTTATACAGCAGCCAGTAGCACTGGGGACATATAGCACCAGAGGACACCAACACAGTGACTGGCTGGACTGATGCAGCATAAGACACTGACTACACTGGACTGGACTGAGTAGCACAAGACAGCAGTAAGTAGACTCGCCACACCACTTTCCCACCCCCACACAGACACTGAGGACGGAGACATGTCCTCTCACTACACTCTCCGAAACTAGAGTGAAAATGGCCGCGACACGCGGCTCCTTATATGGAATCCATATCCCGCGAGAATCCGACAGTGGGATGATGACGTTTTGCCGAGTTCTGGTTTCCGAGTCAAGAGGGAAGATCTGTGCCTGGCTTGGATCCGGACTCGGAAGCCAAAATTCGGGAGGGTTCGGTTCTCTGAGAACCGAACCCGCTCATCTCTACAAAATACACAGAAAAAAGCACTGTGCTTGGCGCTGTATACTTCACAAGCGAGTATAAAGTTTTTTTATCAGAACAACTCTTCAGAGAAGACCCAAATCTTTACACCACTGCAGAAAGCCTTTCCCATTCAAAAGACACTCACATTTGAAAAATGCCCTGAAAAGTTTATTTGCCCCCTCTCTCTTTAAAATAACAGCAAGTAAAGAGTGTAAATCGCACTTACATCCTAATTCTGTCTCACATCTCACATTTTCCTTATCCCATAAGAATCCTGGACACAAACGGGCTCCACTTCAATTTTAATAAAGATAAAATGCAGACAAGAATAACATAAAATGGATACGCTGTCTCATCGGATATATAGTACCATGTGGAGCAATTCATGCATGCGGCCATCCAATGAATGAGGTACAAATACTGCAGTTCAAGTACTCAGAAAGGTGAGTCTATAGATATAAGGTTTCACAGGTATACATAGCCCCAACCAATTATAAGACATACTGCATAGAACTCTTCCCCAACTCTGCTCTTCTTCCATGTCACTGCTAAAACCTTCCAACCCTATGAGGACAGGGCCCACATTTATATATTTACAATGATGAACTCATTTCGTACTGCACAAACTCTGCAATATTGTTGCAATGCACCTCACCCCTACCAGATGCATAGTACTATTCTAAGGCTTCAACATAGAAGAACACAAATCCACAACCCAATCCATTGGGTCCCGTAGCACAGTCAAAACACTTAAAAAGAACCAACATAGACATCCACAGGATCCTAGGAAAAAAGATTTGGGGAAACCACAGATAAATCCAGAGCAGGACTGGGAAAGGGCAGATGTGCCAAATATGCAGTCAAGTTAATGCAAACTGAGCAAAGCAGCTGCCCTGCAAGAGAAGCCTGCCAGTCAGTACCACCCATCAGTCCGTCAAGCATCTGGAGAGAGTGTTCCAGCAACAGCAACCAACACACACCATGGCCTGTTGGTCAGCATGTCAGCAGTAGAGGCAGTGTTCTTGGTGATGGATAAAATGCCTCCAGCAGGAGCAGGTGCCCCTGAATTAGCCACAACTATGGTAGGGGCTGGAGCTTAATGTGGTCTCCAAAAGACTCAGGGTGCAGCTCTCTGGGTAAACCAATCATTTATGTGCACCAATGATGCAAGAGGAGAGAGGGCAGCCATAATAAGCAGTCACATTTTCAATAAGGAAACCATCCAATAAACATTAAAGTACATATACAAGTAACACTATAGAAGTAGGCATTACGAAAAGATGCCCCCTTCGCCTGCTACCAATGCCACAGCTACAAACCCAATTAAGGCACATATTGGGATGGCCATGGCTGACACATGGGAAACCCCAGTTGCACCTGCCCTGACTGAGGCAGGAAAGGTCTGCACAGACAAACTTCCAAACTCCTGGATAGAAGGCATAGCCCAACTGCTTTGGATTCTTGTTAGCAAGAAGGGAACCCCACTCAGTAATATAGACCCTTGCCTAGAATACAAAGACCAATTTTACAGCTTTTATAGACAAAAGCATTTGGCAAACTACAATCTGTCAATCAAAACATAACCATAGAATTAAAGGAGCAATCCAGCTGCAATTGTGGTCCCAGGTTTACAGGCCAAGGGTGTAGCAATCCTCAGGCTTATGATCAGCCCTACATTTTTTATTGGCTTTTATATCCTATTAAACCCCACCCTTTCTCCTCATCTATAGGTTATAGCCTTAAGTTAAATATGTGTTCTAGAACATGAAATCAGGAGATCTTAAGGTCCTGGTCTCTTAATGATAAAACTAAATTTACATCTCAAATAGGAAATTGATTGGAGTGGTAAGTCAAAAGTGAGTGCAGTGAACACAGCAGCTACTAATGCTGCAGGAGATGTCTTGTGTAAATAGAAGCTTCATGCATGCTTATGTGAATAGCTGCTACGTCCGAAGACGAAGCACCAGATCAGTTTGGAGAATATCATCCATTTGAGTAACACTCGGGTTATTCAAAATGTCCATCTCACATTCATAGCCGAGGCCAGCAAATCTGCATCAGAAGATGCAGACACTGGCATCTGCACTTCCAGAAAATGGAGGTTACAGGAAAGCGTCACAGCACCTCACCCTCCCCACCTCTAAACAGGCTGCATCTTAAGGGACCCTACACGTGCATGCGTAGTACACCCTCCATCGAAGCTGCACACAAACCACTGGGTTGCGTCATACTTGCCTGTTGTTGAAAAAGCATTTCAGGGAGATTGCAAAAGTAACACCTATCAGCGCAGGCGCATACTGCTACATCGGAGAGGCGTGTCATGAAAATAACTAACATCCAAATGTAAGTGAGCCCCAAAGTTAGTAAGATCTATGTGTTGAAGAAAAGACACTGATATTTTGCAGGATTTATTAGTGTGTTGTGTTTTACAAGAGCTTCCATATACTGTAAGTGGCCATAGGGATCATTGGGGCAGATGTATTAACCTGGAGAAGGCATAAGGAAGTGATAAACCAGTGATATGTGCAAGGTGATAAAGGCAACAACCAATCAGATCCTAACTGTTAATTTACATATTGGAGCTGATTGGCTGGTGCCTTTATTACCTTGCACATATCACTGGTTTATCACTTCCTTATGCCTTCTCCAGGTTAATACATCTATCCCATTGTGCCTTATAACCAATGCAAGGAAATGGCACTAATGATCCCATTTGAATGTATGTAGCTCTGATTTCTTTTTCCTCCAAGAATGTAATAGCTGCAAAATGGGGGTAAGGTGCAATCAGGGAGATCGCTGGACTTTTCAGGGAGTGAGGGAGATTGCTGCTATTTCAGGGAGTCTCCTGCAGAATGAGGGAGGGTAGGCAGCTATGGGTTGCGTATAACTCTGAATCAGATCCTGTGTCTGTGCTATCCAGTATAAAGCTGTCTGTGTCTCTCAGGATAATAAACTATCAACCTTATTTAAAAGGTATAATAATTGCTATAACAATAACTATTTTGATATTAGAAATAAAAGATTGTAAAGCTTGATATAATATATTGTAATATAAAACCTACTGGCTGCAGCTCACATTTTACAGAGTCTCACAAATTGTGAGGATAATGAGTTAACTTTATTAACACAAAACAAAAAGTCATTTTTCTTGGTGTTGATTAAAAGTTGAAACGTTTCTTTGCCGTCTTAGCAACATATAATGGATTTTGAATTCCTGGATGCTTATGCCAAGCATTTATTAAAACAAATAGCTTATCATGTCTATTAACGTTATAACTCCATTTCTCTTGTGTCCCAGAAGCTACATTAAAAAGTCATTGCTTTGAAATATTAGATTAGCAAACAGGCTTTGGCGCCATATGCAGAAATACAATATTGAAATATTTACACGTCATGGATTATAAAGTTATATAACCAGGTTTTACTCACTAGCAAATGACTCATATTTTAAAAATAAATAAATCAAGAGATGTGCTAGTATATATGATGCTTGATAAGATAATGTTACTGCAGACAATGCATCACTGCGCATTACGGAAAGCACAGGATGGATGCTGGGTCACAGGCAGGCGAAAGTGAGTTCCCTAATTGCCATTCTAGATTTTTTTTTTTTTATGTTCTATTGCAGAATAATGTGGTGCTGATTTCCTGTTTGCTTTTTAGTCTTTATATCTACACGTAATAGGCTACATTCAGCTGTTTGGGAAAATGCAAGATTAATGGTCAATTGAACATATGCAGAGAAATATATTGAAATCTTATCTATGTACCATTGAGCATTGTGAATGTGTAATAATAACAACTGTGATCCTTGTAGGGGACAATGAAATGATCAGAGTTGCTGACAGTTAAAGGGACTGCACCGAAGATGGAATAGTGCCAAAGAATTAGCAAGAGGATGGGAAACCCTGTTTGATAGAGATTACAGTCTAGGACAGGTGTGGCCATACTTTTGGAGTCGGTGATCTACTTTGAAAGCTGAAAAGCTTTTGTGATCTACCTAGGAGGGATAATTGCGTGCCTTGGGGTGTGGCATAACAAAAAGGGGGCATGGTATAACAAAAAAGGGGCATAGCCTTGCTGCACAGGGTGTAATGACTGCCTCACATGAAATCACACATTGGCCCCCACAAGTAAAAACCTCAAACACATATGCCCCCCACAGTGCCAGATATGCCCCCACAGTGCCACATATGCCCCCACAGTTCCAGATACACATATGCCCGCACAGTGACATGTGCCCACAGTGCCAGATATGTCCCTACAGTGCCAAATACACATATGCCCCCACAGTGCCACATATACCCCCACAGTTCCAGATACACATATGCACCCACAGTGCCATGTTCCCACAGTGCCAGACATGCCAGCACAATGAAAGATACACATATGCCCCCACAGTGCCACATATGCCCCCATGGTGTCACAAATACCCCCACGGTGCCATGTGCCAACACTAACATTAATACTTACTTTAGCTGGCTGGATCCCTGCTGGCTGGCTGGATCCCCGCTGTCACGTGCCTGCTCCCACTTCCCGCCTCTGCTGCTCCTCACATCGTGATCCCAATCATGCATTGCGCGGGTGTGCGGCTGACATCATGACATCACCTGCGCACCCGCGAAATGCATCATTGGGAATGCTGCAGACTCAGGTGGCAGAGATAGCACACTTGGATTGCGATCTATCAGTAAGAGCTCCGTGATCTACTTGTAGATCGCGATCGACATTTTGGACGTCTCTGGTCTAGGGGGTAAATGCAGTAGCCTGTGAACTGCAGGCATTAGAGGATTCCTTAGGAGTATGCCCAATGTTTTAAAGTTTCAATCATTAAAAAGACAAAACCAACCTTTAATACCTTGGGCAGACTTGCACGGAACCCGCCGATGCCTGTAGTTCACAGGCTATTACACTTACTCCTAGAGGTGTTTATTAAGCATTAAATGAACTGCCTGACATTTCCTTTCTTTTTTAATTAGAATATATAAAAGGTGGGAGGGGACATGATCATGGATAGAAGTGTAACACTCCCCGGGGATGGCAGCGTATGTCTAAGTGGTTGAGAGAGGTATAACAGGTGTTGGGTGGCTATGTGATTGACCTTTCTCTTGAAATGTTGTTCCCCATACCCTGTCACGTAGTACCATGCTCAGAGAGGTAGGATAGCGTGATATGAATCAGATGTCAGCAGTTTCAACAGGAAGTCTTATTAATGATCTGCAATGAACTCTGGATTTGGGATGATTGGTTGATTAAGGGATGTTGTTTAGATGTAAATCACAAGAAGAAGAATTTAGCTTACAAGAAGAATAGGACTAAACAACTCACTACAGTTTACACCACAAATGATCATCCAGTATGCAAAAGACAAGTAATTGGAATCACAGATGAAGAATAATTGTAATCACAAATTAACATACATTCGTTGGAATCATAAAATTATATCAGACGCTGTGCATTCCATTCTATAATGTGATAATAATAAGAATAATAGCAATATACAGTACTCAGTAATACAAAATAATAACTTTCTAGTTTTCCCTAGCCAAGGTAACATACTGTATCTTCATGGGTAAATATCATTGGAGAGAGTCTGTAGTAGTGCTCTACTGCACAACCTTCCTTTGCTGCCCAAGTGAAGTACTCTAGGTCTCCCTGGGGCCAACAATTAGTAGCAATGTGGATAATATGGTAAATCACTATGGGTCTCTGGAATGTTATGATAAAAATGATGTGTTTATTGGCACATATAATATAAAAGACAAGACAAAACAAAAATTACATAAAAATCAATTTATGTACAGCAAGAATAGTAGGTCATCATCATGTTAACCAAAATGGCACTTGGTCACAATACTGAGATTGTCAGTCTTTCTGGAAATAGTTCTCAATGGTCCAGGTAAGCAAATGGGAATAAGCTTACCCAGTCTGAGAAGAAGAAGCAACTGGTGGTGTTGGAGCAGAGTGCAGTCCAGACTACACACCCTGCTGGGCTCCAAAGCTTTCAATCAAGGCAGACAGTCTCTTTTTCCTGGTGGTCCTTATCAGTCACTATCGACGTGGTTCAAGCCTGAATGGCTCTTTTTCCAGGTATGGTGACTGTCAGACAAAGTTATCTTTTTAACTGTTCCCTTTTCCCTCAATCCTGCATACTGTAAGTGCGTCACCCGCTACTTTTGGTTGGCGGGCACGGCTCCGTTGTTGGCAAATGCAGCTACATGGTTGGCGGAAGTGCGCGTCACCGCTACTTCCGGTTGACAGGGGATTATTCAGCTTCAGTGGTTGGCGGAAGTGTAGTCATTCGCACTTCCGGTCTCGGTTGGCAAATAGGTAAATTCCGGTAATGGTTTGCAATCTGCAAGGCATTGGTTGGCAATTCCCAGTGTCAGAAAGTGCATATTACTTTTTTTTTGGATATCCTTTCTCCAGTGGTCAGTAACATTGTGTATTCCTTTATATTGGACTTCTTTAGTGGTTTACACTGCAACTGCGTTTGCTATTGTGTGCTAATTATATTGGCACTTCATCAGTGGTTCACACTGCATCTCATATTACATCTTGTCATCGATGTTACATCTGCTACAGCATTACCCTTGTTCCTGTGCCAATGTTAGTGCATTATCTGTGATACTGATTATTGAGTTTAATACCATCTGCAATTATCTGTACCATTTTGCATGCTGAATAAAAGACTTCTTTTATTTTATATTCTCCTCCATTCTGGTCACGCCTTCGGACCTACGCTCAAGTTTGCCATATCCTGGTTAATGTATAAGAACTTTATCAAAGCTTCCAGATTCACATTCCAGTCGGCCTGAGACCTCCACTGGTCAGAGTCAGACCTCAGGCGTGACACTACTACTGCTGCTGCCACTGCTGTTGTTGCTGCTGGGAGTCGATAGTCATTTATGAGGGGAAGTCAGAAAACCACTTGTACTACTTTAACTAAGCAACTGAGTGCCCAACAGTCCTTTGCGAGGAAGATGAAATTTGACAACAGTCATCCTGTTGCAAAGCGGATAACTGAGACCTTGACAGCTATGTTGGTGTAAGACGTGTGTCCAGTATCTGCCATTAGTGCAGTGAAATTAAGACAATTGATACAGGTAGTGTGTCCCTGATACCAAATCCCATCTAGATCACTAGGAAAGCGATTCCTGGACTGTACAGGGACATTAAGAAAAGTGTCCTCAGTGTCCTGAAAAATGCGGTTGTACCCAGTGTCTACTTAACCACGGACATGTGGACAAGTGGATCAGGGCAAACTAAGGACTACATGACTGTTGCAGCCCACTGGGTAGATGTATTGCCTCATGCAGCAACAACAGCAGCAGCACCAGTAGCAGCTTCTTGCAAACGCCAGCTCGTTCCTAGGAAGGTATGTGTATCACCGGTTTCCGTCAGAGGCACACCGCTAACAACCTCTTATGCCAACTGAGGGACATCATCGCACAATGGCTTACCCCACTTAGACTCTCCTGGGGATTTGTGATATCAGACAACGCCACCAATATTGTGCGTGCGTTACATCTGGGCAAATTCCAGCACGTCCCATGTATTGCACATACAGTTAATTTGGTGGTGCAGAATTTTTTGAAAAATGACAGGGGCATGCAGGAGATGCTGTCAGTGGCCCGAAAAATTGTGGGCCACTTTCAACATTCAGCCACTGTTTGCCACTCCTAAATGGGCCAGGTGTTTGTGCTTAGTCATCCAGCTACCTCATTGCACCTCTTTTTCTTCATTGCATTAAGTGCTGTTTGGGGCCTAGTGTTTTAAAGTGCCATCCTTTCTGCCACTGCAGTGCCACTCCTAGATGGGCCAGGTGTTTGTGCTACCCACTTGGGTCACTTAGCAAAGTTATCAAACTACCTTGGTGCAACCTTTTGGCCTAAAAACAATATTGTGAGGAGTTCATAATAGACTGGAAATGAGTGGAAATTAATGTTATTGAGGTTAATAATACTGGGGGACCAAAATTACCCCCAAATTTATTGATTTTAGCTGTTTTTGTGGGTTGTTTTTTTCCAAAAATTATCCCGATCCAAAACCAAACCCCGAAAGGGTGGTTTTGGCAAAACCAATACAGATCCAAAACACGAGCAAGGATCCATATCCAAAATCAAAACACAAAACACAAAAAGTGCCCGCCGCACATCTCTAGTTTTTATATGTGATGTCTTTTTTGGAATATAAATCTTCAGTTTCCAGTCCTGGAGTGCCGTGCTTTGTTTGGAGCATGAACTGTTCTTGCTATGTTTTTATATAAATAAATATATATATATATATATATATATATATATGCACTGCTCAAAAAAATAAAGGGAACACTTAAACAGCACAATGTAACTTCAAGTCAATCACACTTCTGTGAAATAAAACTGTCCACTTAGGAAGCAACACTGATTGACAATCAATTTCACATGCTGTTGTGTAAATGGAATAGACAACAGGTGGAAATTATAGGCAATTGGCAAGACACCCCCAATAAAGGAGTTGTTCTGCAGGTGGTGACCACAGACCACTTCTCAGCTCCTATGCTTTCTGGCTGATGTTTTGGTCACTTTTGAAAGCTGGCGGTGCTTACACTCTAGTGGTACCATGAGATGGAGTCAACAACCCACGCAAGTGGCTTAGGTAGTGCAGCTCATCCAGGATGGCACATCAATGCGAGCTGTGGCAAGAAGGTTTGCTGTGTCTGTCAGTGTAGTGTCCAGAGCATGGAGGCACTACCAGGAAACAGGCCAGTACATCAGGAGACAGGGAGGAGGCCATAGGAGGGCAAAAACCCAGCAGCAGGACTACTACCTCCGCGTTTTTGCAAGGAGGAATAGGAGGAGCACTGCCAGAGCCCTGCAAAATGACCTCCAGCAAGCCACAAATGTGCATGTGTCTACTCAAATGATCAGAAACAGACTCCATGAGGGTGGTATGAGGGCCCGACGTCCACAGGTGGGGGTTGTGCTTACAGCCCAACAATGTGCAGGATGTTTGCCATTTGCTAGAGAACACCAAGATTGACAAATTTGCCACTGGCGCCCTGTGCTCTTCACAGATGAAAGCAGGTTCTCACTGAGAACATGTGACAGACGGGACAGAGTCTGGAGACGCCAAGGAGAATGTGCTGCTGCCTGCAACATCCTGCAGCATGACCGGTTTGGCAGTGGGACATTAATGGTGTGGGGTGGAATTTCTTTGGGGGGCCGCGCAGTCCTCCATGTGCTCGCCAGAGGTAGCCTGACTGCCATTAGGTGCCGAGATGAGATCCTCAGATCCCTTGTGAGACCATATACTGGTGCTGTTTGCCCTGGGTTCCTCCTAATGCAAGACAATGCCTGACCTCATGTGGCTGGAGTGTGTCAGCAGTTCCTGCAAGATGAAGGCATTGATGCTATGGACTGGCCCACCCGTTCCCCAGACCTGAATCCAATTGAGCACATCTGGGACATCATGTCTCGCTCCATCCACCAACGCCACGTTGCACCACAGACTGTCCAGGAGTTGGCGGATGCTTTAGTTCAGGTCTGGGAGGAGATCCCTCAGGAGACCATCTGCCACCTCATCAGGAGCATGCCCAGGCATTGTAGGGAGGTCATACAGGCACGTGGTAGCCATACACACTACTGAGCCTCATTTTGACTTGTTTTAGGACATTACATCAAAGTTGGATCAGCCTGTAGTGTGTTTTTCCACTGTAATTTTGAGTGTGACTCCAAATCCAGACCTCCATGGGTTAATAAATTTGATTTCCATTGATAATTTTTGTGATTTTGTTGTCAGCACATTCAACTATGTAAAGAACAAAGTATTTAATAAGAATATTTCATTCATTCAGATCTAGGATGTGTTATTTTAGTGTTCCCTTTACTTTTTTGAGCAGTGTATATATATATATATAGAAGCCGTAGACATCCGCACAAAGCTGTATTAGTAGAAACCAACACGGTGGTGCTCAACTCCAAGGAATTGTGGGTTCCTGATAATAGTCTTTGGAAAAAGAGGGCACTCACCAAATTTTCATAAAAGAAAGTCAGAAGATCATTTATTGGTACATCCGCAGGTCGACGTTTCGATCATATCCAAATGATCTTTGTCAAGACAGAAAAATAGTGTTGTTGGTGACAGAGCACCAGAAGCAGCATGTTCAGCAAGTTCACATGTACAGATATTTATACCATCACCAATCTGAGTAAGCCAAACACACCCACATATGTCACTTCCTGACAATCCATAAGTTGTAATAAGACATTATGTATCAAACAAACTCAAACAAACATCAGTTTTGCAATCTCAAAGAAAGTGTGCACTTATATTAGGCACTACACGCAAAAACGAGGGCACCAGGCACATTAAAAATGTAATTAAACCTCTGGGGGGCGTGGCCTGACTGGAGAGGCAGCTGGAAGCAGGGAATTTGAGCTCTTGCTCCCACACACTAAAATAGCGCCTATCACTAGGAATATCGCCACCCCAGTGCCCAATTAATACCCCCGACGACCTTGGGTACCTGTGCACCTGTCCGCGGAGCCGGGGGACCGCTTCCTCGGTCCCTGCAGGTTGCGGCCTGTGCCAGAGGACGAAGCCGCGGACTAGATTTTGACTTCCGGTCCGCCGAAAAGCTCCGTGGGGCCTGCTGTGTTAAGCGTCGCCTACAACGAACGGAGCTCCCCCGTCCCCCCCTCGTCCACCTTCTTCACCGCGGAGCCTGCTGTCTGACCTCCGGGACCCCTTTGCAGCGCCGCTAGTGGCCTGTGGTGCGGGGCTCGGATCCCGGCAGCTGAGGACGGACGTGCACCTCCGGTGCTGCACCAGCGCGTCTCTGCTGCTCCCTGCTCCACTGACGGTGGCCATCTTGTGGTTGGCGCCGCCGAGCACACCGGAGCTGCGACGGCCGCCTAGATGCTCCCTCGAGGTCCCCCAAGCCTAGCACCATACCCCCAGTGCCCCCATTGCGCAGACCCCTTACACCGACGGCCGCGGTCGCGAAGGAGTCCCGCGGGACGGGACACTGCCTGCGGCCATCTTGGGATTGGCGCCACCTCAAAACCTGGCCATCAGTTTATACCTCCCTGGACGCAGAGACCGCGGAGCCGAGAGAATAATTAGGCCCCTCTGCGGGCTGCAGCCTACCTCCCCTATACAATCCAGAGACCAGACCTCAAGGCGACCAGCTGGGGGCACCACCGAGGCCCGTTGGCCCACCTAGACCCACCAGTGACCTGGAGGTCCCCGGACTGACCCTCTCCCGCACTCACCGCCAGTGAAGCCGAGCACCGCCCGCGGCCGCCACAAAGCTCCTCGTCTCACCGCCAGCGCAGGGGCTCCTAACAAGACCAACGGTGACACGCTGACTCCTGTTCACGACACCGCACACTTTCAACGGCCGGTATACTCCTGCACCTGATCCTCCCTGGGGTGACTCCTGGACAAAAGCACACCACTCTTTCAGTCCGAGTTTCCCCACACGAAAGATACCGCCACACTCTCTAGCACCGTACCTACCCCCTCATTGTCGTACCTACTCATCTAAAATACGCGCCTGCACAACACGACAGAGGATCGCTATATCTGATCTACCGAAGACCACCCATCGCTGTGAGTGTGACGTACGTGTGCCACACGAAAGATACTACTCCACTCCAAATACGTGGTGACTGACACACCCACAAACGGCACCGCTCAGGTATCCCTCAACTCTTTAAGACGCCCACCAACCCTCATGTTCCACTGATTACATCATAACTCAACCCTCCAGTGGTTCCCTCCCTGGTAACCAGAAAGTCTCATCCTACCCCATTTATCTCAAATCTCTGTGTGGTCCCTTATACTCCAAACCTACCTACCAAGGTGCAAACATGTCCAAACCTAACCCGAACACAAGAAGACGTGCGGGTACAGACATCTCTCAACACTTCACCAAAACCGACAAGGGCGACAAATCCTCCCTACCCTCTGGCCCTTCTTCTCCCAGCCTATCTTTCCCAGGTGGAGACGACCCGCTACCCTCACCCGCCCCATCGACCAAGGAAGATATCATGGCTCTGAAGTCGCTTATAACGGACTTTAAAGAATCACTAGAAACCAAACTCGACAGAGCAGTTACTTCTATTAGGTCAGATATCTCATCCTTATCCTCCAGAACCTACAAACTAGAAGCCAGACAAGACGTTCTACAGAAAGACCATATAGAAACGGTCAGAGATATAGACCATCTCATCCAAGATATAACGGAGCTCCGATCCAAGAACGAGGATTTGGAAAATCGCGAGAGGAGAAATAATCTCAGAATCCGCAACATCCCAGAGTCCATTACTCCGGCAGCCCTCGAAACATACCTCCAAAGGCTGTTCTCCGCCCTTCTACCAAACGCAGCTTCTCGGGAGATACCTTTAGAAAGAGCTCACAGAGCCCTCCGACCTAGGCCCCGCGATGGCGAGGCCCCGAGAGACGTCATCATGCGCTTCCTCAACTTCAAGGATAAAGAGATGGTCCTTTTCCCGACCCGGGGTAAACCACACATACTGTTCGAGGATGTCAAATTACAATTCTTTCAGGACCTGGCCCCCTCCACCATACTTAAAAGGAGGGAACTCAGAGATCTAACATCAGCTCTCCGCACACGAGGTATCCGTTACCGCTGGGGATTCCCCTTCAAGCTCCTAATCGAATATAATGGAAAAACAATCGTCATCAAAGACCCGAGAGAAGGAAATTATTTCCTATCCCACCTGGAGGACTCTGACCCACTCGCTGACCAAAGTTCTAACCTTCACCCACCCTGATCGCCTCAGCATCTATTACTACATGGACACTCCATTCAATACACTGTTATAATACTCCTGTTGACTATTTTACCTGTTTTAGTTTTACATCTTGATAGTTCCATATACCTATTGAACATTGTCTGCTCATACTTATCCCCAGCCCACCTCACTAGCCCCGCTACCCAAAGACCAGCGGTTAAGGCTACCCCCTTGGGCCCACCCACATATGTGCTTCACGCAGCATACCGATGACTTACACATACCATATATTCCCATATAGGAACCAAGATGCTCAGTTCGAAGATTTAACTACTTTTTAGTTTCGTTGTCACTAATGTTGCAGTGCGATCTCCGCACTTATTGTTTGACCTTACACAACACCCTTTAACCACATATCCACATAAAGACTTATTCACCTCTAAGCTACTAATACCTCTTCCACACAGACCACCACTGGAGGGACGTGTTCCTTCAACCCCCCTACTTGCAACACAAACCCACACTGTTGTTTTCAAACTTCTAGACCCGCCTCCCTACCTCGTTCCCCGACGCTCCTCCACTTTGGATCCTTTGATCCTACTCTCTGTGCCCATTCCTTCTCGCTGGTCGTAAGGAACTTCTACACAGGCTCGCCCTAACTCTCCCCCTCCCCCCCCCCCTATTTTTTTTTCTCTTCTTCTTTTCTCTCTCTCTTATCACTTTTGTTTTACTTTCTCTTCCTCCCCACCTTCTACGCCTCTCTCTTTCTCCTCCACCTCTCCTTTGCGTATCCTCCCCACACCTACAAAGATGCCCCTACTCCTGGCATCCTTGAACACCAAGGGTCTTAATACCCCCCAGAAGCGCTCGTCCCTGTTCCGTTCTCTTCAAACCCTAAAAGCGGGAATTGTGCTCATTCAAGAAACTCACTTCAATTCCCGGTCACACTCCTCCCTAAACACTAAACGCTTCCCAACAGCCTATTATTCTTCAAGCCAATCGAAACACAACGGGGTGGCCATTCTGATCCACTCCAAAATCCCATTCACACTCCATTCGACCCACACAGACTCAGATGGCCGATATATCATTCTGACAGGTACGATCGGACACCTGGAATGCACGATCGCCACAGTCTACGCCCCCAACTCCGGGCAATCCTCCTTTTTCAATACATTTTTCTCAGACCTAAATAAATTCAGAAAAGGTTACTTAATTCTGGGAGGGGACTTCAACACTGTCCCAGACACCGACCTAGACATATCCTCTGGCCAATCCCGCCCCCATCGAGACTCACCTTCACGCTCTTTAAACAAACACATCCACGAGTCTGGCCTCTTCGACGTATGGCGAGCTCTCAACCCAACAGCCAAAGACTATACCTTCTTCTTGACCCCGCACCAATCATACTCCCGTATTGATCTCTTTTACTGCGGAACAATGCTCTCTCAACACGTACTAGACTCATCTATCCTCACTAACCCTTGGTCAGATCACTCCATTATCACTGCCTCCTTTGACCTCCTTGACACCCCGACAACTCGCCCCAACTGGAGACTAAACGAAACGCTCTTGAAAATTCCTCAATTTCAGGAAAAAATCAAGCTAGCTCTAGAAGATTACTTTTCCTTAAACATGACTGACTCCAATTGCACCCCACTAATCTGGGAAGCTCACAAAGCCGTAATCAGGGGACACATCATTAATTATGCGTCACATAGAAACAAAGACCGCAAACAAAAATATCATCCCTTACAGTTGAAGTCCACAATTTAGAAACACTCCATAAACAACGTCCCTCGCAACCTCTTAACTCAAAACTCACTTCAACCAGGGCTGCTTTGAATGCTATACTAGCCGAAAAAACCGAGCACTCACTCCGCTGGCTGAAACAAAAGTTCTACGAAAAAAGTAATAAAGCCGATTCACTACTAGCCAGCAGATTAAGGGCTCGAAAGGCACACACTGCTATCCTGGCCATCAAAGACGAACATGACTCCCTACATTACAACCCAAAGACTATCAACTCTCTCTTTCGGACGTATTACGAACAGCTCTACAACTTACCAGACACCTCCTCCTCTATAGACCCGACTCACCCCACGGTTGCTGACTACTTAACCTCCGCAGATCTACCTCGTATCGACACCAACACCTCCATGGCCCTTAACAAACCCATCACCCCCGAAGAATTAACCCTAGCCATCGGTAGTCAGAAACCATCCAAAGCCCCAGGCCCAGATGGCTACCCAATGTCATACTACAAAACTTTCCAACCTGTACTAATTCCTCACCTCACGTCACTATTCAACCTCATCTTAGATGGGTCTTCCTTCCACCCTCACACTACCAAGGCCGTCATTACCGTGATCCCAAAACCTAATAAAGATCCCCAGTTCATTTCAAATTACAGACCCATATCACTTTTAAACTCAGACCTTAAAATCTTCGCCAAAGTACTAGCTAATAGACTTAATCCCATTCTCCCCTCGCTCATACACCCCGACCAAGTGGGCTTCGTTCAATCCAGACAGGCACTTGACAACACTAGGCGTGTCGTGGATATCATCGACCACATTAATCTACACAAGATCCCGTCCTTGACCCTTGCTTTAGACGCAGAGAAGGCCTTTGACAGAGTTTCCTGGCCCTTCATGCGACAGACCCTACAACGTTTTGGCCTTCAGGGTAAATTCTTCAAGCCATACAAGCTCTATACCAGAACCCCTCGGCGTTGGTTCTCTCCAACGGCCTACTATCGGACCCCCTCAAAATTTCAAATGGAACACGGCAGGGATGCCCACTGTCTCTCCTCATATTCGCACTCATCATTGAACCCCTTGCAAACCACATCCGGACCAATCCCGACATCACGGGAGTCCAAGTCAACCACACTCAATACACCATCTCCCTCTTCGCCGACGACATCCTTCTGACCCTGACAAACCCAACTATCTCCCTCCCGAACCTCTTTAAAGAACTAACCACATATGGCAATCTCTCGGGTTATAAAATTAATCAGACCAAATCCGAAGCCCTCTCTTTACACATTCCCAAACTGACTAAGCTACAACTACAAAAGAATTTAAATTTTTCCTGGCGCAGACGCTCCCTCAAATATCTCGGAATCTCCATCACCAAATCTTACAGTTCTCTTTACAAGGCTAACTACCCCCCTCTCATCACATCAATTCTTACTGATATCCAACAATGGGAATCTTACTTACTCTCCTGGGTGGGACGAATTAACGCAATAAAACAATAAAAATGAACACCCTTCCCAAACTTCTCTACCTGTTTCAGACACTCCCAATTTCTGTGCCCTCACAGACCCTCAGCAAACTTCAGTCCTCCCTCTGTAAATTTATCTGGAACCACAAAAAGCCTAGAATCCGGTGGGATATCTTAGCTAAACACTCTCAAAACAGCGGTCTGGGTCTTCCCATCCTTCAACGCTACTACGACGCAGCCAGATTAAGTCAAATGGTTGCCTGGCATGCCCCAAAACACACTAAAAGATGGGTCGATTTAGAGAGCGATCTGTCGGGACTCCCATCTATCTCCCACTCGTCTTGGCTCTCAAGCAAAATACGCACCCCACCCCACCGCACACACCCCCGCAATAGAACTGACACTTACACATTGGCGAAACCTAAACAAAAAACTAAAACTATCAAGCCACCCCTCCCCCCTGACTCCCATATGGAACAACCCGACATTTACCCCGGGACTCTCTAGAGAAATGGCCCGCCCTTGGATCTCGGCAGGAGCCACCAGAATACACCACTTCACGGGGACCCACTCCATTAAATCATTTTCGGATCTACAATCTGCGCACAACCTACCTAACTCTCTATTCTATCAGTACCTACAAATTCGCCACTTCCTATCCTCTCTACAATTAAAGTTTCCTCTACCGGCCCCCCACACCTCTTGAAAGACTTTGTATTTACAATCCCACCAATAGAGGCACCATCTCCCTCCTCTACAAAACTGTCCTTAGCCCAACACCCCACCTCTTGAACCACATGAGATTGCATGGGAGACAGACATGGGGTGCCACTTTGAGGACGAGGACTGGGACACAATCCGCACCGCGATCTCACATTGCTCCATTAGCGTGGCCATACGAGAAAACTCATATAAAATATACACAAGATGGTACCTAGTACCGGACCGACTGCATAGAATCTACCCCGACACCTCCAACCTTTGCTGGAGAAGCTGCGGCCACGTAGGTACATTCTACCATATTTGGTGGACCTGTCCAGTGATTGTTCGATACTGGGCAAAGGTCCATAAACTTATCACACGATTAATCGACTTACCAACACCCCTATCACCCGCGAACCTACTCCTCTGCTCCCCACCCGACCACATCCCTAAAGACTCTAAAAACCTGGTTCTCTTCATATCCTGCGCAGCAAAATATCAAATAGCAAGTAAATGGAAGGACCCCGAAGCCCCCAGCAGCCAGGCTCTCACAAATAGAATCTGGTTTATTGCAAACATGGAATACATTACTAGCCTTCGCCATAACACAGTTAAGAAGTTTCATTCCACCTGGCTCCCATGGTACAGACTCCACGACCGCCCCCTCCCAGGACTGGGTTAAACAAGGACTCCGCCCTGCAACCACAACCACTCCTCCCATATCCCCCCCCCCTTTTTTTTTAAATCTCTTCCCTCTCCTCTCTCTTTTCTCTCTCCACTGATTTCCTGGACCCACGTCCATTTAAAGACACCGCTCTACTCCCTCGCCCTCTCCCTCCCCACATAGTTTTGGACCCCTCAGTTTCTACTCCTTCGTCTCCCACATGACCTCTCTACCATCCGCACCACACTCGCCCACCATCCCTCTCAAATAAGCTTATTTATAAAAAAAAAAAACATTTCTTCTCTCTGTAACGACCATTTTGTTTATACAAATACCCTGTTCATTGTTTATATACTTCCAGTTGATGTATATGTTTCTAACATAAAATAAAAAATTATATGATGAAAAAAAAAAATGTTATTAAACCTCTAATAGAGTCACGCAAATAGAGACAGGAAGTGCACGTGCGTTCCACCGGCCCGTGGAACGCACGCGAGTAGCGGAAGTGTCTCGCGTTAACCGGAAGTGACGCGCGTAACCATAACAACGCGGTAACTATCTGAAATGGCTCAACGTGCTATATCAGGGGCGGACTATTGAACTTTATCCGTTGTCATGGAGATAGTAATGACTAAAGGTGACACATTAGATGGTGGGTCAGCCAAAACATCACATTGGCGATGGTGTACATTATATCATAATGTTATCTAACTAACATAAAATATAACTTTTAATAATGACAATAAAACATCACTGGAAATAAAATTAAAAATATATATATCTGGCCAAGAGACATGGAGCTTAAGTGAGGCCGCCGTAGCCACGGCTGGCGTCAGTAAAGCTACCATATGCTCACAACACGTATGGCCACATAGATATAGGACATTTATAAATAGAAGAACCATAGGCTAATAATAAGAAACCACCATGACTATAGACCATTATAGAAATATCCCATATGGATTTGCTTCATTTAGGCCTTGTGGAGTGAGTGTCTCCAGCTCAAAAATCCACCGTGATTCACGTCGTTTCAGCTTTAGTTCCCTATCACTCCCTCGAATATAAGGTGGGATATGGTCAATCAGCATACATTTTAGGCTTGATACTGAGTGTTTGTATTGTAACCAGTGTTTGGCTACTGGTTTATCCGTTTTATTGGTCTCCAGAGCCTGTCTATTTGAACAACGATGGTTTGCCATACGTTCACGGAAGCACTGTGTGGTAAGTCCAACATAATAAAGCCCACATGGACAGATGATAATGTAGATCACAAATTCAGACATACATGAGAGCTTGTGTTTGATAGGGATCCGTTTTCCACTATGCGGGTGGGCAAATGAATATCCACTCATCATAGATCTGCATGTTGTGCAATCAGGGCACCGGAAACAACCTGTTTTCCTCATTGTCAGACATGATGGATTTACGATTTGTGGTTGTAAAGTTGGACGCATCAGCAGCTGTCGTAGATTAGGCCCTCTACGGTAGGAATGCATAGGAGGTCTTTGGCTCAGACCCTCCAGTTTAACATCTGTTGCAACTATGGGCCAATGCTTCTTTATAGCTTTTTCAGCAGCCCTGGAACTTGTATCGAAGGTTGACGTGAAAATCAGCCGACAGGGATCAAATCTCGATGCGGACTTCTGACCAATATTCTTGTACTTGACCTTAGCTTTCTTAAGGCATCTGGAGACCACCTTCGGTGAGTACCCTCGTGCCAAAAATCTCTCAGACATCTCAGAGAGTTGTTGATCTGCAGTAGCCATTGAAGAGTTGTTCCGCAATACACGTAGAAATTGAGAAATTGGCATATTCTCTTTGAGACTGTCCGGATGGTGGCTAGTAGCAAACAGCAATGTGTTCCGGTCGGTCTGTTTACGAAACAAGGTGGATCCTAGATGGGTATGCTCTCGAAAGATCGTTACATCAAGGAAATTCATATAGTCATGGTGTATTTCATAAGTAAAACGTATGGGACTATCAATTGAGTTGAGATACTGCACCATTCCATGAAACTCAGCCTCCGTGCCCCTTCACAGGATAAAAATATGGTCAATGTAGCACCCAAATTAAAGTAACTTATCTCCAAATTTTGGGGCAATATACATATTTTCATACTGATGCATGAATAAATTGGCGTAAGATGGCGCCAGGTTGGAGCCCATGGCGGTCCCGGTGCCCTGGATATAGAAATCAGTGCCATAACAGAAATGATTTTTGCTGAGAACAAGTTCAGCCAATGCTACCAGGAATTCGACAGGGGGACCATCATGGGCACCACCACTAAGTGCCAGCCTAAGCGTCTCTAGGCCAGCAAGGTGAGGAATCACCGTATACAGTGAATTGACATCCATGGATGCCAGTAACACATCATCAGGGATGTCACCAATTTTAGAAATTTTGTCCAAAAAATCACCAGTATCCCTGATATGGCTCCACATATTACACACAAAATGTTGTAGAAAGCTATCAACAAATCTCGCAATAGGTTGTAGAAGTGAATCATTAGCTGAGATGATAAGGCGTCCAGGAGGGGTGTCAAGGGATTTATGGATTTTTGGCAGTGTATATAGGATTGGACACACAGGGTGGTCAACAGTAAGATACATGGCAATCTGAGCATCAATCCAACCATTCTGGAGACCCATTGAAATAGTCGAGTCAACAAGTTTTTGGTGACAGAGCACCAGAAGCAGCATGTTCAGCAAGTTCACATGTACAGATATTTATACCATCACCAATCTGAGTAAGCCAAACACACCCACATATGTCACTTCCTGTCAATCCATAAGTTGTAATAAGACATTATGTATCAAACAAACAAACTCAAACAAACATCAGTTTTGCAATCTCAAAGAAAGTGTGCACTTATATTAGGCACTACACGCAAAAACGAGGGCACCAGGCACATTAAAAATGTAATTAACCCTCTAATAGAGTCACGCAAATAGAGACAGGAAGTGCACGTGCGTTCCACCGGCCCGTGGAACGCACGCGAGTAGCGGAAGTGTCTCACGTTAACCGGAAGTGACGCGCGTAACCATGACAACGCGGTAACAATCTGAAATGGCTCAACGTGCTATATCAGGGGCGGACTATTGAACTTTATCCGTTGTCATGGAGATAGTAATGACTAAAGGTGACACATTAGACGGTGGGTCAGCCGATGTATCTTACTGTTGACCACCCTGTGTGTCCAATCCTATATACACTGCCAAAAATCCATAAATCCCTTGACACCCCTCCTGGACGCCTTATCATCTCAGCTAATGATTCACTTCTACAACCTATTGCGAGATTTGTTGATAGCTTTCTACAACCTCTTGTGTGTAATATGTGGAGCTATATCAGGGATACTGGTGATTTTTTGGACAAAATTTCTAAAATTGATGACATCCCTGATGATGTGTTACTGGCATCCATGGATGTCAATTCACTGTATACGGTGATTCCTCACCTTGCTGGCCTAGAGACGCTTAGGCTGGCACTTAGTGGTGGTGCCCATGATGGTCCCCCTGTCGAATTCCTGGTAGCATTGGCTGAACTTGTTCTCAGCAAAAATCATTTCTGTTATGGCACTGATTTCTATATCCAGGGCACCGGGACCGCCATGGGCTCCAACCTGGCGCGATCTTACGCCAATTAATTCATGCATCAGTATGAAAATATGTATATTGTCCCAAAATTTGGAGATAAGTTACTTTATTTTGGGCGCTACATTGACGATATTTTTATCCTGTGGAGGGGCACGGAGGCTGAATTTCATGGAATGGTGCAGTATCTCAACTCAATTGATAGTCCCATTCGTTTTACTTATGAAATACACCATGACTATATGAATTTCCTTGATGTGACGATCTTTCGGGAGCATACCCATCTAGGATCCACCTTGTTTCGTAAACAGACCGACCGGAACACATTGCTGTTTGCTACTAGCGACCATCCGGACAGTCTCAAAGAGAATATGCCAATTTCTCAATTTCTATGTGTATTGCGGAACAACTCTTCAATGGCTACTGCAGATCAACAACTCTCTGAGATGTCTGAGAGATTTTTGGCACGAGGGTACTCACCGAAGGTGGTCTCCAGATGCCTTAAGAAAGCTAAGGTCAAGTACAAGAATATTGGTCAGAAGTCCGCATCGAGATTTGATCCCTGTCGGCTTATTTTCACGTCAACCTTCGATACAAATTCCAGGGCTGCTGAAAAAGCTATAAAGAAGCATTGGCCCATAGTTGCAACAGATGCTAAACTGGAGGGTCTGAGCCAAAGACCTCCTATGCACTCCTACCGTAGAGGGCCTAATCTACGACAGCTGCTGATGCGTCCAACTTTACAACCACAAATCGTAAATCCATCATGGCTGACAATGAGGAAAACAGGTTGTTTCCGGTGCCCTGATTGCACAACATGCAGATCTATGACGAGTGGATCTGCGTTTGCCCACCCGCATAGTGGAAAACGGATCCCTATCAAACACAAGCTCTCATGTATGTCTGAATTTGTGATCTACATTATCATCTGTCCATGTGGGCTTTATTATGTTGGACTTACCACACGGTGCTTCCGTGAACATATGGCAAACCATCGTTATTCAATTAGACAGGCTCTGGAGACCAATAAAACGGATAAACCAGTAGCCAAACACTGGTTACAATACAAACACTCAGTATCAAGCCTCAAATGTATGCTGATTGACCATATCCCACCTTCTATTCGAGGGGGTGATAGAGAACTAAAGCTGAAACGACGTGAATCACGGTGGATTTTTGAGCTGGAGACACTCACTCCACAAGGCCTAAATGAAGCAAATCCATATGGGATATTTCTATAATGGTCTATAGTCATGGTGGTTTCTTATTATTAGCCTATGGTTCTTCTATTTATAAATGTCCTATATCTATGTGGCCATACGTGTTGTGAGCATATGGTAGCTTTACTGACGCCAGCCGTGGCTACGGCGGCCTCACTTAAGCTCCATGTCTCTTGGCCAGATATATATATTTTTTATTTTATTTCCAGTGATGTTTTATTGCCATTATTAAAAGTTATATTTTATGTTAGTTAGATAACATTATGGTATAATGTACACCATCGCCAATGTGATGTTTTGGCTGTCCCACCGTCTAATGTGTCACCTTTAGTCATTACTATCTCCATGACAACGGATAAAGTTCAATAGTCCGCCCCTGATATAGCACGTTGAACCATTTCAGATAGTTACCGCGTTGTTATGGTTACGCGCGTCACTTCCGGTTAACGCGAGACACTTCCGCTCCTTGCGTGCGTTCCACGGGCCAGTGGAACGCACGTGCACTTCCTGTCTCTATTTGCGTGAATCTATTAGAGGTTTAATTACATTTTTAATGTGCCTGGTGCCCTCGTTTTTGCGTGTAGTGCCTAATATAAGAGCACACTTTCTTTGAGATTGCAAAACTGATGTTTGTTTGAGTTTGTTTGTTTGATACATAATGTCTTATTACAACTTATGGATTGACAGGAAGTGACATATGTGGGTGTGTTTGGCTTACTCAGATTGGTGATGGTATAAATATCTGTACATGTGAACTTGCTGAACATGCTGCTTCTGGTGCTCTGTCACCAACAACACTATTTTGCTGTCTTGACAAAGATCATTTGGATATGATCGAAACGTCGACCTGCGGATGTACCAATAAATGATCTTCTGACTTTCTTTTAGGAAAATTTGGTGAGTGCCCTCTTTTTCCAAAGACTATATATATATATATATATATATATATATATGGAGAAAAAGTTACAGGTGCGCTGGTGATCCTATAATGAGAGTTTGTCAGTCCACAGTGAATGAATCCCTGGGCTGTAGCACTGGTGTAACCAACACCGCTGCAAATCTCCAAATGAAGCTCAGAACTCCTTGAGCAAATTGTGTCTTGAAAAAATCAGGAGAATGCGCCCATAGTGCAGATAAATTTATTTCACTCATAAATTAAAAACAGGACATTCCATGGATTATAAAAGACTCGTACCATAAAAGACCCACTCTTTGGGCCAGTTAAAACACATGAAACAATCCACCAGGCTATCCACCAAACCTGCTGCAGTCAAAGACCGGACCATGCACCGCGCCGGTAGAAGCCGAACTCGTCAGGTCACTCACAGTGAAGCAGCCGGGATGTGTGAGCCGGGTGGGAGATGACGCACGTCTGGCAAGCCCCGCCTCTACGCGTTTCGTAGTTACTTCGTCAGGAGGCTGGCTTGTCAGACGTAATGGGAGCTATATATATCACAGCAAGATATTTTACAAGCTGTGTCCACTAATTAGCAGCAGTTATATTGGTTCTCCTCAATTACAGCCTTAGCATGAAACAGTAATACACAGATAATTAAACATCTACCGGGCAAGCATATATCAATAAATACCCAGTAGCCCACATACTCAGAACATTTTAAGAATGGATTATACATTTTTTATCAGTAAAACACACTTATCTAACCTCAATTGAACTCATTAGTTTCCACATTGATGTTTAGTTTTTTAATCATTAGGTGTCTGCCAAATAAAGTGCTAGTGCAAACTTCATACAGGAATATGCTACCATCCATCTATGCTAATTATACAGTTTAATAATCATATCTACTTATGGTCTAGCCCTACATTTTTTCATTTCACATAATATCCGAATGACAGCCAGCCACAATCAAAAGCAATAAGTGGCTTAAGCAAACTGTGAAAAAACATGCAATTATAGTTATAATAGACAGTATTACAATAAATGTATCTATCAGTTTCAAATTGCTCACAATATGTTGTCAGATTATTCCTATTGATAAACAAAGCTATTCGCTTCTATTGCACAATCCTCCTGCATTTAGAAACCCATTTTCTCACATCAGAAAGATCAGAGTATGACAAAAAATATATATGTAACAAAAAATGTCACTATCAGAGTACCATACATTGTTAATTAGAGTTACATATAGCAGCCATTCTCCTGGAGCCCTGATTAGTGGCTCCCCTTATTTGAGGAAATCTATAGACAGAAAAAGTCCAGACAGAGTATATTATCTATCTCTAATAAACGGAGTGATCTCATAGTTTTCATTGAGACCATGAGGGATCAGCGTATTAAGTGTTAATATCCAGAATGTCTCCCTCTTAAGTAAACGTTCCTCTCTATTTCCTCCCTCTTTAGTGAGTGCCACATGTTCGATACCGGCAAATCTTAAAAGGGACGGATCTGCGTTATGTCGTTCTAGAAAATGCCTTGGAACGCTGTGATTCATAACTCTATTCTTAATATTTCTACTATGCTCAAGTATTCTAGTTTTCAGTACTCTTTTGGTCTTTCCAACATATCTAAGACCGCAGGGGCACATGAGAATGTAAATACAGAAGCTAGTATTGCAATTTATAAAAGATTGAATAATGTGATTATGACGTAGGGAATTTTTCTCCATGATCTTTTTGGCCCCTTTATCAGCCAGATTACAAACTGCAAAGCCACTAATCAGGGCTCCAGGAGAATGGCTGCTATATGTAACTCTCATTAACAATGTATGGTACTCTGATAGTGACATTTTTTGTTACATATATATTTTTTGTCATACTCTGATCTTTCTGATGTGAGAAAATGGGTTTCTAAATGCAGGAGGATTGTGCAATAGAAGCGAATAGCTTTGTTTATCAATGGGAATAATCTGACAACATATTGTGAGCAATTTGAAACTGATAGATACATTTTTTGCAATACTGTCTATTATAACTATAATTGCATGTTTTTTCACAGTTTGCTTAAGCCGCTTATTGCTTTTGATTGTGGCTGGCTGTCATTCGGATATTATGTGAAATGAAAAAATGTAGGGCTAGACCATAAGTAGATATTATTATTAAACTGTATAATTAGCATAGATGGATGGTAGCATATTCCTGTATGAAGTTTGCACTAGCACTTTATTTGGCAGACACCTAATGATTAAAAAACTAAACATCAATGTGGAAACTAATGAGTTCAATTGAGGTTAGATAAGTGTGTTTTACTGATAAAAAATGTATAATCCATTCTTAAAATGTTCTGAGTATGTGGGCTACTGGGTATTTATTGATATATGCTTGCCCGGTAGATGTTTAATTATCTGTGTATTACTGTTTCATGCTAAGGCTGTAATTGAGGAGAACCAATATAACTGCTGCTAATTAGTGGACACAGCTTGTAAAATATCTTGCTGTGATATATATAGCTCCCATTACATCTGACAAGCCAGCCTCCTGACAAAGTAACTACGAAACGCGTAGAGGCGGGGCTTGCCAGACGTGCGTCTTCTCCCACCCGGCTCACACATCCCGGCTGCTTCACTGTGAGTGACCTGACGAGTTCGGCTTCTACCGGCGCGGTGCATGGTCCGTTCTTTGACTGCAGCAGGTTTGGTGGATAGCCTGGTGGGTTGTTTCATGTGTTTTAACTGGCCCAAAGAGTGGGTCTTTTATGGTACGAGTCTTTTATAATCAATGGAATGTCCTGTTTTTAATTTATGTGTGAAATAAATTTATCTGCACTATGGGCGCATTCTCCTGATTTTTTCCAGACATATATATATATATTTATTTGGAAACAGAGAATGAGGTATTTAGAAGCGACCAACGGTGTCCAAAAAACTATAGGACTAGACAGTTATGAATGTAAAAGTAGTACAATAATTTATTACATAACGTAACACAAAAAAATGGAGTGTCACTGTATGAAAATCACTATAGAAAAGTACAAAACATGAAAATATAAAAATCACAAAAAGTACATAAAGCAGAAAAGATAGAAGGCTAAAAATAATGCGAAAAGAGGAGAGATAAAAAGCTTAACGTCAGAGTTTAGATCAAGTGGCACCCAACGCGTTTCATCCCATATACTGGGGTCACTTGCCCAAGTCAGGATTGGCCGCCGGGGGTACGTGTAATCACTACATCACGGGAGACTGTGAAAAAGGGAAGGTCATGTGACGGAAGTAACCAATAATTTGAATGAACTGTATCTCTGTATCTGATAATAGTAAAAAAATGATCACGTGATCGGGACTGTGTACTCATTAAAAATAAGATAATTAATATTTTCTATACCCCTATCCAGCCAGTAAAAGATGTTTTTTATATTAGTGCCTCAGTTTTGTTCCTAATACATTATATTGATTTAGGTATTATTTGTTTTCTTGATTAATGTATTAACATGCAGCCAATAGTATTTGATTTTGCCAGTATGTGCCATATAAAAGAGGGGATAAGTACACCAAACATCCACCTTAGATAAAGATGCATGGATGCAGTGAAACGCGTCAGGATCCAGTGCACACGCTGCTATTTCAGAGACCTGCATTCCCCCTTCTCTTATCAGTAGCTACCTGTGGGAATTTGCACAGTCTAAATACCAGGCTATTTATAAGGCTGACCAAGCTATTGTAGACCAAGGATTCTGACACCATTGCGTGAAGCCCTATTGCCCTAAGGACCATCGCTACAGGATCCTATGCTTTGGAACACACAGCCGGTAATTTTACCATCATTGGAAGCATATACACCAATTTGCCTATTATGAACTATCCATCAATGGACATGGTCCTTTTCAATTTGCAGCTGGCACTTATTTTATTGTACTATAGATAAATCCCTCATCTTCAGCTTATCAATTTTAATTTCTGTGCATGACAATTTCTTGTATTTTGAATTCATTAAATTGTGATTTTAATTGATATTTATAGCGCTGTTACTCTTTATCACATTCTGTATTTTTTGGGGGGAGACTGACTGCCTCCCATTATACAGCAGCTAGAAAAATACCCATCACTGAATTTATATACTTGGTATATATCCTTTGCACTCACTACAAATCCTGCCTCCTGCACAGCTTTCTCTGCTGACTGACAGAGAAAGCAGTGTAGGGACCGGACCAGTGTGATCAGCTGCAGTAAAGTGGGGCTATGGGGCTATGAAGCAGCAGCTCATTTTACAGCACTGGGGGTCATGCAGCAGTGCAGAAGGATCTGATGACCAGTAGCCCTCCCGGAGCACAGAAGGGGATGGGTAGACACAACAAAGGATTGCATGCTGGCATATGCACAGCACTAGAGGTGTAGCCAGAACTTTGTGGGCCCCATAGCAACCATTTTTAAGTGTCCCCTGTTCCAGTGTTTCTAGAGACACTGATCCACAGCAATTGTTCACTTTAAGAATCATAATAGTGCCCTAGTTCATTTTATGAAGCATAGTAGTACCTTAGTTAATGATATGCCCCATAGTAGTGCCATAGTTTATTTTATGAACCACTGTAGTGCCCTATTTCATTGTAGGGTCACCAATACACATTATCTAACATGGTGTCCCCAATTCACATTATGACATGCAATGCACCCAGTTCATATTGTCACATTACAGCACCAGCAGTTCATATTATGCTACACTATAGTGCCTCCATTTTCATATTGTGCCACATTACAGATTGCCAGTTCAGATTACAAAACCATATAATGCCCTGTATTATATTTGATACCACATTAAAATGAACAAGTAAAGGGAAATAACTAGCTATACTGAAGGCCCCAATGCAAGGGTTTATAAGGGCCTCTTCATATCGCCCAAAGTGGACCCTCTCAGCTCTGGGCACTCCCTGCACCAATGGTAGCTATGCCCTTGCACAGCACAGACTCAGATAAGGCTGCCGATGGCATGAGCAGGGACAGAGCTTTCTCGCAAGCTCTGGCCCTGCATGCGATAATCGATCCATCCATGCAATGTAATCAGTTATTGCATTGTGGATTGGACCTATTTTTATTACATCACACCCGCATCCTCAGATGTGGATGGTGATAAATCAGCCCCTTAATCCTGTTGAAAATACACATTTTGCAAATGTGCTCAAATACTTTAAATTTCAACTTCTGTGACAACATTCTATCAAAGTCAATCATTAAGGGGCAGATTTATTAACCTTTTTTTACTAAAATAATGTGAAAAAGGGTGTTTTCACACCCTTTCACATTGTTTTAGTATCACCTGAATTTATTAAAGGGGTCCACAATAAAACTGCTCTGAACCCTTTTAATTCTATTTTTTTTTTAGTAACCAGATCACATTTCCCATACCTATAATGGGAAATACGATGTGGCCAAATTTACTAATAAAAAAAATAATGTTAAACACCGTAGTGAGCCCTGTAATAATAACACTACTGTATCTTCAATTAGCGTAATAACAGGGCTCACTGTGAATCCTGTACCCCTGCACAGCCGCCTCCTGAAAGAGAAAGCTGTGCATGGACCTGGCCAGCATGATCAGCCATGTGTGTCTGATCACTGTGGAAAAATAAATATATATATATATATATATATACTTACCTACAGTACACCCAGGGACCAGTGGTCAGTGCTCCAGCGAGGGCTGCCAGTCAGTGGATACTTCTGCACTGCTGCATGCGATAATCGATACATCCATGCGCAATCGCATTGGGGATTGGGCTGATTTTATTACATCACACCCGCATCCTCAAATTTGGATAATGATAAACCAGCCCCTTAAACCCCTTATGGCTGATGACCCCTTATTTTAAACAACTTATTAATTCATACCAACAAACCATGTAGATGTCTTATTGCGCCCTAAGTGGCTGCAAAGTGATGACCTAAAGAGGTCGCTCTACCTCAAATATCATATACAGGTATCACTTCTGCGCTAACTTATGCCACTGAATTTTAGGCCAAAATTACCCCTATAGCCAAGTCATTATAGTCTTGTTGGATTGAAGATAGTCAGTTCACTCATTGGGGGGGGGGGTCTTTTTAATACAGTTCTTATTTCTTTCTTTGATCCAATGTCCCTCGAAAATAAAAAAAACAAAGAACCAATTGTGTAGTCTGTTTTTTCTTTCTTAATCAGGGTTGGTATTCTACAGGGTTCTTTTATATGTGGTTCTCAAGAAACCAAGATATAAATCGTACAGTGCTCAAGTAAAAATGTGTAATGATCTTCATATAAAGGTATCTTTAACATGTGGGTTCTTATTGGAATCCTTCATCAATGATCGTAGGTTCCTCAGATCCTCAGTCAAAGAGAAGAAAGGATGAGAAAGAGTACAACCGGTTGTGTAGTGGGTCTTTAAATGAAGCATATTTCCCCTTCTATATCAGGAATCTCAAGTACCAAGATATAATTCATACTGTACTCACATAAAAACGTGTAGTAATCCTCACATAAAGATATCTTTGACTTGTGAGTTTTGTATTGGAATCAATTTAAAGCATGGAGACGTATCAATAACGGTTTCTTTTCAGACCTCTGGTTCCTCCTGAGTCCAATATGTTCCTTCCAGACCTCATAAGAGGTTGGGGATATATGGAATACAATGAGATCTCATCAGGCAGGTATTTATATAAAAAATGTTTTATTTCCAAAAAACTTCACACCAAAAATATTAAAAAGGTTCTGGAAACACCAATAAACTTTTCCAGGTAGATGAAAGTACACACAAAAGGAATGAAGAAATAATTGTCCAGACCTATTTCTCACCTCAAGTGATGTGACCTGGATTGTTCTCAATGTCCCTGACCCTCAACACCGACACGTTTCAACCTAAGTCTTCGTCAAGGTGGATGTCATGAACAAATGGACAGGTATTTATACCTGGTAATAGGAAGTCCTGTCATATGGGCGGGGTGTGGGTGGCAATTTTTAAAATTTCTTATTAACCATTTAAAATAAACCATAATAAGAATGGATATATGTAGTGATCTCTGACAACTCAGAAGACCAATAATGGATCCCTTACAAATTCTTTGTGTGTATAAAATGCGGTGCTCCACCATGCGTTTCACCATGCATTCCACCTACATTGTGGTGGAACGCATGCTCTTCCGGCGGAACATTGGAAGACATTACTGTGCATTCCGCCCCTAGTGGAACACACAGACTTCCGGCAGGGCATGGTAGCGGCAAGTCATGCACTCCACCCTCCAGACAGGTGGAATTCACGGCAGAAGTGCCGTAGTGTGCTCCACCTCCTGAATAGGTGGAACACATAGAACCGCTGAAGGAAAGTAAGCTCCGGGGACAGAAATGGCGCATTCCACCCTATCAAATGTGGAACGCACAGGAGGGGAAAACCGCTCACTACAGAAATTACCAATAATATATAAATAGGAGATCTGAAACATAGCGACAGTGTTTATATCTTAATCTTAAGCAGAATCCATAATTTAGACATTATGTGAGCAACCCCATATTAAAAAAACATTTTATACTGATAACAGTAAAAATAGGTGGTATGTAATGATGACAGTAAAATGGGTAAGGGTGGGTGGACAGGGGAGAAAAGACATGGAGATAAACATACTGTAGATATGACCCCCATGGTCTTTCAGAATGTTATCGGGTGGACAAAGATAGTGCACCAGTAAATTCTATTAAGAGGTTCTGTTCTGAATACCATAAGCTAATTAGATGCTCTTGTTAATGAGGTGTATTACTAATATTTCATGGACTAGAAAGAGGGGTAAAGAGCAAATTAGCTCTGTATAGGTATAGATGGGAAGAGAGACAAAGAGAAACATATAGATATAAATGGAAGCCTAAAGATACTGTAGTTTTGAGATATTTGAACATGGCCACTTAGACCGATGTACTTTAAAAGTTATGTGGTGAAGATGGTCCCTAAATGAAATACTTGCCATAATATTATTGTGATATGGAGTGCACAAAAGATTATTTTTAAACTGGAATACACATACAATTATGGGATCAGACTATCCCTATGGTATCTATACCTATAAGAACCATTTGGTATCAAAATCCAGGTTCAAGCCTTTTGGGTTTAATGTTCCCAAATTAAAAATGGTCCGCATTTCATCTCTTACAAGTCTATCTTCAATATTCTTTGTTCTCCAATTCTTTGTAGCCAATTGGATACAACAAAAAGAGAGCATTTCAGATGTTTTACACTCATGTTCTTGTTTAAAATGTGCAGATACTCCATGGGCTATTAGACATTTTTTAATGTTTCTGAGATGTTCCCCCATTCGTTCTTTCAATTTCCGTGTGGTCCTTCCCTCATAATGTTTCTTAGACGTGCACTGAAGTAGATAAACTACATTTTTACTGTCACACGTAATAAAATCTTTGATTTTAAACTCCTTGTTATTACTAGAAGACATGTAACTGGTAATCCGGGATTCTTTACTTTTACAATTTCTGCACACTGCATATCTGGCAAGATCCGCATCTGAAGAATCATTTTGATTTCACCATCATGGTTTTCCTTGGAATTTCCAGTGCACTCTTCACAATGTGCTTTCGTATATTGTCTGCTTTGTGATAAATTAATCACAGTTTCTCCGGTAAGTATTTCTTAATAACAGGATCTTGTAATAATAGATTCCAATTTTTCTTGATAATATGTTCAAACTCATTGTACTGACTACTATATTTTGTGATGAACATAATCTCATGATCTTTTCCCATCTTCTTTTTCTCTTTGCCAGCATCAATGGGTTGGATCATGGTATCCCTATCCGATTTCTTGTATTTTTCATATAGTTTAATCTATTTTCTTGATGTTGTATCCTTTTTTTTTTTAATTGCTCCGTTAGCGTATTCCCTTGTTCACAATAGTCTTCAAGTCATGAGAAGTTCTTTCTTATCTGGTAAAACTGGCTTTTGGGAACTGATGATAGGAGGTGATTACTATTGGATGGAATATAGGAATTACAATCTGTAGGTTTGATATAAATCTTAGTGTGAATGACATTTTCCTCAATAAAAATTGACAAATCTAAAAAATGGATCTCTTCTTTGCTGATATATCATCTCCCTTCCAGATGAACACAATATCGTCTACATATCTTTTCTAAAGCACCAGTACACAGATGTCTTTTCCCAGTGGGTCATGAATAAGTTGGCATAACTAGGGGCAAACCCGTGCCCATTGCTGTTCCATGTAGTTGTAAATAGATTGAGTCTTCACACCAAAAAAAGTTAATAGATAAAATAAATTCAATGCTTTCCAATATGAAGGATTTAAAGTCAGGATTAGGATTTTCTTTCTCCAAAAAGTGTGCAGTTGCTTCCACACCATGCTGATGATCTATGGCTGTGTATAGAGATGCAACATCCGCTGTTACCAGGATAAACTCTGGTGACCAATGGATGGCATTCAACTCACAGATTATCTCGGTTGAGTCTATCAAGAGATGTTTTTTTGGGCAAGAGGCTGTAATACATGGTCCACATATTATGATAAATTGGATGTAATGGATTCTGTTTGAGCAACAATAGGTCATCCTGGCAGATGTTCTTTGTTTTTATGGATCTTGGGGAGAGTGTATATGACAGGTATGGATGGATAAGGAGTGGATCATAGAAAATTCAAATTACCATCTGAATTTTACCCTTTGCAGCATAGAGGTCCCTTTATCGAGGGTTTCTATACCACAACTTTGAGGGAGTTTAGGGAGTTGTGCACTGAACGGGATGCTATGGGCCTGCGGGACAATCTGTCAAAATATGAAAGAGCAGCACTCAATAGACTTATGAGAGATGAAGAGATTATCATCAAGCAGGCCGATAAGGGCGGTGGCCTGGTGATTCAGAACACTGGTGACTATCTCTTTGAGGCACATAGACAACTTAATGATAGCACGTCTTATAAGAAAATCTCTAAAGACCCCACAAGCGTCTATCAGGGTGAATTAAAGTCCCTATTAGAAATGACATTTGATGAAGGGACAATTAATAAAGAAACGTATCTGTTTCTGATGGTTAAATATCCGGTTGTGCCCATATACTATCATCTGCCAAAGGTGCATAAGTCTCTAGTATCTCCACCGGGGCGTCCTATTATATCAGGGGTGGGATCCCTGACATCTAATTTATCGGCTTATATAGATGCACATCTACAAAAGTATGTTCAGGCCCTGCCTTCTTACATTAGAGACACGACACATTTCCTTCAAAAATTGGAGGATATATTTTGGAAAGATTCTTACATACTCTTGACATATGATGTGGAATCCCTCTACACTAATATAGCACATGATTTGGGTCTTTTGGCGGTTAATCATTACCTTTACTATGACACAGAGGTTAATGTTTCTCTTCGCACTTTTATTTTGTCAGCTATAAGGTTTATTTTGGAGCACAACTACTTTTCATTTGATTCACAATTCTATTCACAAATCAAGGGTACTGCCATGGGGACTAGATTCGCGCCGAGTTATGCCAACCTTTTTTTGGGGTGCTTTGAGGAGCTCCTCATCTGGGGCGGGGGTCTCGGTGCGGGTCTGGTCCTCTATGGCAGATATATAGATGACTTGTTTTTTATTTGGGATGAGGATGTTTCACCTTTTTCACATCTTACCGGTCTTCTTAACTCAAACACAATTGGTTTAAAATTCACTAACACTTTTAGTAAAGTATCTGTTAATTTTCTTGATATTACTGTCACTGTTCAGGATGGTAGTTTAGTCACTTCCACATACATCAAAGATGTGGATTGTAACAATTATCTACACTTCACAAGCAGTCACTATAAACCATGGAAATTAAATATACCTAAAGGACAGTTCCAACGGTTACGACGGAACTGTTCCACTGAGGAGGCCTTTGGGAATCAAGTTGAGAGTATGTATAATGCATTTAGAAGGCAGGGATATCCTGCACAGATTTTGGATAAAGCCCTCACAGAGACCCAACTTAAATCTAGGAATTCATTGGTCCATCCGGTAGTTAAGAGACAAGAACCTAATGATAGACAAATAACATTTATTACACAGTACAATACAGCTGCAAAAGATATTAAAAGAATTATTACAAAAAATTCTGCCATTCTGAAATCAGATAAACTTCTAGAGACAACACTAACTGGCAAAAATCTAGTGGTGTTTAGAAAAGCTGACTCATTGAAGCAAAAACTAGCACCGAGTCTATACAAAAGAAAATCTAAAGAAATGGGAGAAAATATTTTGAGACTACCACTTAAACCTAATGGTTTCTTTAAATGTGGTAAGGACAGATGTGTAACCTGTCTTTTTGCAGAAAATAAGTGTACAAAGATCAAATCCTTCAGTAGATCAGAAGAGTTTGAGATAAAAGGTTTTATGAACTGTAGGACCAATTTTGTGATATATGTCATTCAATGTAAGTGCGGCATACAGTATGTTGGCCGCACTATTCGCCCCCTCCATGAAAGGTTTATGGAATACAAGAGAAACATCACGAAGAACATCAAAACCCATAGTCTGTCTAGTCATGTCTCTTGGTGTCAGAAGGGTGCTACTAATGGTTTGACTATTAGAGCGGTGGAACATATAAAAGTAACTATGAGGGGAGGCGATAGATTTAGAAGGCTTTGCATGCGCGAAGCATTCTGGATCTTTCAATTACACACATTGAGTCCACATGGTCTTAATGACACGGTGGAACTCAATGCTATCTAATTAACCTCTCCTTCTATAGCAATACAAGTGATGGGGGAAGGTTTTGTCCCCAATTGTAGCGTGGAGTTAATCATTCCCATGACTCGCTCCTTATGTTTTCTATATGATTTTTACTTGGTTTGTTGGTCCTTTGTGGGTGTCGGGGGAATGGAGGTTTTACCCACCCCATCTTGGCAGGTCGAGTTTAAATATATCTCTCTGCCCTGCTGGGGTGGGTTCCTCCATTCCCCCGATCTAATTTAAATTCTCCTTTTTTTCCCTTTAAAAGGGGAGAGGAGGAGGATGGATCTTATAGATTTATTTTTTTCCCCTATTCAAATCTCTTTCCCCTATTAATCTTTGCACCTTTAAGATAATGCTATCTGTATTTATATATCTAAATTGTCTAGTTGTAACGAATAGGAATGTATACAATCTGTCTATGAGCATTCTAGTTTTTTATTTAATTTTATTTGGAGTGCATATGGTTTTCTTTATACTTATGCTCTATATCCTATGGTCAGATAAATTAGAGTGAGAAAATTCCCCTATAGATATAGGGTCTAGAAGCACTGTAATATTATGAATATAAATATTAATATGTATGATATACCACCGGAGCAGTCATATTGCACTGATAAGAATTTGTTGGATTAGTGACTGTCCCGGTTGTATTGACTTATTTTATATATGTTTAATTTAATTTATGAATATGGATCTGTCATATTAATTGTATTAAGAGTGTTATACTGCTGTCTCCCGCTCCGCTAATAAGAGGAATTACATTAAAGAATGATATCAGAGTATTAATTATAAGTAAATTTTATTTTATGGTATTCTATCTAAATGTTTATTTATTTAGGAATGAATATATATAGATATGCTTGGTTGTCTGTGGAGCAGACTATGACTCCGCCTGCACACACACCTATTAATGAGCCAAACAGGTGCTTTCAGGTGCCTGTAATAATGACCATCCCAGGAGTCCTTTAAATGTGAGGAACCAGTAGGATGGGATCATAACCCTCTGAGGAAACGACCAGATTGTGCCGGTCGAGAAACGCGTCAGGGCTGTTTCAGGATCCGACTACCTTTTCATCTGACCACCCCAACTTCTCACGGCTGCTTCACCCGTTCGAGCTCCATTGCACTGTCGGGTCAAACCGGCCCGAACAAAGCCACCTGCACTGGTCCCTTTTGCCATACGGGGACCGTGGCTGTCAGCTCAATACCTTGGATCAGCGGTACTCTGGATAAATATAGTGCCGCTTAGACGCTCCGTAGAAGCGGCGAGTAACAACTGGTCTGACACGCCGCAATAAGGAGAGAGCATCGGACTCAGCGGCCGGAGCTAGCAGCACTCGAGCTCCTGTCAGTGTTACGTACACACAGAGGATGTGGTAAGCGATATCACCACATTATGCTGCTACACTAAACAAAGCAGAACCGGTGTTGACTTGGGGTTTTGGAGGTCTTTATTCATAATTAACAGTTCACTTGTCTTATATTCACCTGACTCTAATCTGAACGAAGCAGTTTCAAACATCAGTCTGCTTTATGGATATTGTTCGGACTTTAAGCATTTAAACATCAGCTGCCAATTTTCAAGATATTTAATCCATACATTATCAATATACCAGGTTATTAATGCACTAAATTGTGTGGAAATATATGAAATTGTAGTGCGGACTTTTATTGATTTTATTGATTTTTATTGGTTCTAATTAGTATTAATTATGCATATTTAGTATGTGATCATTGTGTATATTAAAATTGTGACTTTCAGTGGAGTCTGCCTGCGCTCTCTTGTCTAGTTTTTGTTTCTGGATGGATAAGGGGCAGTGATATATTTACATTCTTTATCAGTGATGACCATTTTCTGTTCGTATTTGATTAGAAGATCCTCCATTCTTTATTTATTCCTTCTGAGGGGTCTCCTCTTAGTTTTTTGCACACCTTGTCATCACTGAGCCACCTTTCTATTTCTTGTTTATAATTTACTATATTCTGCACAACAACTGCTCCCAATTTATCTGCTGGTTTTACTATAATCTGCTTATTCTCTTTGAGCTCTTTCAATGCCTCTCTTTCTTTTTTGGTGAAATTCGGTTTCTGTATATTCCTAAATGTCTTGGTCTCAATGTCCTCCTTAACCATCCTTTTGAAGCTCTCAATAAAGCAACCCTTCTTAAAAGTGGGGAAAAAAGATTTACTGTAGGTTTGAAGATGGATGTTGTCCCTCTGATTCCTTCCGTGTTCTGATCCTGATCTTGGAAGAATTGTTTTAACGTAAGTTTCCTGATAAAACATTGTAGGTCTATGTAAGCCGCAAATTTATCGAATTTACTCAATGGAGTGTATTTGAGTCCCTTCTTGAGTACACTTTCTAAATCTTTACTAAAGACATGACTGCTTAGGTTGTAAATCCTTGTATACTCAATGTCATTTTTAACTGTTTTTAATTATTCATTTTCAGTTATTTCATGTGTCTTTTTCTTACGTCTCTTTAATGTTTTTAATAATGAATGTGCTGTCCCAACATTGGATTAATGTTTTGTAATTTAGTGTAAGGAAGGCCTGTATAATGATTGAATTTAATTAATTAAATGAATTTATTTTATTCATGTGAAAGTTTAACAACTCTATGGAAGTATGCCTGAAGTATATGTGTGCATTAGGCTTCTAAAATACAAGTAGCCAGCTGAAATTAATTTACTGGTTAACTAAACATGTTAAAAGGAAGGAAATGCTGCCCAGCCCCACAGTCTTGAAAAAGTCCCTGTGCATTGTGGAATGAAATGCATTGACCAGAGAAGCAATTGCTATCCTCCAGACTTCCTCCTACTACCTGTGGAGCCCACCACAGCTCTTACACAGATCCTGCAGCTGGACTAAGTTTGTGCAGCTAACCAGTTCCCGCAGCAGCTATCATCACCAGGTAAACCATAGCAAGCAGGTACTCATGAGTGGACAGCGGCATCCATGGTCAGATCACCTGCCGCTATTGGGAAACATCATACAGAGGCACCCATGACCTGCCAGAAGTCTCGCCAGTGGTGAGTGCACCACCATCAGAAGAAAGGGCTGTGCAGTGGAGATACATGTGGCTGATTGACTAAAGGCACCACCCAGGATAATTTTACCAGTATATAGTGCTTGGATAAACAAATTTATTAGCCAGGATGCTGTGAATTGCAGCACTACTATATACGTCCAGCTCCGAGGAGCATATCAGCTACTAATGATACTATTTGGACACAAACAGCCGCTGTGAACATCATTGTTACAAATCAACAAAAATACAATATTTTCATTCTTTGGATGAGGTTAAAGTCTGGGAGTTTGCCAATTGTTACTATTTCCATAGTTTTTTATACTATTATAGGAATCAAATTACTTGTGTTAATGTATGCATATGAAGGAGAGAACAAATAATTGATCTTATCACTCTCTCCTTGGAATTTTACCATTTTATTGTTACTTATTGATGTATATTTTTAATGCATATTTATGATTGTGATTGCACAATAAATGTGATATTATATAAATACACACCTTCATAATATTATTTCTTTATACTTATTCATTTCTGAGGACCAATGGTTATACAAAAAATTATATATATATATATATATATATATATAATTATGCTCAAAAGGTCTCCGGCACTCCGGACTTACGTACACCTTGCTATGGTGCCCTCCCTGCAGATTTGCATACATATACCCCAAAACATCACAAATAAATTGGCCCATTTGGGCTTTTTTTTCCACTTATATTGCTTGCAAAAGTCTCTGAGTGCCGCCCACACAAGGACAATATATATATATATATATATATATACACTGTATATGTCTCAATACAAACAGCAGCGGCACTCAGAGATTTAAAATGCAAAAAATGTATTTCACATCAAAAGTTTCCCAACGTTTCGGGGCTTGCGATAAAGGGGCGTGCGAGCCCCGAGACGTTGGGAAACATTTGATGTGAAATACATTTTTGCATTTTGAATCTCTGAGTGCCGCTGCTGTTTGTATTGAGACATATGGATTTTGATCCAGAGGGCACTGGAGTGCATCACGACTACTGAAGGAGGAGTGCCGGTCCGTACATGTGTACATATTTATATATATTTGATGTGATATAAGTAACAAGCATCAACAAGCGCAGTAATCATCTATTTATTGTGTTTTCTGTCAGCCTAACAGGGGTCCTAACCAAACCTTGATTACGTGCAGCTGAGGTGGATTAATGCACTCTTATAGTGTGAATATCTATTTACATCAATATTTGTAAAATTATTTAACACAGCGCCAGGAGTGTCAATGTTGGGACTGCCTTTTCTGAAATACATGACCAGGATCAGAACACGGAAGGAATCAGAGGGACAACATCCATCTTCAAACCTAAATCAATTTTTTCACCACTTTTAAGAAGAGTTGCTTTAATGAAAGCTTCGAAAGGATGGTTAAGGAGGACATTGAGACTAAGACATTTAGGAATATACAGAAAACAAATTTGACCAAAAAAGAAAGAGAGGCATTAAAAGGACTTAAAGAGAATAAGCAGATCATAGTAAAACCAGCAGATAAATTGGGAGCAGTTGTTGTGCAGTATATAGTGGATTATAAACAAGAAATAGGAAAGCAGCTCAGTGATGACAAGACATCCAAAAAACTAAGGAGACCCCTCAGAAGGAATAAATAAAATAATGGAAGATCTCCTAATCAAATACAAACGGAAAAAGGTCATCACTGGTACAGATTGTAAATATATCACTCTCCCATATCCATCCATACCTGTCATATACACTCTCCCCAAGATCCATAAAAACAAAGAACATCCACCAGGATGACCTATTGTTGCTGGAATGGAATCCATTACATCCAATTTGTTACAATATGTGGACCATGTATTATAGCCTCTAGCCCAAAAAAATCTCTGTTTTGAAAGACTCTGTGAGTTAAAACCATCCATTGGTCACCAGAGTTTATCTTGGTAACAGCGGATGTTGCATCTCTATACACAACCATAGATCATCAGCATGGTGTAGAAGCAACTGCACACTTTTTGAGAAAGAAAATCCTAATCCTGACTTCAAATCCTTCATTTTGGAAAGCATATAATTTATTTTATCTAATGACTTTTTTTAGTTTGAAGACTCATACTATTTTACAACTACATAGAACAGCAATGGGCACCAGGTTTGTCCCTAGTTATGCCAACCTATTCATGACCCTCTGGGAAGAGACATCTGGGTACAGTGGGCATGATTAGGGGGTGAACCTGGTGCTTTGGAAAAGATATATAGACGAAATTGTGTTCATCTGGAAGGGAGATGATATATCACTTAATGAGTTTTGTGATTACTTGAACAATAATAACAAGAACATCCAGTTATCCTTTGAGAAGAGCAAAGAAGAGATCCATTTTTTAGATTTGTCCATTTTTATTGAGGAAAATGTCATTCACACTAACACTTACATAAAACCAACAGGTTGTAACTCCTATATTCCATCTGATAGTAATCATCACCCTAACTGGCTATCATCAGTTCCCAATAGCCAGTTTTACCAGATAAGAAAATAACTTCTCATGACTGGAAGACTGTTGTGAACAAGGGAATATGCTAAAGGAGCAATTCAAGAAAAAAGGATATAACATCAAGAAAATAGTGATGTGCACCGGAAATTTTTCGGGTTTTGTGTTTTGGTTTTGGGTTCGGTTCCGCAGCCGTGTTTTGGGTTCGAACGCGTTTTGTCAAAATCTCACCAAATTTTTTTTGTCGGATTCGGGTGTGTTTTGGATTCGGGTGTTTTTTTCAAAAAACCCTAAAAAACAGCTTAAATCATAGAATTTGGGGGTCATTTTGATCCCATAGTATTATTAACCTCAATAACCATAATTTCCACTCATTTCTAGTCTATTCT
This sequence comes from Pseudophryne corroboree, assembly GCF_028390025.1. Classification (NCBI taxonomy): domain Eukaryota; kingdom Metazoa; phylum Chordata; class Amphibia; order Anura; family Myobatrachidae; genus Pseudophryne; species Pseudophryne corroboree. The sequence continues at coordinate 553,237,874 of NC_086446.1, read as the reverse complement.
GAACACCTCACACCTCACAATATTATTTTTAGTCCTAAAATTTGCACCGAGGTCGCTGGATGGCTAAGCTCAGCGACCCAAGTGGCCGACACAAACACCTGGCCCATCTAGGAGTGGCACTGCAGTGTCAGACAGGATGGCCCTTCAAAAAAATACTCCCCAAACAGCACATGACGCAAAGAACAAAAGAGGCGCAATGAGGTAGCTGTGTGACTAAGCTAAGCGACCCTAGTGGCCGACACAAACACCAGGCCCATCTAGGAGTGGCACTGCAGTGTCACGCAGGATGGCCCTTCAAAAAAATACTCCCCAAACAGCACATGACGCAAAGAAAAAAAGAGGCGCAATGAGGTAGCTGTGTGACTAAGCTAAGCGACCCTAGTGGCCGACACAAACACCTAGCCCATCTAGGAGTGGCACTGCAGTGTCACGCAGGATGGCCCTTCAAAAAAATACTCCACAAACAGCACATGACGCAAAGAAAAAAAGAGGTGCAATGAGGTAGCTGTGTGACTAAGCTCAGCGACCCTAGTGGCCGACACAAACACCTGGCCCATCTAGGAGTGGCACTGCAGTGTCACGCAGGATGGCCCTTCAAAAAAATACTCCCCAAACAGCACATGACGCAAAGAAAAAAAGAGGCGCAATGAGGTAGCTGTGTGACTAAGATAAGCGGCCCTAGTGGCCGACACAAACACCTGGCCCATCTAGGAGTGGCACTGCAGTGTCACGCAGGATGGCCCTTCAAAAAAATACTCACCAAACAGCACATGACGCAAAGAAAAAAAGAGGTGCAATGAGGTAGCTGTGTGACTAAGCTCAGCGACCCAAGTGGCCGACACAAACACCTGGCCCATCTAGGAGTGGCACTTCAGTGTCAGACAGGATGGCCCTTCAAAAAAATACTCCCCAAACAGCACATGATGCAAAGAAAAAAAGAGGCGCAATGAGGTAGCTGTGTGACTAAGATAAGCGACCCTAGTGGCCGACACAAACACCTGGCCCATCTAGGAGTGTCACTGCAGTGTCACGCAGGATGGCCCTTCAAAAAAATACTCCGCAAACAGCACATGACGCAAAGAAAAAAAGAGGCGCAATGAGGTTGCTGTGTGACTAAGCTAAGCGACCCTAGTGGCCGACACAAACACCTGGCCCATCTAGGAGTGGCACTGCAGTGTCACGCAGGATGGCCCTTCAAAAAAATACTCCCCAAACAGCACATGATGCAAAGAAAAAAAGAGGCGCAATTAGGTAGCTGTGTGACTAAGATAAGCGACCCTAGTGGCCGACACAAACACCTGGCCCATCTAGGAGTGGCACTGCAGTGACACTCCAGCTCCAGCGACACCCATATTCTCATCCTGATGTACTTCAACACTGACATCTTCAATTTGACTATCAGGAACTGGACTGCGGGTGCTCCTTCCAGCACTTGCAGGGGGCGTGCAAATGGTGGAAGGCGCAAGCTCTTCCCGTCCAGTGTTGGGAAGGTCAGGCATCGCAACCGACACAATTGGACTCTCCTTGGGGATTTGTGATTTCGAAGAACGCACAGTTCTTTGCTGTGCTTTTGCCAGCTTAAGTCTTTTCTTTTTTATAGCGAGAGGATGAGTGCTTCCATCCTCATGTGAAGCTGAACCACTAGCCATGAACATAGGCCAGGGCCTCAGCCGGTCCTTGCCACTCCGTGTCGTAAATGGCATATTGGCAAGTTTACGCTTCTCCTCAGACGCTTTTAATTTTGATTTTTGGGTCATTTTTTTACTGATCTTTTGTGTTTTGGATTTTACATGCTCTGTACTATGACATTGAGCATCGGCCTTGGCAGACGACGTTGATGGCATTTCATCGTCTCGGCCATGACTAGTGGCAGCAGCTTCAGCACGAGGTGGAAGTGGATCTTGATCTTTCCCTATTTTTTTAACCTCCACATTTTTGTTCTCCATATTTTAATGCGCACAACTAAAAGCCACCACAGGTATACAATGTAGATGGATGGATAGTATAGTATTATATTACTTATGGACAACGAGTGCACTGACGACACAGAATTAGGTACAGCCGTGGCCTACTGTACTGCTATATATATATATATAATACAGGTTGAGTATCCCTTATCCAAAATGCTTGGGACCAGAGGTATTTTGGATATGGGATTTTTCCGTATTTTGGAATAATTAGATACCATAATGAGATATCATGGTGATGGGACCTAAATCTAAGCACAGAATGCATTTATGTGTCATACACACCTTATACACACATCCTGAAGGTCATTTTAGACAATATTTTTTATAACTTTGTGCATTAAACAAAGTGTGTGTACATTCACACAATTCATTTATGTTTCATATACACCTTATATACACAGCCTGAAGGTCATTTAATACAGTATTATTAATAACTTTGTGTATTAAACAAAGTTTGTGTACATTGAGCCATCAAAAAACAAAGGTTTCACTATCTCCCTCTCCCTCAAAAAAGTCCGTATTTCGGAATATTCCGTATTTCGGAATATTTGGATATGGGATACTCAACCTGTACTGTATAATAATAATAACGGACCTGGTGGACACTGTCAGCAGACTGCTAAACTAGTATGAAGAAAAAAAAAGCCACCACAGGTATACAATGTAGATGGATGGATACTATAGTATAGTATTATATTACTTATGGACGACGAGTGCATTGACGACACAGAGGTAGGTACAGCCGTGGCCTACCGTACTGCTATATATATATATATATATATATATATATATATATAATATACTGTATAATAATAATGGACCTGGTGGACACTGTCAGCAGACTGCTAAACTAGTATGAAGAAGAAAAAAAAACACCACAGGTTATATACAATGTAGATGGATGGATAGTATAGTATTATATTACTTATGGACGACGAGTGCACTGACGACACAGAGGTAGGTACAGCCGTGGCCTACCGTACTGCTATATATATATAATATAATGTATAATAATAATAACGGACCTGGTGGACACTGTCAGCAGACTGCTAAACTAGTATGAAGAAAAAAAAAACCACCACAGGTATACAATGTAGATGGATGGATACTATAGTATAGTATTATATTACTTATGGACGACGAGTGCACTGACGACACAGAGGTAGGTACAGCCGTGGCCTACCGTACTGCTATATATATATATATATATAATATACTGTATAATAATAATAACGGACCTGGTGGATACTGTCAGCAGACTGCTAAACTAGTATGAAGAAGAAAAAAAAACACCACAGGTTATATACAATGTAGATGGATGGATGGATAGTATAGTATTATATTACTTATGGACGACGAGTGCACTGACGACACAGAGGTAGGTACAGCCGTGGCCTACCGTACTGCTATATATATATATATATATATATATATATATAATATACTGTATAATAATAATAACGGACCTGGTGGACACTGTCAGCAGACTGCTAATCTAGTATGAAGGAAAAAATAGCCACCACAGGTATACAATGTAGATGGATGGATACTATAGTATAGTATTATATTACTTATGGACGACGAGTGCACTGACGACACAGAGGTAGGTACAGCCGTGGCCTACCGTACTGCTATATATATATATATATATATATATATATAATATACTGTGTAATAATAATAACGGATCTGGTGGACACTGTCAGCAGACTGATAAACTAGTATGAAGAAAAAAAAAACCACCACAGGTTATATACAATGTAGATGGATGGATAGTATAGTATTATATTACTTATGGACGACGAGTGCACTGACGACACAGAGGTAGGTATAGCCGTGGCCTACCGTACTGCTATATATATATATATATATATATATATATATATATATATATAATATACTGTATAATAATAATAACGGACCTGGTGGACACTGTCAGCAGACTGCTAAACTAGTATGAAGAAAAAAAAACCACCACAGGTATACAATGTAGATGGATGGATACTCTAGTATAGTATTATATTACTTATGGACGACGAGTGCACTGACGACACAGAGGTAGGTACAGCCGTGGCCTACCGTACTGCTATATATATATATATATATATATATATAATATACTGTATAATAATAATAACAGACCTGGTGGACATTGTCAGCTGACTGCTAAACTAGTATGAAGAAAAAAAAACCCACCACAGGTTATATACAATGTAGATGGATGGATAGTATAGTATTATATTACTTATGGACGACGAGTGCACTGACGACACAGAGGTAGTTACAGCCGTGGCCTACCGTACTGCTATATATATATATATATATATATATATATATAATATACTGTATAATAATAACGGACCTGGTGGACACTGTCAGCAGACTGCTAAACTAGTATGAAGAAAAAAAAAGCCACCACAGGAGTGTTTTTCAGGCAGACAAACGTATACTGGACTGGTGGTCACTGTCAGCAAAACTGTGCACTGTACTCCTGCTATAACTGCTCCCCAGTCCCCACAATTAGGCAGTGTGAGCAGTGCACTCAGCACAGATATATGCAGCAGTGCAGCACACTGAGTGAGCACAGATATGGTGGAGCGTTTTTTTTCAGGCAGAGAAACAACGGATTAAACTCACTGGTGGTATAATCAAAACCCTGCACTGTACTCCCTAACAGCTGCTCCCCATCCCCAATCCTCCCTACAATTATAAGTCACTCAGTCTTTTCTACTATAACGGAGAGGATGCCAGCCACGTCCTCTCCCTATCAATCTCAATGCACGTGTGAAAATGGCGGCGACACGCGGCTCCTCATATAGAATCCGAATCTCGCGAGAATCCGACAGCAGGATGATGACGTTCGGGCGCGCTCGGGTTAACCGAGCAAGGCGGGAGGATCCGAGTCGCTCGGACCCGTGAAAAAAAAGGTGAAGTTCGGGCGGGTTTGGATCCCGAGGATCCGAACCCGCTCATCACTACAAGAAAATAGACGAACCATATGAAAAATACAAGAAATCTGATAGGGATACTATGATCCAACCCATTGTTGCTGGCAAAGAGAAAAAGAAGACAGGAAAAGATCATGAGATTTTGTTCATCACAAAATATAATAGTCAGCACAAGGAATTTTAATGCATTATCAAGAAAAATTGGAATCTATCCTGTAATTAAGAAATACTTACCGGAGAAACCGCAATTTATTTATTGCAAAGCAGACAATATATGAAAACACATTGTGAAAAGTGCACTGGAAATTCCAAGTAAAACCACGATGGTGAAATCGAAGGGATTTTTCAGATGCGGATCTTGCCAAATGTGCAGAAATTATAAAAGTAAAGAATCCCGGATTACCAGTTACACGTCTTTTAATAATAACAAGGAGTTTAAAATCAAAGATTTTATTACGTGTGACATTAAAAATGTAGTTTATCTACTTCAGTGCACATGTAAGAAACAATATCTAGGAAGGACCACACAGAAATTGAAAGAACAAATGGGGGAACATCTCAGAAACATTAAAAAAGGTCTAATAACCCATGGAGTATATGCACATTTTAAACAAGAACATGAGTGTAAAACATCCGAAATGCTCTCTTTTTGTTGTATCCAATTGGCTCCAGAGAATTGGAGAACAAAGAATATTGAAGATAGACTTGTAAGAGATGAAATGCGGACCATTTTTAATTTGGGAACATTAAACCCAAAAGGCTTGAATCTGGATTTTGAGACCAAATGGTTCTTATAGGTATAGGTACCATAGGGATAGACTGATCCCCCTAATTTTCTGTGCATTCTAGTTTAGAAACATTCTTATGTGCACTCCATCTCACAATAATATTATGGCAAGTATTTCATTTAGGAACCATCTTCACCACATAACTTTTTAAAGGTACATGGGTCTAAGTGGCCATGTTCAAATATCTCAAAACTATGTTTAGGTTACTATTTATACCTATATGTTTCTCTTTGTCTCTCTTCCCATCTATACCTATACATATCTAATTTGCTCTTTACCCCTCTTTATAGTCCATGAAATATTAGTTATACATCTCATTAACAAGAGCATCTAATTAGCTTATGGGAGTCAGGACAGAACCTCTTACTAGAATTTACTGGTGCAATATCTTTTTATACCCCAAAACATTCTGGAAAACCATGGGGGTCATATCTATATTTATCTCCTTGTCTTTTCTCCCCTGTCCCCCCACCCTTACCCATTTTTACTGTCATCATTACATACCACCTATTTTTACTGTTATCGTTATACACTGTTTTTTAATATGGGGTTGCTCACATAATGTCTAAATTATGGATACTGTTTAAGATTAAGATATAAATGCTGCTCTGTGTTTTAGATCTCCTCTTTATATATTTTTGTAATTTCTGTAGTGAGTGGTTTTCCCCTTCTGTGCGTTCCACATGTGATAGGGTGGAACGCACCATTTCTGTCCACGGAGCTTGCTTTCCTTCAGCGGCTCTATGCGTTCCACCTACTCAGAAGATGGAGCGCACTATGGAACTTCTGCCATGCGTTCCTCCTGTGAGGAGGGTGGAGCACATGACTTGCCGCTACCATGCCCCGCCGGTTGTCTGTGCATTCCACTATGGGTGGAAAGCACAGTAATGTTTTCCAGTGTTCCATCGGAAGAGCATGCATTCCACCATAATTTAGGTGGAACACACAGCGGAGCACAGCATTTTATACACACTTAAAGGATTTGTAAGGTATCCCTTATTGGTCTTCTGAGTTGTCAGAGAACAATACTTATATCCATTCTTCTTATGGTTTATTTTAAATGGTTATTAAGAAATGTAAAAAATTGCCACCCACAATCCGCCCATATGACCTGTCCATTTGTTCATGACATCCACCTTGATGAAAACTTAGGTCGAAACGCATCAGTGTTGTAGGCCAGGGATACTGAGAACCATCCAGGTCACATCACTCGAGGTGAGAAATAGGTCCAGACAATTATTTCTTCATTCCTTTTGTGTGTACTTCCATCTACCTGGACCAGTTTATCAGTGTTTCCAGCCCCTTTTTAATATTTTATGTGTGAAGTTTTTTGGAAATAAAACATTTTTTATATACATACCTGCCTGATGGAATCTCCTTGTACTCCATATATCCCCAACATCTTATCACGTCTGGAGGGAACATATTGGACTCAGGAGTAACCAAAGGTCTGAAAAGAAACCGACATGGATATGTCTCCATGCTTAAAATTGATTCCAATATAAAACCCACAAGTCAAAGATATCTTTATGTGAGGATTACTACACGTTTTTAGGTGAGTACGGTACAATTTATATCTTGGTACTTGAGATTCCTGATATAGAATGAAAAATGTGCTTCATTTAAAGACCCACTACACAATCGGTTGTACTCTTTCCCATCCTTTCTTCTCTTTGACTGAGGATCTGAGGATCCTACGTTCATTGATGAAGAATTCCAATACGAACCCACAAGTTACAGATACCTTTATATGAAGATCATTACACGTTTTTACGTGAGTACGGTATGATTTATATCTTGGTTTCTTGAGGCCCTCATATAAAAGAACTCTGTAGAAGACCTACCCTGATTAAGAAAGAAAAAAGACAGACTACACGATTGGTTCTTTGTTTTTGTTTTTTTTCCCGAGGGACATTGGATCAAAGAAAGAAATAAGAACTGTATTGAAAAGATCCCCCCAACGAGTGAACCGGCTATCTTCAATCCAACAAGACTATAATGACTTGGCTATAGTGGTAATTTTGGCCTAAAATTCAGTGGCATAAGTTAACGCAGAAGTGGTACCTTCTTTTTTTTTATTTTGTGTATAACTTATTAATTCACTATAAACATTATTAAAGACAAAGTATGATGAAAAGGTAATTTTCTTGATAACAAAACTATTTAAAAAACTTATTGCAGCAAAGATACTGCAACTTTAGCCTGGGAAGATGTGGGCATCCATTCTGACTGTCAAGCAAGGAACAAGCATGCTATACCAAATTACGCAGCACTTACCCCAGTATGGAGACTTGCACATGGACAAGGAACTCTCCGGGCTGATCTTCTTTCTTGTTCTAAATGTGCGTCTTACTTGCAGGGGAGGATTGGGATGGAAAGCCACTAAGGGAAATTTCTTAAAGCAGCCCTAATGTGGGTGGGGTCTGTGCAGGACGACAGGATCCCTGCTCATAGGGCCTGATTCTGAGTTAAATGCGCTCATTGCCTTCCTTGCTTCTTATGCTGTGGTTGCGTCTGTAACTTTATGCTAATGCTGCTACAATGCCCTTCCCTGGTTACATCCATGTGTCCAAATTAAAACACAGTAAATCCAAATCAGGCACAGAAAATGCAAGGATTAGCAACCAAAGAGGTCCTAGCCTACACCTACCAGCCAAATAAAATCCCTTATACATGAACCACTCTAATTCCAAATACATTTTATTTGGACACACATAGAGTCACTCAAGGGACCATTCATCAATCCTAAATTAAAATTTTTACCCTCCCCCATTTTACTTATTTATTTTTAATTGTCACTGCTTTTCATCTACCTAGTAACTGCTGCGTTAATTTCCACGCTGACCACTCTTTAGTATGTGGATATCTATTCATCAAATGCCGAAAAGCATACATTTCTAGAAATTAACTGTATAACTGTAGCCCCTAATAATCTGCCGTATGCATGGCAGCTTGCCAGGAGACATCTTTTCAGATCCCCCAATATGTACTCACTGCCTCCGGCTCTAGTTACCTCCATCCTCTCCCTCCATGAGACCTGCAGCCATATGTTATTCTGGGGCTGCCTCACATTTGAGATGAGTAACCTCCAGTGAGTTTGAGTCCTGTAATTGCCAGTATACCCAGTACCATGGGGGTAGTGGGCTAAAGGAACAAGCTGGAGTTATCCCTGTTAGCTGTGGTTTTATTAGATGATTTGGGGATTTCCAACCACCATAGACCCCATTCTCCTGCATATTTCCTTTGTCACATTTTTATGGCAGTGGAGATAATGAGTCCCAATGTATGGGGTCTTGGGTGGTGGGCACTGGAGAGTAGGTAGCCATTCTTCAAAACAGCTGCTAGCTGACCATTGGTTGTTTCTCTGTGGATGGAAGGCAGCACATGCACAGACAGGAAATCTGATTATGTAAGGTTAGCAGGAGTAAAGTACCTCTATTCTAAAAAAACTGTCTCTGCAGAAATTACAGTTTTTGAGAAGAGTTACTATATGTACAAAAGTTATGATGAATGACTCCATTTATCAGGTAGAACTCAATGAGAGTTCTGAACTTTATTAACACAACATAATTTTAAGTTTTGATGAATGGTCATCCACTCAGTCATTTGTACCCAATACTGTATTGACAATCAACAAAATCTGTTGCATCCTCAGGGTTTATCTACCTTCAGGCTTGAGTGCAGCCTTCTGTTATCCTTCTTAAAATTATTATAAATAGCCATTTTTCAATTAACAACGTATCTACTGTATGCACACAGAATGCTAATTATACAGCACATGTACAAACAGTTACCCCAAAATACTGTTTGTATTTCAACATCTGATGTCAATATTCAAGCATATCTTGTATTCTGCACTCAGGACATGAACAAAACTAAGACAGTTTAAAATTAACGAGAACACCATATTGCTTTATGATCATAATAAAGTATTCATTACAAACTCAGGTTGTTCAAAGAACTTGCAAACTGCTCCTGAGGGTTATTGTGGTATGGGTTCTAAATGGTTGAATGGTGTTGAAAACGGCAAAGAATTTAAAATGAAACAGATGTTTGCTGATAGCTTTGTGAAAACAAAACTCTAAAAGAAACAGGAATGAATATGTTTTTCCCTCCTATCATATTATAACAGACGGACAGCCTCATTTGCATTCCCTTTACTCTCTGTCTTATCTCTGACCTTTCTTCTAAAGGTATTCATGGAGGGGAATGTCAGTTTATCTACCTGCTGTGCTCCCATCTGTCTTTCCAGTGCATGAATGCATGCAAAATTATATTTCCTTTGCAAAACTTAAATTGCACAAGTGCTTGCTGGACTCTTTATATACACAAAAATAATTCAGTATTATCTTTTCAGTTCTGGGATAAAAAAAAGAACATAATTTCACATCTGTACAGTTTCAGCTGTAACAGGTGTTTGACAAAGCCCCTCTTCAGTTCTGGCTTATTGTCTAATTTTCCAATGTTTTTTTTTCATCATCATCAGTCTTAAGCACTTTGTTGTAGCTATTAATCTGGGGTATGTTAGATTATAATATTTAAAAATGGTTTATTTATCAGAATACGTAAAGTGTATAAGTCTCTTAAGATACAAATTAGATGCAAGCAATTTAATTTTTTGTGAAACAAACAATATAAGATGTAAATTTATTCCAAGTAACTATAGTTAGTATTTTTTATTTTCCTCTTCACATATACTATTTTCTAAATTTATGGAGACTATTTTATTACAATAGCAGAAATAATGAGTTTACAGAACAACATCTGTCACTAGTGGTTCCTAACATGATAATTCCCCCCAAAGCTTAAAATTCAGTTTTGGATGGAGTTCAGTTTTACACTGTATGAAAAAAGACTAATGCTGCACTCTGTTCTTATAAACAATGATCCTGCTTCTTTCAAACAGGTCTTCCTTAAAAGATAGAGGATTGTAGTACAGCAATTTTTTGAGTACTTGGGAAGAACCACCCAATCAGATATTGAAAGCGCACACACTGTCAGTAAAATTGCATTTCTGTAAGGTATTAATGAAATACACCGAAAAAACACATAACCGCATCCCAAATTAACTAAACATACACGTTAAGTTAGGTCTACCCAGGTGAAACCAGGACCAATAGCTAGTGTAACTAAATCAATGCATATTCCAATATGCAGCCAAAAGAAAGCTCTATAAATATAACAACTATATCATGATTGCTTGTGTTGACTAAAGCTGGGTACACACTGGGTGATATATTGGCTGTTCAATAAAACTGTTGATATATCAAAAGTGGGTCACTCGAATATCTGTGAATGACGTCATTTACAGAAATATTGTATCAGCCCTGCAGCTCAGCAAAAGCCTGATATACAGTATCAGCAGATATATTGGTGCATCTAGCTGTCTGTAAATCCAGTATGCCAACTACCTGTACACTTGCTGCAGGGTCTGAAGTCACAGCTGGGCGGGAAAATGCAAATTACTAATATACCAATACTAATAGGTAAGTGTATCTGCTTACCTGAATCGAAGCCTCTGTCAAGACCCTCCGGTTTGTACCCAGGTTGGGTGAAGAGTTAGGAGGTGAGCCTTTATTTACAGTATGTTTTTATTTTTACATACCGTAATAAAAAGTCACTGACCTGGCAACTCACAATTTCGTAATCAGAGTAATTTATAAAAATTTGCTTGCTAAAATAGCCCATATGAAAATACATTGTTCTGGCAAGGCACTTTCCCAATTGGGAACTCTTTCAGTAAAATATTTAATTTCATAGGTACCCTAAGGAAACCACTGTAAGCATGCAAAAAGGTAATCCACTGGAGAATGACTTGAAGATATATCTCTGGTGATGCTGTAGACCATTGGCTACAGCAACTGACAATGGGGGTTATTCAGAGTTACCAGCAAACCATAAAAGTTAGCAACTGGGCAAAACCATGTTGCACTCCAGGTGGGACAGATGTAAAATGTGCAGAGAGATTTAGATTTGGGTGGCTTATATTGTTTCTGGGCATGGTAAATACTGTCTGCTTTATTTTTACACTGCAATTTAGATTTCGGTTTGAACAAACCCCACCCAATTCTAACTCTCTTTGCACATGTTACATCTGCCCCACCTGCAATGTAAAATTAATTTGCCCATTAGTGTGTTTTTTTGGGTTGGCTTGCAACTCTCAATAACCCCCAATATCTGTAGATATTGTGCTAAGCCCCAGTGGGTTTGCATCCTAGGATTGTCAAACTGCTATATACTCTGACCTAAGGGGCATGACCATGTCCACAGATATACAGGCATACCCACATTGCTTGATTGCAGAATTTCTGATGGAAATTGAATGCTAATTAAGTTTACCAATTGGAATGCTAATTAAGTTTACCAAAGTAGGAAAACTACAATCAGGTACCAAAGCACTAGCCTACTCCTATATGAAGTATTGGGAATTTCTGCAGCAGGGTACACTGTGTTCCACATGGAAAACATCAGGAGTAGAGTGGATCTTGATCAAGGGCACCAACAGGGCTTTAGGCTGTCCCAGGATGCATTGGTGCCTCCTCTGTAACCCTCCAGGCACTGTGAGCTCAGTTTTTCAGTTGGTGCTGAAGAAGCAGGTCATCATAACAGGAGGGCTGTACTGGGCAGCCCTGAAATAGGTTTTTCTGACAGAAAATTTCTTCAAAACTGGGCAGTCAGCGCTGTATGTCATTGTGACACTTCAGCGCTACAGCTCCATCACCTCCCAAGCAGCGTCGCATACTCCCGCAGCCTGTTCCCGGGTACTTGCGGTGGAGACTCTCCGGCTTGAGGCACATGGTCGCAGACGCTCTCCTGGTTCATGTGGCTGTTTTGGGGAGGAGGTAAGAGGGTTCCCCAGGCAGGACCCGCCATTAAATCGTGTTCCTATTACATGTCTAGGGAGATGGACTGCGACGCTGGCATGGACACTGTCACCAAGCAGGGACCCCATTATATCCACCAGGGCATAGGAGTACAGGTAGGGTGTACTAACACCCCTGTTAATAAGCCTCCATAGTACCAGCGGTGAGGCCCAGCATAGGGGAGACGGTGCTTTACCTGTAGCCCCTCCTAGGCCCAGGGCAATATCTACTGCAGATTTTCCCACCCTGGAGCTTCCTCACACTCTCCCTCACTCCCTGACTGAGATGCTGGGCACCATCTTAGGTATAGCTGCAGCTGGTCTCCGGGACTGCAGAGCAAGGTCTCCCTTGTAAAGCTGCCTGTATACAGCACTGTGACTTTACAAACACTTGAGTATTCTACATGTCTTTATACACACTGCATTAGTTAAGAAAAAGTGTACCGATTAAAGAATATATTGTATGAGTATTCTGATATACTGTATACCTCCGGTCTAGGACTGCGCTGTGTTGTTTTATATATATATATATATATATATATATATATATACACACACACATATATATATATATATATATATGTATATATTAGTTCAGTGCAGTTTTATTGGAATATAATAATTATCTGCATTGCTAATGTGACTGTGTGTGCCTGTATCTGCTGTGAGGTTTCACTTTCAGTGTTTCCCAGAGATCTATTACTATATTCTGTAACCTAAGGGACTAGGGGGGTCATTCCGTGTTGATCGCTAGCTGCATTTGTTCGCAGCGCAGTAATCAGGATAAAAAAACTGCAGCTCTGTGCATGCGTATGCGGCGCAATGCGCATGCGCGATATATGGGCACAACAAACTATGTAGTTGTACACAGGGTCTAGTGATGCATTTTATTTGCACTGCTTACTGCAGAGTGATTGACATGAAGTGGGCGTTTTTGGGTGGCAACTGACCGTTTTCAGGGGTTAAACCAAAAAACGCAGGCGTGCCAGGAAAAATGCAGGCATGGCTGGGTGAACGCTGGGCGGGTTTGTGACGTCAAATCCGGAACTGAATAGTCTAAAGTGATCGCAAGCACTGAGTAGGTTTTGAGCTACTCTGAAACTACACAAAAAATTTTGTAGCCGTTCTGCTATACAACCGTTTGCACTTCTGCTAAGCTAAAATACACTCCCAGTGGGTGGCGGCATAGTGCTTGCACGGCTGCTAAAAGCTGCTAGCGACCAATCAACTCAGAATGACCCCCCAGGTGCGTCAGGGTCGTTTATATTAGTGATGAGCGGGTTCGGTTTCTCGGAAACCGAACCCCCCCGAACTTCACCCTTTTTACACGGGTCCGAGCCATACTCGGATTATCCCGTATGGCTCAGGTAACCCGAGCGCGCCCGAACGTCATCATCCCGCTGTCGGATTCTCGCGAGATTCGGATTCTATATAAGCAGCCGCGCGTCGCCGCCATTTTCACTCGTGCATTGGAAATGTTAGGGAGAGGACGTGGCTGGCGTCCTCTCCGTTATTTGTTGAACTTGATTGTGCTGTGCACTATTGCTTAATTGTGGGGAGGGCTGGGGAGCAGCTGTATATAGGAGGAGTACAGTGCAGAGTTTTGCTGATCAGTGACCACCAGTTATCCGTTCTCTGCCTGAAAAAAACGCTCCATATCTGTGCTCAGTGTGCTGCATATATCTGTGCTCACACTGCTTAATTGTAGGGACTGGGGAGCAGCTGTATTATATAGCAGGAGTACAGTGCAGAGTTTTGCTGACAGTGACCACCAGTATACGTTGTCTGCCTGAAAAACACTCCATATCTGTGCTCAGTGTGCTGCTTTATTGTGGGGACTGGGGACCACCAGTATAATATTATAGAGGAGGAGTACAGTGCTGAGTTTTGCTGACCAGTGACCACCAGTATATAATATATAGCATTACGGTACAGTAGGCCACTGCTGTACCTACCTCTGTGTCGTCATTAAGTATACTATCCATCTACATTCTATACCTGTGGTGCATTTTAGTTTTGCAGTTTGCTGACACAGTGACCACCAGTATACTATATATAGCAGTACGGAAGGCCACTGCTGTACCTAGCTCTGTGTCGTCATTCATTAAGTATACTATCCATCTACATTCTATACCTGTGGTGCATTTTAGTTTTACAGTTTGCTGACACAGTGACCACAAGTATACTATATATAGCAGTACGGAAGGCCACTGCTGTACCTACCTCTGTGTCGTCATTAAGTATACTATCCATCTACATTCTATACCTGTGGTGCATTTTAGTTTTGCAGTTTGCTGACACAGTGACCACCAGTATACTATATATAATAGCAGTATGGTACGGAAGGCTACTGCTGTACCTACCTCTGTGTCGTCATTAAGTATACTATCCATCTACATTCTATATCTGTGGTGCATTTTAGTTTTGCAGTTTGCTGACACAGTGACCACCAGTATACTATATATAGGAGTACGGTAGGCCACTGCTGTACCTACCTCTGTGTCGTCATTCATTAAGTATACTATCCATCTACATTCTATACATGTGGTGCATTTTAGTTTTGCAGTTTGCTGACACAGTGACCACCAGTATACTATATATAGCAGTACGGAAGGCCACTGCTGTACCTACCTCTGTGTCGTCATTCAATAAGTATACTATCCATCTACATTCTATACCTGTGGTGCATTTTAGTTTTGCAGTTTGCTGACACAGTGACCACCAGTATACTATATATAGCAGTACGGAAGGCCACTGCTGTACATACCTCTGTGTTGTCATTCATTAAGTATACTATCCATCTACATTCTATACCTGTGGTGCATTTTAGTTTTGCAGTTTGCTGACACAGTGACCACCGGTATACTATATATAGCAGTACGGAAGGCCACTGCTGTACTTACCTCTGTGTCATCATTAAGTATACTATCCATCTACATTCTATACCTGTGGTGCGCCTCTTTTTTTCTTTGCATCATGTGCTGTTTGGGGACTATTTTTTTGAAGTGCCATCCTGCCTGACACTGCAGTGCCACTCCTAGATGGGCCAGGTGTTTGTGTCGGCCACTTGTGTCGATTAGCTTAGTCACACAGCGACCTTGGTGCGCCTCTTTTTTTCTTTGCATCATGTGCTGTATGGGGACTATTTTTTTGAAGTACCATCCTGCCTGACACTGCAGTGCCACTCCTAGATGGGCCAGGTGTTTGTGTCGGCCACTTTTGTCGCTTAGCTTAGTCACACAGCGACCTTGGTGCGCCTCTTTTTTTCTTTGCATCATGTGCTGTTTGGGGACTATTTTTTTTGAAGTGCCATCCTGCCTGACACTGCAGTGCCACTCCTAGATGGGCCAGGTGTTTGTGTCGGCCACTTGTGTCGCTTAGCTTAGCCATCCAGCGACCTCGGTGCAAATTTTAGGCCTAAAAATAATATTGTGAATGTGTGAGGTGTTCAGAATAGACTGGAAATGAGTGGACATTATGGTTATTGAGGTTAATAAAACTACGGGATCAAAATGACCCCCAAATTCTGTGATTTAAGCTGTTTTTTAGGGTTTTTTGTAAAAAACACCCGAATCCAAAACACACCCGAATACGACAAAAAAATTTCGGTGAGGTTTTGCCAAAACGCGTCCGAATCCAAAACACGGCCGCGGAACCGAATCCAAAACCAAAACTCAAAACCCGAAAAATGTCCGGTGCACATCACTAGTTTATATAGTGCATCACAGTATTTGCCTATTAAGTGTATTCTATTGTGTACTCAGTCACATAATACCGGATTTATTCGCAGCTGTTGTGTACTGAGGACTCAGTCAAATACTATTGGATTTATTTGCAGGTATTATACTCTGTCTGGCTTCATAAACCGCTCTATGTTGCATTTGTGTACAATGTTTAACAGAAAGGGCAGTAAGTCTGTAGATGCTCCTGCATCATGCACAGCATGTGCCAAGGATTTACCAGAGGGGTAGCTGTGTATGATGGACTGTGTACTATGTGCCATACACCCCCCTAGTCAGTCCATTGCTCCTGTAACCAATAAAGAGCCACCCTGGGCCACGTTCTCAATACTACTTGGTACTCTAGTGGAATACCTAACGCCCCCTATAGGACCACATGTACCATTACAGCCTCAAATAGTCCCTTCGGTCAATCCGCCTTGGGAGGGCAACCTGTCTAACCAGTCGCAGCAGTTGACTCTTTCCTTGGTCAGACAAAAATCTACCCTGGTCAATCACGTGTCTCTGGGTCATCTAAGCGGGCTGCTTCCTCCTCACAATCCACAAATCTCTCAGATGTTTTATCTGAAGAGGAGGGAGAACATACTGTCCTATCAGACACTGAATCAGGTGTCTCTGATGAGGAATCTACATTGCAAGTTGACGTCCCTGCTTTAGTGGTTACTATTAAGCAAATCCTACAAATCACTGATGATGAGGATACCTCTACTGTCACCAAGAAAACTGACATGTTTAAACAGCAGAAGGTGGCTAAAAATCTATTACCCCATTTTGACCATTTGGTAGAGATCAAGCAGGAACCCTGGTCTAATCCAGGGAAGAAATTCCTTCTCTCCAAATGGCCTTAGCTCGCTATCCTCTCCCGGCACAGTTATGTAACAAGTGGGAAAATTCACCACCGGTGGATTCACATGTCCCTTGCCTAGTGCTGTCATCCATTCTGCCTGTCACCATTGCACTTCACTGAAAGAACTGACAGATAAGCGGGCGGAGGGATGCTTGAAATCTATTTACTCCCTGACAGGTGCTGTACATAGACCCATGTACAGCACCCATGTATTGCTGCCTCCTGGGCTGCTAAAGGTATTGAAGCATGGATTCAGGCATTAGAGGGAAAGCTGGCTGAGGATATATCTTACAATGCCAGACAATACCTGTCTCGCATCACCACCACCTCTTATTATATTCAAGAGGCATCCTCTGAGTTGGGTGTGTTGGCGGCCAAGGTGTTGATTACATCTGTCCTGGCTAGCCGCATTCTGTGGTTGAGGTAATGGTAGGTGGACCTGGACTCCAAAAAGACCTTGGAGGTACTCCCTTTCAAGGGAGACATCTTGTTTGGGGAAGACTTAGGGGGTCATTCTGACATGATCGTATGCTGCGCTTCATCGCAGCCACCATGCTATCGGGTCTGAACTGCACATGCACTGCAGCTGCATTGCGCAGGTACGTCTTTACCCGGCGACAGCCATCACCAGGCAGCAACGCCACTAGTGAAGAAAGCATTCGCAGCGGTGACCGCAAGAAGATTGACAGGAGGAAGGCGTTTTCTGGGAGTGTGGCGGCCAACGCAGGCATGTCCAGGCGTTTGGAGGGTGGATGTCTGACGTCAATTCCGGGACCTTCAATGCTGGATTGATCGCACAGGGTAAGTAACTCTTACCCTGGTCTTGTTCTGCACAAAACTTTTTTTGCATAGCAGGGCTGCACAAGCGATCGCAGCCTTGCTATGCAAAAAATACTCCCCCATAAACGGTGTCTAGTTGATCGCATGGGCTTTAAAAAGTTGCAGCATGCAATTAACTCGGAATGACCCCCTTAAATAAAATTGTGTCTGAACTGGTGGCTGCTAAGACTGCCTTTCTCCCAAATACTAATCCTTGTGCACAGAAGGCAAAAGGAACCACTTTTCTTTCCTTTCGACCTCAAGGGAAAGCAAAAGGTTCCGAAACCAGTAAGCCCAAGGCAAAGCAGTCCTGGGTGGCCCATCAGCCTGCTTTTAAACAAGACAAGCCTGCCACATGATGGGGCGGGCCTGTCCCTGGGGGACCCCAGGGTGGGAGGCCGACTTCTGCAGTTCACCCAGGTCTGGTTAAAGACCACTTTAGATGCATGGGTGCGAGACTTTGTCTCTCACGGGTACACAGTCTCTTTCAAGAGATGCCTTCCTCACCAGCTTTGCACCATGGTCATCACTTTGGATCCATTAAAGGTGCAAACTCTGCAGCAGGTGTTGAGTTCCCTCCTGGATACAGGAGTGGTAGTGAGTTACTACTCAACCCTGTTTCTAATCCTGAAAACCCAATGGGTCATTCCGGCCTATACTCAACCTCAAATCACTAAACAAGTTTTGTGAGAGTGTCCAAGTTCTGTATGGAGATGCTGCGCTCAATTGTGCTGGTGATGGTACCTGGAGACTATATGGTATCCCTGTATATTCAGGATGTGTACCTGCATATACCTATTGCCAAGTCACATCAGCAGTATCTGAAGTTTGCTATTGGCAACCTACACTATCAGTTCCAGGCTCTGCAATTTGGACAGTCTATAGCTCCTCGGATCTTCACCAAGGTCATGGCCATAATGACGGCACATCTCCGTCACCAGGAGTCAGGATCCTGCCATATCTGGACGACTTGCTGATCCTGGCAAACTCCCATGATGTCCTCCTTAGTCATCTACAACTGAAGGTAAGCTTCCTACAAGCCCACGGGTGGCCCATCAATTGGAAGAAATCCTCACTGGTCCCAGCTCAGAGCATCGTGCACCTGGGGGCACTCCTAGACACACACAGTCAACATCTGTTCCTGTGAACGGAGAAAGTCCTGAAGCTTCAGGACAGGATAAGATGCTTCCCCTGTTGCCCTAGAGTGTCAATACACTCGGCAGTAGAAGTACTTGACCTGATGGTGTCAGCATTCGACATGGTAGAGTTCCCGCCCTCTGCAAAGGTTTATCCTTTCCAAGTGGGATGGCCTACCTCATTGGATCAGATCTCACATGATTACCTTGACTTCGGAGGTTCGTCATTCGCTGACCTAGTGGCTCCAGGACCAGCAATTGAGCATGGGCAATCCCTTCTGGATCCCCGACTGGGTCCTGCTGATGATGGATGCCAGTCTGCGGGGATGGGGTGCAGTGTTGGAGCAACACTCCTTTCAGGGTCGTTGGACCATGGAGGAGTCCCTCCTCCCGATAAACATTCTGGAACTGTGGGTGGTGTTCAACAGGCATGATCAAGTACGGTCAGACAACACCACCACAGTGGCATATATCAACCATCAAGGTGACACTCAATGCCGCATGGCAATGTTGGAAGTGTCAAAAATCCTTCAATGGGCAGAACGCCATCTGCCAGCATTATCGGCATTGTTCATTCCGGGTGTCCTAAACTGGGAAGCAGACTTCCTCAGTCGTCAGGACATGCATGTCAGAGAGTGGAGTCTTCATCCAGAAGTCTTTCAACTCCTAGTGGACACATGGGGCCTACCAGATGTAGACCTGATGGCGTCATGACACAATCACAAAGTTCCGGTCTTTGGATCAAGGACCAGGGATCCTCAAGCAGTGTTTGTGGATGTACTAGCCATTCCATGGAACTTTCGGCTGCCTTCACGTGTTCCCTCCAGTGTCACTCCTGCCCAGGGTCCTGCGGAAGTTCAAGCAAGAAGGAGGAATACTACTTCTAGTCGCTCCAGCATGGCCCAGATGGCATTGGTTCTCAAACCTGCAGGGTCAATCGACAGAGCGTCCTCTTCTATTTCCTCAATGACCAGACCTCCTCATATAGGGCCCTTCTCTTTATCCAGACTTGGCCTGACTGGCTTTGACGGCATGGCTCTTGAAGCATCACGGAAAAATTGCATCTATACCTGATGTTCATACATTCACTCAGGGTGTGTTACAGATTCAGCCTCCCTATGTCCCTCCTGTGGCTCCATGAGATCTGTCTGTTGTCCTGAATGCCCTGCAAGAGTCTCCATTTGAACGTCTTGAGTCATTGGACCTTAAATGGCTCACAGCCAAGGTCCTATTTCTGCTGGCTATTGCATCAGCTAGAATGGTGTTGGAGTTAGGCGCTTTGTCCTGTTGTCCACCCTTTCTAATATTCCATCGTGACCAGGCAGTTCTGAGAACTTGCCCAGGTTACTTACCACCTTAACCAAGAGATTGTGGTTCCGGCCATTATCTCTTCTGTCTTATCCCCCAAAGAGCGATCTTTGAATGTGGTAAGGGCTTTCCTTATATATGTGAGAGGACTGCCTCTATCAGGAGGTCAGATACCCTTTTTGTACTGCTTGGTTTCCACAAACATGGCTGGCCTGCGAATAAGAAAACCTTGGCCGATGGATTAGAATAGGGATTGCAAAAGATTATGCACAGGCTGGACTCCCTGCTCCTGCTGCTATTAAAGCCCATTCTACTCGGTCTGTTTGACCTTCTTGGGCACGTCCGCAGAACAATTGTGCAAGGCGGCTACGTGGTCCTCGGTGAACAAAATTCATTAGGTTCTATGATTTTGATACTTCCTCCTCCCAGGATGCTTCCTTTGGATGCCAGTTCTCATACCCGCTAAGGCGCATACCCTCCCTTGAGAAACTGCTTGAGGACATCAAACGATGTTTTCCCTGTGGAACACAGTGTACCCTGCTGCAGAAAAGGAGAGTTATGGTAGACTTACCATGGTTAACTCTCTTTCTGCGAGGTACACTGGGTTCCACAGGGTGTCCACCCTGACGCACCTAGCTTCTATGGATTTGCATGGCATTAGCCGCTGGTCCCTTCTCCTGTCGTGACAATGTGGTTCTATGTGACTAACATCTGCCTTCTCTCTTACCTGCTCCTACATTGGACTGGTTAATGAAACTGAGCTCACAGCGCCTGGAGGCGGGGTTACAGAGGAGGCCCCAATACATACTGGGACCCTAAAGCGTTAGCCTGTTGGTGCCTCTGGATCAAGATCCACTCTACACCTAATGTTTTCCCTGTGGAACCCAGTGTACCTCGCAGAAAGAGAGTTAACCATGGTAAGTCTACCATAACTCTCCTTATTGTAAAATACCTTAAAAAGACCAGTTACACAGAAAATTAACCAGGAAGGAGGCAGATGAAATGACTTTCAAAGTAGAGGATCACCAGTGCAATTAAAGTTCTAATGCTTACATTTTTTGCACAAAAAGTGGCCGCTGGATTAAAAAATCATTTTGAAATCTCAGTAATAATGTAAATTATGACACATTGACTTCACTTATAAAAAGTCTGTCATTTTTGTTAAAGAAATATTTTATTTAGAGAAGCTTTCCACATCGATAGAAGTGAACATTTGTTGAAGGAATAGTTTAAAGATAATCTCTCTTCAACAATCAGCTTGCTAAAACAGCCTTCCCAGCATACAGGTATAAATTACATTGATTACCTTTGGGATGAGATAAAAAGAAAGCTAATAACTATTTTTTTCCAATATATAACTGATTTGTATGGCATTTGGAATAAATGTATTGCTATATGGCAGTGATCAAGGCTTGGCTAACAAGTACCGATTCACTATAATTTTAGTTTTTTTTTATTGTTACCTGATGCCTTCACATATTTTATTTGTAATACAAATCTGTTGTTACATTTGCTTTGGAATTTAGAATTTTTTTTTACATGTAAGATACTATATTTTATGTTCTTATTACTAGATAAATAATGAGAATAAAAAGCTACAACTTCAAATAACAAAGCAGCAACAATAATAAATTAAGTACTATTAGGTGGAGCGGTCAATCCACAAAAAAACAATCAGAAGTGACTATATTATCCTCATCATTACTGTGCGTTATTGTACCAGGTTTCCAGCACTCACAAGAAAGATACTTTTCTACAGTGGGGAGATCAATGCACAATCAGCAAATCAGAAGTGACTATATTATCCTCATCATCACTATGTTTTATTGCACCAGCTTTCCAGCACTCACAAGAGAGATACCTTCCTACAAATCTATGGTATCACAATTACATGAACACACACACTATAGCTGAACTTATCCTATACTTCTCACCACATCCCATGTGTTCCACTTATCCAGACATAAGGATTCATGTATAAGATGAGTCAAAAGCAGACTACAGACATATGCATATATTTCTGTGCATATGTGCATATTTCATGAAAGTAATACAAAAATGTGCCCAACTGTGAATCAGCTCCTGTATTATCAAACTTTGGGTCTTATTCAGGTTTGTTAACAAACTAAAAAAGTTAGCAATTGGCAAAGCCATGTTGCACTGTAGGTGGGGCAGATGTAACTTTTGCAGAAAGATTAGATTTGGGTGCGGTGTGTTCAAACTGAAATCTAAATTGCAGTGTAGAAATTAAGCAGACAGTATTTACCATGCACAGAAACAATATAACCCACCCAAATCTAAATCTCTCTGCACATGTTACATCTGCCCCACCTGCAGTGCAACATATTTTTGCCCAATTGCTAACTTTTTTTGGTTTGCTAACAAACCTAAATATCCCACTTTATCACCTGTTTCTCTGATACCAGATTTTATTAAGATCGCTCAAAATCATGTTTTGTAAATGCTAAAATGTTAATGTATACAAATTATACAATACAAATGGAATGGGGCAAAAAAAACAACACAATTTTAACAGATACCAATAGTCACTGTTTCATCTATTAGAAGAGTGTCATAAGAATGTCAATAATAACAAAGTATGACTTAAATATCTCCGCACTGCTAGAAAAGTTTAACAAAAAGTCTACAATGTGAAAGATAGTAAAAATGTATGATAGAAAAAAAAGCAAATGGCTAATATACTGTATGCCGTTGCATAACTTTTAATATTCTAAGAGGAGATGTGTGCTGGACCATTTTTGCTGGTTTTGGTTTTAACGCTAATTCATCGTCTGGTTTTGGTTTTGCAAAAATTCTGTGACTACTTTAGGTTTGATTATTTTATTTTTTTAATTGACAAAAAAGCTAAAATAAAAAAGTGGGACTTTTTAGTTACTACAGTATTATTAACCTAAATAACATTAATTTCCAATTATATCAAGTCAATTATGACCACCTTACAGCTCATGACATTGATTTTACCCAGTTTAGGCCAAAGGCTGCATCGAGATGGCTGATTACTAAGTGAGCAGCAGCACAAACACACAACAGTTTTTAGCACATCTGTAAAACATTGCAATACAGCAGTGGCAGAAATTAAAAATGGTGCAAGATATAATTGTCCTTGGATCCTCCAACCCACCCTTATGTTAGATATTAAAAAGTACACAAGCACTTCAGTGTCAGGGACTGACACTTTTGTGGCTGAAGTGCTTGGTTTGTTTGGGCTCCCCTCAATACAAGCTACTAAGGGGCTTAAAGCATTTACGCTAACAGCTTTGCAGTGGCAAGATATCATCATCACTACCATCCTCACCCACATCAGTGTGTACATCATCCTTACACAATATCAATTTATCCTAGCAGGAATCCATCATTACAGAAGTATTTGTACTTTGATGTAAATGCTGGCAAAGGTCTTCCTTATGGAATTAGTAGTTCATTTGATGAACATAAACTTTTCCTGAGTTTGAAGAAGTAGCCTCCTATGCCGATAGCAGACAATGTTCCTGGCTGTGCTGAAAACTCTTTTTGAGTACACACTGGAGTGTGGGCAGCATAAGTAATGCAAAGCTAGTTTGTACAAGGGCTTCCAAATTGCATTTTTTTCCTGTAGTCAAAGGAACTAGAGTGGGGATTAAAGTGCTTTTATATAAAGTATACAAAACAAATACACAGGGGTACAGTGTTCCAGATCAGTACTATGAACTATAGAACACTATATTTTTTTTCACTTTGCAGCTCAACTCACACTGCAATAACTCAAAGGGCTTTTATATGTATATGAATAATAAATGCACAGGGTTGCACCAGAATAGTATAAACAATAGAACAATATAATTATTTTTCCCTTTGCAGCTCAACTTACACGGCTGCAATTGGAAGGACTATATGTATGTGAATAATAAACACAGGGGTCCAGTGCACCAGAAAAGTACAAACAATATTACAATATTTTCCCTATGCAGCTTAACTTGCACTGCAGCAATTCAAATGGCTTCTATATGTATGTGAATAATAAATGCACAGGAGTACAGTGCACCAGAACAGTACAAACAATATATTTTTTTTCACTTCAGAGCACAACTCACTACAGCAATTGAAAGGGCTTCTATATGTATGTGACTAATAACCACACATGGGTATAGTATTCCAAAACAGTACAAACAATAGAACAATATATTTTATTTTTTTACTCACACTGTGTGGAGTCAGACCGTTTTTATATGTACATGAACAAATGCACTGGGTACAGCACAAACAGTTTGTACATACTTAAAATAGTAAAAAAAACTTTTTTCACAACTGACAATATATGAATGCAGTGGGTGGGGTATGACTTGTGGAGTCAGTGCAGCACCCCTGTGTGTCAGAATTAGACTGGCAACACAGCTTGTGGATGGACACAGCACAGCCATTTAATGGACACAGTACAGCCACTTCTGTATGGACACAGCACAGTCCCTTAATGGACACAGCACAGCCACTTTAGATGGATACAGCACAACCACTTGTATGGACAAAGCACAGCCACTTGTCTGAAGTGTGGACACAGCACAGCCACTTGTACGGACACAGCACAGCCACTTGTATGGACACAGCACAGCCACTTGAACCAGCAGAGCACAGTGCACCACAAAGCAGCATGCCTGAGAACAGAGTGAAATTGCACAAGTCACCAACACAGGGCCCTTATATAGAATCGACAACCCACAAGGATCTGACACTGGGAGTATGATGTTTTGCCTCAATTTGGAATCCAATTCTGGTGGGATAACTTGAGCCATGCTCTTGTCCCAGAAGTTCTGATGGGCTCAGTTTTCCAAAAACCAAGGCCGCCTATCTCTAATTATACGTGGTTTATCAACCTCACCAATTACTTTGACACCCACATTTATTAGAGTCTATATAAATGAATAGACTCACACATGTAAGCACTGCAATAATATATTAACTGTACAGTTTGCAGGCATTAGAAATGCAATGCAGAAACATAATTAAGAAAAAATTTTCGCAACAAAACTTTGAATGTAGCCATGTGTGCTTAAAAGTACACATCCACAATTTACTTATAGGGAACTTCTATCATACAAAAGATATGCACCGAAATAGGTGCTCTCAAAGTCACCAGATTCCAAGAAAGAGAAAAGGGTGTAGGATAATAAACAGATGGTGCATCACCATAGAGATATAAAATATTACCTTGATAAAGAACCCAAGAAGGGTTTGAAACGCGTTGGTGTAGCTGAAGTGCCATCCACAGTGGTGACCAGAGGAATTGGATACCAGTATCAAGAGTACTGCATACCCGGGAGCTTTCCTGGAAATTGGTTTACATCTATTTGAGAACATCTTTTGTTCTCAGATCATCCGGTAATTATTTCACTTTTCACCATTTAAGGATATCACTGATTGCTGAGTGTGCTTTCAAAGTCCTCATTCAGGACTCTTTTGTGGCTTTTTTGTATTTTTATGGAGTTTTTGTCTTGTATGTCTTATGTAAATAAATGAACGTATTACACGAAAATCCGGAATTTTTTATCTTTTATGATCATCGGGAATGAGGTGTTTGGAAAAGGGAGGAGTTTAAGAAGATTCTACCATTCAAAGAAAGGAGATACGTGCTGGAACACTGTTTTATAACAGGAACGTAACTACAGATTTGTGTCATCTATCTTTGTTTAATGTTAGGAAGCGCCTTCTTGTGATATTTGCATGATTTTTTGTGTATTGATAAAATATTATTTTATTTATTTAATACCAGTTATTTATATAGCGCACACATATTCCTCAGCGCTTTTACAGAGAATATTTGCCCATTCACATCAGTCCCTGCCCCAGTGGAGTTTACAATCTACATTTCCTACACACAGACAGATTCACGCTAGGGTTAATTTTTGTTTGAAGCCAATTAACCTGCCAGTATATTTTTCGGGATTGTGGTAGGAAACCGGAGTACCCGGAGGAAACTCACGCAAGTGCGGGGAGAATATACAAACTCTGCATAGTTAGGGCCATGGTGGGAATCGAACCCATGACTTCAGTGCTGTGATGCAGTAATGCTAACAATTACACCATCCGTACTGCCCACACCATCCATACTGCCCACACCATCCTTAATCACTGTTTAAGGTTCAAATTATGTAGCATTCAGGACATGGAATTCAGGGCATAAATGTAACCACATAAAATTCAGTCGATAATCTGCAAGATATAAAACTCCCCTTCCAATAAGTGTTTATGGAAGTGGGGAGAAGCAAGACATAGTGCAAGATTATCCTTGTAAAATATAAATTTAATGTACGGGTTATTCACTTATAAACAGATGTGAATAAAAAGCACATCAATTAACTCCATATGGCACACAGCAGCGAGCAGCAGCTTCCTGGTCAGACCCCTTATGATCCAGATGTGCTGGGAAACAGGCTGGATCTTCCACTCCGGATGTTTGGATCCAGTAAATAAATGTCCACCATACAAGCTTACAGCTATGGGAGCCCAAGAGTCCACAATATTGGAACTACGCTTAATGCATTTCAGACAAACGTAGTCCTTCATCAGAAGCGCTTCATCAACACTGCTCCATCAGACAAGTTCCCACTTTCCACCAACATTTGAAAATATACCGAAGGGCGAATAATCTACGCCTTTGCAGGAATTGTTCAGATGATAAACAATTCAGAATACAAAGCACTGAACTCGCCATGAGATTACGAGAAAGGGGGTACAGTAACACCTGTATCAAGAAGGCCACAAACACTGCCCTTGCAACTGGTAGACAAGATATCTTCAAAAAGAAGCAAAGCAAAAAGAATAACACTACCATCAGATTCATTGGCGACTTTTGTGAAGAATAGAGGAATGTTCAACATGCAATAGAGAAACATTGGCATGTCCTCCAGACCGACAGAGTGAGTGCTATCAGAGAAGCTAGGATTCCATGTGTCAATGAGTTGGCGTAGATCGAGGAATCTGATAGACCAATTGGCAAAGAGTCATTTTCATAGACTACCTAATAAGAAGAACCAAACGGTAGGAACATATCCATGTGGCAACTGCAAAGCTTTCAAGTTTATCCAGATGAAAACTGAAATAGAGGTTACATTTGGAAAGAAATTAATAATTAAGGACTATATGAACTGTCAAACGGAAGGTGTTATCTATTGCATTGTGTGTGGTTGCAACAAGAAATATGTGGATATGACTAGCCGACCCTTCAAACAACGTATACTAGAACATGTAGGTTCAATAAGGAATACACCTGCCGATAAAGAGAAGATGAAACAACTGACAACAGTTGCTCGCCATTTCTGTATGCATCATGCAAACAGATGGGAAGAATTGAAAGTCTTTGGATTGGAAAGAGTAAGACTAGGAATACGTGGGAAACTATCTTTCTCTTTCTCATAAAATTATTATTATTTTTGTGATAATTTTTCAACCGTCAATGATACAATGTTATGATCTGTCAGCTATTAAAATGACATCCTAACTTTTCGGTGCCAATCAGGACACCTTTAATTCAATTATTAAGAGTCCATACAATCCTTTTTTTATATTTCCACCTTCTCTATCTTGAACCTTATTTGTTACAAAGGCAATAAAGTTTTTATTCATTCATAATGTTTATTATTCATGAGAATTTTTAATTAGGAATTAAATAAAGGCTACATTTTATATTTCCAGCCATATAGGGTTAGAAACTATACACATTTTCCACTATTCATTATCCATAAGTTTCATTATCTACAAAAGAGTGCTTCCAAAAAAGGTTATTTTGTCTTTGTTTCTTTTTTCTCTGTAGTTCAATCTACAAAATCATTGGGAGCACCGCCAATTAAGTACTGTTACATATTAAGATTAACAGTCAGTATATTGGTTCTTCATATTGTATTATCATATTGTTTTCTCTTGGGTTGGTGAGGATCCACAAATTTCTCTTTAAGAAATACCCTAATACTTACCCATAAGTAAAATTGATGGATCTCTATTCTTTTTATGGAGTACCATTATACTATCTTAAACAAAATGATTTTGTGTTCCACTCGTTATATGGAGCATCATATTAGGTAAAAGTCCTTGTCACTCAAAGATAAGAAAATACTCACCTATTATTATGTGGCGATAGATACAGCCTTATAAGATTATTAACTTCAAGCAATAAGTATATCATTTTAAAATCTTGCATACCTTTAACTGTTTTCTCCTCCCCCCTTCCTAAAAAATTCCCTTTCCACCCTTTTTCTTTCTCCCCCCACACCTCATTAAGCACATACAAAAACATCCTCTATAATTAATAAGATTTAAACATAATTACATGTAATTAATGGTATATATCTTCCCTCTTCTCCCACCACTTCCCCCCACTCACTTTGTTTACACCAATCTGTTCACATAAAGGCACCTCAGCTTATGATACATCACTAGAGTGTTCACAACTATGATGTCACCAAAGCACTAGACCACGTCTCACTAACCTGATTGATATTTAATTATCCCACAAGTGTATTTACATCATTTATGTTACAATATCACCCACACAACTCACACTTACACCCTGATAGCCAATTTTATCACAAACAACAACTGTATAAATAATGAAATAATTAATTTACAGTACATATTATAGTACGAGAATGGTATTAAACACAAGACTCACAATTAGCAGAATACACAAGACCTTTCATTACACATATTCTCCCAGAGATTTATCTCTAATATAAAAATACAAAATGCTAAAATAACCATAATGCTTGACAAGACGCTCCATAAATTTGACCATCAATTTGCCCATTCACACTTGTCCTTTAATAATAGAACTAATATATGTTAACGTTTTTAATCATGTATACCCCTTATTTCTGTATGTAAAATAGGCATTTTACCATTTATCAGCTCTATAAATAATCCCACAGACTGAATAACCTCCCAGATCTATCTAATGAATTAAACTCATAATCAGAGCAGAATATCTTTGGTAACATTATGAGCCAATCAGTGATATATAGGCACTTCTTGATTGGCTCACAGACTTGTCTGTCAATAATTAATAACCAGAGTACGGAACTTCTCTTATCAACACCACGGGAACCGGAGTAACAGTACATGTTGTCCTGTGAACAAGGTCATTGCAAAACGTACATCATGCGCATACAACCGGCTCTGCTCTGTCCACTCACCGGAGAACAAAGCAGTGAGAATGCGATCACGCCACCGTTGGAGGCCCTTTTTAACCAGAATAGCGGTTAAACCTCCAGTCCCCACAGTTGAGGCTGGAACTACAAAGGAGGTTCTGAGTATTGTGTGCATTGCAGCCTACACGCTGCTTGGGATTAATACTACAATTGCTACTTGTTAACCGTGTTTCTGTATACTGCAGTTCATATACTGTTTGAGATCAATATTACAAGGAGGCACAGGGTATTGCAGACATTTCAGCTTACATGTTACCTGGAAGTAAATATTACAACCACTACTTGTTATCTGAATTTGTGTATACTGCAGATTATATGGTGCTTGGAAACAGTGTTGGGAGCTGGGCAGCAACATTCATACATGTAATATATACTGCAGACACCGTAGTGACATACATGTGTATATTGTTATAACTGTAGCAATGTGAGGGCTCTTTTAGAAGTACTGGTGTAATCTTCACAACGATGCTTGGTAGTAAATATCAAAGCAACTACTAGCTATCTGCATTTCTGTATACTGGAATGGTGCTACAAGCTGTGCAGCAACCTCATATTTGTGATTTATGCTGCAGATACCCTAGTGGCACACACACGCATATTGATATAATTGAAGCAATTTGAAGGCTCTTGTAAAAGTACTGGTAGCCTATTAAGTCAATAATTGTGTCTTGTACTATTGAATTATATGCTAACATACAACTTGAAACATTATTAGGAATTGCATCAGAATACATGTATCTTTCTCTAAATATATTGTATAACAGCCACATTTAATTGTTAGAAATGCACATTTGACTTTCAAAGTATAAGGGTACATACTCTAGATACACCTTTTCAGGAGTGCGTCGTATGCCTTAAGACGTGGAATGTGTGAACCCTGCATTGCATGAGTAACAGGGTTTAACTTGACAGTCACTGCACACTTGACTGCTCTACCTGTCTTCCTTCCAACCTGTTGCTAGTGTCTCGGTTTCTCATTCCCCACCCTATACCGATAGGTATGATGGGTGAAAAGCAGAAGTGAGACATTTTAAAAGCACTAAGGTTTCTCTCTTAAGGAATCACCATACCAACAATACCTGACGTCATTTACTATCCGCTACAATACATTCAGACAAACTCCCGATGTTGGCAATATAATTGTATATTTATGTGTAGGAAAAAAAAAAACTGTGTTCCCTAATGCACACCGAGTGAATAATATTACTACATAATAATAGTCAGATAATACGGAGATCTTAGTTGCGTATATCTGCAGATATAGGGTTAAGCCCCCAGGCCGATCGACAAGGCTTCTCCGTCACTGGGGGTCCCTAATGCTAGGTATGGGCCTGGGGTGCAGGACCCCACGATGTCGGCACAGGTCGGCCACCCCAGGTCAGCACACAGGTGAGAATTAATAGGGGTTAATAAGAAGCACAGAAGTACTATGTAAGTGGTGTGATTAAAATATTATATACAAAGTGATAGGAAAAATAATAAGTGTTAATAAAGTGTTAGGGTGTGCCGACCTGAAGCAGCCCAGCCACACCGACACAGGGGCCACCGCACCCCACACCCACCCCATAAATAATTACAAACATATCTGGGTTAAATTCCCAGTGTAAGGCCACATGGTAATGGCACCTACAGCATCTGAGAGCCAGCTTACCTGGGGATACCCCTGGCTTCCCCTATGGCACTTCTGGAGTCAGCAATCCCTCCTAATGCTGACCCATTTATGCCTCTCTATATACAATACACAAAGTGGAAAGCTGCTCAATCAGATTGTAATGTCACTCAGGTGCTAAAAGGGGAGGGGTAATTCTGTGTAGGAAAAAAAAAAAAACTGTGTTCCCTAATGCACACAGAGTGAATAATATTACTACATAATAATAGTCAGATAATACGGAGATCTTAGTTGCGTATATCTGCAGATATAGGGTTAAGCCCCCAGGCCGATCGACAAGGCTTCTCCGTCACTGGGGGTCCCTAATACTAGGTATGGGCCTGGGGTGCAGGACCCCACGATGTCGGCACAGGTCGGCCACCCCAGGTCAGCACACAGGTGAGAATTAATAGGGGTTAATAAGAAGCACAGAAGTGCTATGTAAGTGGTGTGATTAAAATAATATATACAAAGTGATAGGAAAAATAATAAGTGTTAATAAAGTGTTAGGGTGTGCCTAACCCTATATCTGCAGATATACGCAACTAAGATCTCCGTATTATCTGACTATTATTATGTAGTAATATTATTCACTCTGTGTGCATTAGGGAACACAGTTTTTTTTTTTTTTCCTACACAGAATTACCCCTCCCCTTTTAGCACCTGAGTGACATTACAATCTGATTGAGCAGCTTTCCACTTTGTGTATTGTATATAGAGAGGCATAAATGGGTCAGCATTAGGAGGGATTGCTGACTCCAGAAGTGCCATAGGGGAAGCCAGGGGTATCCCCAGGTAAGCTGGCTCTCAGATGCTGTAGGTGCCATTACCATGTGGCCTTACACTGGGAATTTAACCCAGATATGTTTGTAATTATTTATGGGGTGGGTGTGGGGTGCGGTGGCCCCTGTGTCGGTGTGGCTGGGCTGCTTCAGGTCGGCACACCCTAACACTTTATTAACACTTATTATTTTTCCTATCACTTTGTATATATTATTTTAATCACACCACTTACATAGCACTTCTGTGCTTCTTATTAACCCCTATTAATTCTCACCTGTGTGCTGACCTGGGGTGGCCGACCTGTGCCGACATCGGGGGGTCCTGCACCCCAGGCCCATACCTAGTATTAGGGACCCCCAGTGACGGAGAAGCCTTGTCGATCGGCCTGGGGGCTTAACCCTATATCTGCAGATATACGCAACTAAGATCTCCGTTTTATCTGACTATTATTATGTAGTAATATTATTCACTCGGTGTGCATTAGGGAACACAGTTTTTTTTTCCTACATATATTTATGTGTAGTCAGAATGTTATAGTGCCGTCTGCAAGCACACAGATCACTGTCTCTGGAATAATACTGCTTAAAGGTATCAGTGTTGTGTGACGGAGATATTATATTTGCGGCCATACTCCACTGGAGAAGCCCAACCTTTTCCGATCTTGGAAGCCAGGCAGTGGAAGGCCGGTACCTGGAAGGGAGACCACCTGGGAAGACCCTGCTGCAATTTAACACTGTCCGCCGATCACACACACACACTAATCCTAAGGAGCACTATAGAGGAATTGACGGCCTCAAAAACACATGGTGATTGAACCTATGATTTAGTTCTCTGCAAATACATTTCCCATTGGGATACAAGCAGGCAAAATTATGGTACTTTTTCCTTTTTATACCTGAGACATCTGGTTGAGCAGCTAACCGCAGAAAATATATTACCAAGGGCAAAACCGGCTTAATACTAAAATAAGTATTTTACTAATAATTGTGTGAATTCAGTCTACAAATTTCGCTTTTAAAACATATTATCTCTGAAGGAATTCCACGTTTTTAAAATCAAAGTAACAATAAAATTGTCTATTTTAAAAGTCAATTACATTTGAACATTCTAAGTCCCTCTGAATGACAGTGCTTCCCAAAAGAGTCTTTTGTTCTTTTTCTCTACCTTGAATTACCCCATACATTGATTGAACCAAATAAGACAAATAGTAAAACAAATCACTAAATGTTATCAAAACTAAGATTTATTTCTGAACAAAACAAACTGTAGTTTTCATTTTTATTCAACTCTAGACAACATATATTTAATGTGTTTTCAATTAAAATATGTAAGTTGATATGTCTGTTTTTGACAGGAGCTGACAGATAATTGTTTCACTGAAATGATCATTATACGGTAGAAGTAGAGTAATTTGGCAAGCTGCAAGCTGGTTCAATATTGCTACAGTACTAAGGTTTGCCAACCATAATCTATAATATGTTAGAAGACTATACATAAAAATACAGCAAACTAGTGCTTAATATATAGCATTATCCACTAAAGTCATCTTTGTTTCAACAGCAGTAATTTATGGTGCATTTCAAATGTTATCTAAAGGACACCTCTGTCAAAGGGTGACAACAGCATCTATTGTGTACATAGGATACAAGATCCCATCTCAGAAAGTAATAGTTTAGACTCTGTGTAAGCCAAGTACATAAATAATGTCTAAATGTGCTATAATGATTTCCCAGTTATCTTGGATTTGAATCTACACATCCTGGCATCTATCACACAAAGACATACAGTACAGCTGAGAAATATTGATGTACCTTGGTAAGTAGGATGATTTGTTATACATTATATTGTGAAGTCAATTTTGGTGCAAATCTGTAAAATATAGTACAAGTACTCTACTGCACATCAAATGAAGGATGCAAAGAAAACACAAAAGAGGGAATGCAAAATAGTACCATTTTGTATTAATATACTGTAAATTGTTTTGGAGGGTGAACATTAAATTACCTACATACCCAGCAACCTGGGCTAGAAATTAGTATGTGGGCATTAGGGTGCTAATACATGAAATTCCCTCGACCTGTAAAAAATTGATAATATATTCTTGAGCTTTTATAACATATTATAATAATCTAATTAGTGTCTACTTCTTTTTAAAAAATTTAGTGACTTCTATAAAATATTGACACATCTAAATAAATAATTAGGGGTGTAATCAATTACTGTCGGAATTCCCAACTTGTCGGCAAAACAGCAGTTTCTGACTTTTTTAAATGAAGTGCTGTTTTTTCCACTTCAATTATCAGTGGATCCACATATTTTGTTGGATTTGCGGCATTTTCAACAGGTTTTTGGCATGTTTTCGACAATGCTGATTCGACTTTAAAAACGTTGGATCGGCATTGTCAGAAACGGGTTAAACCTGTTTAAAACGCCCGCAAATTGAATAGTGCAGTGTTGAATCCTCTCCGACGGAGAGGATCCGACACCAATTGAATACACCTAATAATCATCTTACTAACATGATAACAAAGTAGTGCCTCTATTTGGAATAAAAAAAATAGATCTTCTTGCAAAAAAAAAAGGTTTCTCTGACTTAATACTCACCTGTTCCTCATCCCATTCCTGGCTTGATCCAATGTAGTTTAATATGAGTTGAAAAAGATAAACCCTTTTAGCCCCAATCACACTTGCTCCAAAGAGCCCTTACCTCGGAATGAGTTACGATTAGGCAGCCTGGTTGCTTCATAGCAGTCATTCAATCAGGGGCCCAGGATACGATACAACCATTTAGGAACACACTTGTTCAGTAGCCCCACACACACACACACACACACACACACACACACACACACACACGCGCACACACACACACACCAGCCCTAATACTAAAAGTATACTTCTATAAGGACCAGCACTTTCTTCCAATACCAATGGATCCAGATAAGGACTTATTCGTATGCAAAGAGCTTCTTTGTGGGACTTTTCTCTTAACTCAACCAGCAGTAATCTATGGAAACCCCTTAACTACCTACACAGACGCACCACCTGCATCCAATCTGTGGAACTGTGTGAGAGTTCATCAGGAGGGTAATACCAGCTGATTATGCAATTCATCATATATGCTTATGGAGGATAAGTCCTTGTGATATATGAAAGTCCGGGATCCCTAATGTGTATTTGTCCAATTCAGCAGCTTCAATGTAGTTTTTATTCTCAGAGCCAATACAGATGGGTCCATGGTTATCTTAACTAGTTTGCTGCACCTAGGCACAACGTGATTTATTAACATAAACCCCTCATATTGTTCTCAGCGGCAATACAATACAGAGAACAATACATCAGGGGATTAAATCATTACAGCAGGGGATTAAGTTCGACTGCCCAGTCTCAGTTAATCCTATTAAAGGTCAAGATAAACATGGACCCATCTGTACCTCAAGTTTTTTTAATCTCTCATTATACATTTTTTTGCATGTCTTTTATATTATTATTTTATATTAAATAAGCTTGTGCAACTGATCCATCGTGTATATGGTATTT
The DNA here is from genome assembly GCF_028390025.1 of Pseudophryne corroboree. NCBI lineage: Eukaryota > Metazoa > Chordata > Amphibia > Anura > Myobatrachidae > Pseudophryne > Pseudophryne corroboree. The sequence goes on along the minus strand of NC_086446.1, from coordinate 553,202,291 downwards.
AGATAAACATCTCATACTGTAGCGCTGGTATCATTTCTTTACTGCTCACAGTATATACAGTACTGTGCCTTGACATTTCACAAGAACTGTAGTCAGAGATTACAGTTCACAACAGACAGTTAGCTTGTGTCTACTCTACTTATGCACTGAACATCTGGAAACTTCTCGGACACCCCGTGTCACGGTCCGGCGGATCGGGTCCCAGGAGTCCCGATACTTACCTATCCGGAGGTTCTGGCACGGTCCCTCCGGAAGGAGTGCAGGCTGCCGGCACTGGTCTCAGCTTGCAGGGAGGTCTGGGAGGCCAGGGGGCAGAGGAAGAAGCATGTGTGAGTGCAGCTTCCAGCTGCAGAGTTGCAGTATGGGCGCGGCCATCTTGGAAAGGTTACCTGACCCAAATCGTCCAGTGACCAGTGAGACTTGCAAAGCCAATGAGAAACAGCCTGTAGGTATAAACCTGAGGCTTTCTGGGTGAGAAATTGCCAGTGCAATGTCTCTCAAACAGCCTTCTGTGTGCTAGTTAATCTGTGCTTCACAGCCTTGCTCCTGTAGCATCCTGTTCATGGAATTCTTCTGATTCACCTGATTTCCTGGTCATTTCAGCACACTAGCTGATCCTCTGGTTACCTTCACTCCCTGAACCCTCAGCTCATTCCAGTCATCAGCCGACCTACCTCCAGGGTCCTGCCAGGCGTTCACGCTCGGCCAGCTGGGCTCTGCCGATCCATTCAATTCTGCAGAATTTCCTAGTTACAGCTCCAGCAGTACATTCATAGGAGACCTATGAAAAAGACCTTTATTCAGCCTGCCGGCTTATCCTGTTGAAGGTTACCGACGCTGAGTCTCAAGCCACAACTCCTGATTCCCAAAATCCAAGCAGTGTGACACCCCGCATATTTTTGTCACAGTGGAGCTGGAATAAAATCACAGATGAAGAACAACACTGTGTGGTGCCATGCATGGTGTGGCTCATCCACATTGGTCCTCTGTCTTTAGTCTTTCTCCCCAGGTTAATGTCTAAGTTGCACACTACTGTTACATGCAATACTTGAGGCACTGTGCATTGTACTTTTGTCACATCACAGCTGTGAATAAGACACTTATTCAGTAGTAAACAGAGTGGAGGAATGCTTAGAGCATCTTTGTTACATTATCTGTTGCTCACGATTTGACAATACGTATATGTGGCCACATCTTTAAATAAATAAATAAATAAATAACTGGCTTTATTTAACTATTCATTTTATCATTCACTAATTCTGATTTCAGCAATTGAAATAATGACATTTAAATATTTTTACTGCCCTCTTACATTTTGTAAAGGAATTCTTTGACATAAGGACAGTTGAAGAAGTACACCTTTATTAAGAGTAGTTTAAGCATAATGTCATATAAGAGAGCAGTGGCCTTCGAAACAGTTAGTTTAGTTTAATGCCATATTTAAATTAGTTTTATGAACAAATTTCCTGCATTTGATGCTAAAAATGTGCAACTGTAAATGATCTATACTCTTATATATGCCATAACGTGCAGAATTATAACAAAAATAATGCTCTAGTAGCTCATTCATTCCCTTCTATAGGGATTGGTATGGTATACCACTGCATGGGATGCCGAAGGTCAGTATACCGACATCGGCATCCTGAGCAGGTGAATGCCGTCAGAAAGTGAGCGCAAAAAAGCCACTTGCGGGTTCAGTGGAAAGCTATATTCGCCACAGTTTCTATTCTCCTTCTATGGCTAATGTGGACACCCATGGAGGGAAATCACCTATCTTGCCGGTATACCGGCGGCGGTATAGTGCCCCAGTTGGGATCCCAGCATCAGTACTGTGACAGCTGGGATTCCGGCGAGCAGTATACTGACCACATACCCTTCTATAATATAGACTCAAGGATGCAAATTAGATGACATTTTGTTACTTAGAAAAAAGATAAACAATACAGGTGCTGATTTTAGACAGAGTGGGGAATTTACTAAAGGACTGATTTGGGTTTTCAGCAGATTCACAGCAGTTTGCAATCCACTGATTTACTAAAGTTAAATACAATGGGAATACACTAAATATGCAGAATTTAAAACACAAAAGAACAACAGATCAGCCTCAATGCTTTTTTAGGTAGAGGAATAAAAACCCCGGATTTACTCTTTGGTGGATTAGAAACCATTACAAAGGTGACAACACATTCACCCAAATAACATACAGTAACTGCCTCTGGTAGGCAAGTTAGTGTTAAGCACTGCACAGATCATTATGATGTGTGCAGGCTTTCTTTATGTTAAAAACTTTAAAAGTATATACAGGTTGAGCATCCCTTATCCAAAATGCTTGGGACTAGAGGTATTTTGGATATGGGATTTTTCCGTATTTTGGAATAATTGCATACCATAATGAGACATCATGGCGATGGGACCTAAATCTAAGCACAAAATGCATTTATGTTTCATATACACCTTATACACACAGCGTGAAGGTAATTTTAGCCAATATTTTTTATAACTTTGTGCATTAAACAAAGTGTGTCTACATTCACACAATTCATTCATGTTTCATATACACCTTATACACACAGCCTGAAGGTCATTTAATACAATATTTTTAATAACTTTGTGTATTGAACAAAGTTTGTGTACATTGAGTCATCAAAAAACAAAGGTTTCACTATCTTACTCTCACTCAAAAAAGTCCGTACTTCGGAATATTCCATATTTCGGAATATTTGGATATGGGACACTCAACCTGTATATATATATATATATATATATATATATATATATATTGACATACTGTATATATAATATATATAATATAAATTGACAGGTTTCACCCCCAAAATCTCCTTAGCATCCCTGACTTTTGGCAAAACAGAAAAGGTCTCTCAGGGACAATCTCCATAGAAATGAATGTGACTACAGATGGAGCCTTGCCCTTCTAGCCTTCTCTGGTGTGCCATGGTGCACCAAGGTTTATTAGCATAAGCCTTTCATCTATTGTTCTCAACGGTAATACAATACAGAGAGAACAATACAGCAGGGGATTAGGTCATTACAGCAGGGGATTAAGTCAGACAGCACTGGCTCAATTAATGCTATTAAAGGGATATATGAGCAGGGCTCCATCTGTTTGTTGATTAATCAGAGTGTGGGCTAGAGCCCAAGACTATTTGTCCTTGGGGAGAGGGACCCCATTTTTAATGGGTCCCCAATTTCCTAAGGATTCTAGCCCCAGACTGACCTGTCTGGCCATCAATGCCAGTTAGTTTCAGTTTGACAGAAAATCTAATTGTTAGTAACATTTACCCCCAGCCTCTCCGCAGGTCCTTAATGCCGAGCAATAGAAGAAGAATAAATAACTGATTGCACCAGTCCTTCCAGAGATTAAAAGTTAACTTGAATTTATTTTGAGCAGAGATCCTACTCCACTCTTATTCACCTCCAAAAAAAAAGACATTTTGGTGGAGAGGCTAAGTAGTTTTGTGTGCCAGATTCCCAGCAGGTTCTTATTCTTAGCCACAATATCTTTTTGAATAACAATGCAGCCAAGTTTAAGAATATGCTTGTACATTATCTTAGTTCTGATTATTATTTACAAAGAAGCGCTAAACAAAAAGAAAAAAATATTAATTTACAATCCAAATATGAGCTCCTACAGTACTACTCTGTATGCTCAAATGTATGTATTCGCATTCCCATATTTTCTGCTTAATGGTGTAGCGGGCTATCATTATAAAACCACCACAATCTTTTTTTCTCTCCCAAAATAACAATTGCAAACACTGAGACATTAGCTTTCATACGTTATTCTTGTAGTGTACTTGACTGATCAAAGCTGATTGCTGATCCACAGTGTTGACCTACAGCACAAATTATATTTTGTGCTTTCTCTGGAAAGTGCACTGATACGTGATTCAAGATTTTTACAGTGTGTATAAATAGGAACATCTAATGTGATCAGAGTGTTTATTATTGAGTATGGACAGAGTGCACTTATTTGCCTTAAACCACACTAAGATACAACATTGCTTTTTTGTTTTGCTGTATAATATATTTAGCAAATTTTCTAACAAATAAATACAGTATACACATTACTAAATTTTCACATTACAAGTCCTACTGTTTGCAGTAAAAACATATAAACAGCATTGATCACTTATAGGTTACGTTATTACATCAACACCATGGGGGTCATTCCGAGTCGTTCGCTCGGTAATTTTCTTCGCATCGCAGCGTTTTTCTGCTTAGTACGCATGCGCAATGTTTGCACTGCGACTGCGCCAAGTATTTTTGCTATGAAGATAGTTTTTTTACTCACGGCTTTTTCTTCGCTCCGGCGATCGTAATGTGATTGACAGGAAATGGGTGTTACTGGGCGGAAACACTGCGTTTTATGGGCGTGTGGATAAAAACGCTACCGTTTCCGGAAAAAACGCGGGAGTGGCTGGAGAAACGGGGGAGTGTCTGGGCGAACGCTGGGTGTGTTTGTGACGTCAAACCAGGAACGACAAGCACTGAACTGATCGCAGATGCCGAGTAAGTCTGAAGCTACTCTGAAACTGCTAAGTAGTTTGTAATCGCAATATTGCGAATACATCGTTCGCAATTTTAAGAAGCTAAGATTCACTCCCAGTAGGCGGAGGCTTAGCGTGTGTAACTCTGCTAAAATCGCCTTGCGAGCGAACAACTCGGAATGAGGGCCCATGTAACTGGCATTCTCTTTCCCTTAATTGCTACAATAAACCTTTCTATGACCCTCATTCCGAGTTGTTCGCTCGCAAGCGGATTTTAGCAGATTTGCTCATGCTAAGCCGCCGCCTACTGGGAGTGAATCTTAGCATCTTAAAATTGCGAACGATATATTCGCAATATTGCGATTACACACCTCGTAGCAGTTTCTGAGTAGCTACAGACTTACTCGGCATCTGCGATCAGTTCAGTGCTTGTCGTTCCTGGTTTGACGTCACAAACACACCCAGCGTTCGGCCAGACACTCCTCCGTTCCTCCGGCCACTCCTGCGTTTTTTCCGGAAACGGTAGCGTTTTTTCCCACACGCCCATAAAACGGCCTGTTTCCGCCCAGAAACACCCATTTCCTGTCAATCACATTACGAACGCCAGAACGATGAAAAAGCCATGAGTAAAATTCCTAACTGCATAGCAAATTTACTTGGCGCAGTCGCAGTGCGGACATTGCGCATGCACATTAAGCGGAAAATCGCTGCGATGCGAAGATTTTTACCGAGCGAACAACTCGGAATGAGGGCCACTATTTCCTTCCCTTTAGTGCTTCCACCCAAGTCTTAGATTCACTTCTGCTATACCTGAAATGGACTTTGAAACACCTCTAAATGGTAAGTTTTGATTTTATGTCAAGTTATACCTTAGTTTCCAACTGGAAACCTTACAAATGACACTTATAAATATGAAGCAGCAATAATTCACTTTTTTATCACCTATGTTTAAACTCGGAATTACACACACATAGTACAAGTGCAACTCACTATCCAGCTGAAGTTGAATTAGGTTAATGAGCAATGCAGTAGTCATAGCATGTTCAGAATAACATTTACACATTTACAGTAATAAATAGGCTCGAGATCATAAAAATATCACTCTATACAATTTACATACAATACCAATAACCAGCAACCTGTTTCCTTCAAAGTGCTAAAAAGGCCCCACGTATACAGTACTTTTCTTAATCCTCCTTAGTCTGTGGGAATGGATATGCTTGTTTGTGCACATACAGTACTATATATATATATATATATATATATATATATATAGGCAAATACCACTGACTCATCACACAATCTCCTGAAACTAGACATTTTGACTCTTAGATGCATTAAAGGAAAGCTTGATTGTCAGCAACTGCTTATCTGCTGTATAAAGGATACTGACAGCTCTCTCAGTGACCTTAAGTGTTGTGCGAAAATCTTTACATTTTACCTCAAAGCAGAAGCCCTAAGGAGAGCAAGAAGTTAAGCAAAGAGACCTAGGGCCCTTTGGAATAGAGTCAGCCTATCCCTGCAAACCCTACATATTTAACATACAGCGGGTAAAGCTTGGCCTGTCGTCCCAGCATTAACAGCACTGAGATTGGCAGCATCAGAGGTAACATAGTAACATAGTAACATAGTATTTGAGGTTGAATAGAGGCAAATTGCCCATCGTGTTCAACCTGTTTTAAGTTGTGATGATTCTACATACTTACTAAATAATATTTTATGACTAGTTAGCTACTATAACGCATGTTACCCCCGGATTAACCACGTTGATATTTTAAGTATTATAACCTTGGATAGCTTTTTCATTCCAAAATGTATCCATTCCTTTTTTAAATCCAATTATAGAGTCCGCCATTACCACCTTCCCTGGCAGGGAATTCCACATCCTGATTGCCCTAACAATGAAGAACCCTTTCCTCCATTGCATTCGGAACTTTCTCTACTCCAGTCGCAGCGAGTGCCCACGTGTCCTAAACTGTGTTCTTTTAATAAATAATTCCTCTGATAACTCTTTGTGATGTCCCTTTACATATTTGAAGATATTAATAATATCTCCTCTTAGGCGCCTCTTTTCTAGTATATACATATTCAGCCTAGTAAGTCTTTCCTTATAGTCCAGTCTTTCTAGGCCTTTAATCAATTTAGTAGCTCACCTATGAACACTTTCGAGTTCATTGATGTCTTTTTTATACAATGGTGCCCAAAACTGAACACAATATTCCAGGTGCGGACGTACCAATGCCTTATACAGCGGCATGATTACATCCGAGTCCCTTGTCTCAATTCCCCTTTTTATGCACACTAGCACCTTACTTGCCTTCTTTACTGCATTTTGACATTGTGTACGGTTATTAAGCCTATTATCAATTAATATCCCCAAATCTTTTTCCAACTCTGTTTCCCCTAGGCGTTCCCCATTTAATATGTAGGATGCAAGTTTGTTTTTAGTCCCAAAATGCATAACCTTGCATTTGTCTGTATTGAACCTCATTTTCCATTTAGACGCCCAAAGTTCAAGTTTATATAGATCATTCTGCAAGGACTCCACATCCAATTCTGAATTAATTACCTTACATAGTTTAGTATCATCTGCAAAGATTGACACTGTGCTTTCCAGGCCTATTTCTAGGTCATTGATAAATATGTTGAACAGTAGTGGTCCTAGTACGGACCCTTGTGGTATTCCGCTGACTACTGGGGTCCAGGTTGAGGACTTCCCGTTGACCACTACTCGCTGTAACCTGCTATCCAAACAGCTGCTTATCCATGTGCAAATAGTTTTTCCTAGGCCAATCTCCTTTAATTTGATCATCAGTCTCCTGTGAGGAACTATATCGAAGGCTTTTGCAAAATCTAGGAAGACCACATCCACTGCTTTTCCTTGATCAAGATTATTGCTCACTTCCTCGTAGAAGCTAATTAAGTTAGTCTGACATGACCTGTCCCTCACAAACCCATGCTGGTTCTTGCTAATAATCCTAGCGGACTTTAGTTACTCCTGTATGACGTCCCTTAGAATTCCTTCCAATATTTTCCCCACTATAGATGTTAAACTAACTGGTCTGTAGTTTCCCGTAAGATTTTTGGATCCCTTTTTAAATAATGGCACTACCTCAGCTATACTCCAATCCTTCGGTACCATGCCTGATCTAATTGAACTATTGAATATCAAGTATAGGGGTCATGCTAGTTGTGAACTAAGCTCCATAAGAACCCTCAGGTGAAGTCCATCAGGTGAGATGGGGCAGTGAAGGAGGCGGATTATTCTCCTCAGGCCAGCCTTTTGACAGCATCAATCCGGGGATTGCCCACCCGGAGGTGCAGCTTGACAAAGATTGGCAGCTGCGGGCGGAACATATCCTGTTGTAAGTCTAATTGCTGATCTTCTGTGATAAACTAACTGGTTAACTTTAGGTATATCCCGTTGTCCAGAAAATAAGACACAGAGACTACAGATTCCCGTACAATAAAATCCATTTATTGTTTTAGTGTGTTCTCAGGTGGTTTCGTGGAGTGACATTTTGATGCTACCAGTTCTCAACAACATCCTTCCACAAGTGATCCTGTTTTAAAAGCACTATTAAATTTGCTTAAATACCAGCGCTTTTCATCTCTTTGTGATTATACTTGAAGTTCTGTAGCGTAGCTTGGGTATTCTGCTAGTGTATATATATATATATATTACAATAAAAGTTTATGCACAAGCAAAGATCCACCTCACAGTTCATCTGTGGAACAACAAGTCCCAGTACCAGCTGCAATGTTAAAAGACCATCCACTGTCTTCAATGGGCTTCAATCGGTCTTATGCAGAAAGTTCCTTTAGACCGGCATCTCCTTTACCCCCATTCACCAACAGTTAAAACTTCTAGAAATCAATAAGTAAAAGGGCGCTCCATAGTACATAAGTCTATTAAAAAGTGCATTTATTCAAGCAGCTTCCATGGACAATAGCCAGCAGTAAGCCACATGGTTTTTAAAGTCCTGTTCTACCACTTCAAGTTCTAGTGTATGGAAAACAAATTATGTACTTCAAGCGCTTTATAGACAATATATTTTGTAATTTGGCATGGAGGTACAGTAGATGTTCATTTTTGGAGATGGTGGAAACACTGAATAATCTGGCAAGCCCTATACATTTTACTGCATCAGTTGACAAAGTAAAAATGAATTTCCTGGACATTCTTGTATTTTAGAAAAATAATGGGTTGGCGTACACTTTTTATCGGAAAACCACAGATCAGAATATATTACTCACAGCCACATGTCACAATTTGGATGCTTTAAAAAATAATCTTACAGTCTCCCAGTTGGTATGTGTATTGAGGAACAAATCTGAGTCAGAACTCGCTGAAGTACAAATTGAAGAGATAAGACAAAGATTTCTAATAAGAGGCTATATGCAACACGTGGTTGTCTGCTGTCTTACTAAAGCAAGGAAAAGCTTTATTGGAAACAATAAGCCAGTGTCAAAAACTTATGATACAGGAAGAATGACCATGGGAGCAAGGTGTGACACAGGTCTGCATGCAGAACAACACTCAATTAAGAAGCATTGGCCATTGGTGGAGACAGATCCCACTTTAAAAGTTGTTGGTAGGAGACCACAACTTTTGAGCATCCTCCTCGGTCCAAATCTGAAGAACTTGCTATATAGGACCAATATAAGCCCATTTACAACAGGTGATGGGGAACTGGCTAGCTGATAATAAGGGCTGCTACCGATCATTAGACAGTGCAACATGTAGGGCACTCATCACAGGTCATTCTTTCCCACATCCACAGAATGGAAATCAAATTTTTCTGCAGTACCGCTTGAACTGCTTACTGGAATTCATCATGAGAACTTTTCGCAAACGTGTAACCCAACACTGATTAGATATTAAATTGGCCTTTGGAGGGGCAGTACTGATTAGCCAGTGGTGGTACACTTCCTTCATGAAGGATACCAAGTGGCAGCCCTTAAGTACATGATAATCGATTGGTTACCACCCTGGAAAAGGGGAGGATATAGGGGCTTGCTACTATTAAAGAATGAAGCCATATGGATACACCAGTTGGAAATAGTGTCTTAATGAATATAAACACCATAATATATTTTTGCAATAAAATAAATAAATAAAATTTGTGCAATACAGAGGTATCCTCCATCAGGACTTGCTCAATGCCTCTCTTTTTCTGTAATTTCTGTATTTTTTTCAAGGGTCACCTGACAACTTTTCTGCATATAGAAAAAAATCCTATTTTTTTAGGTGTTTTCTTGTTTCTGTCTCCAGTGATTAAATATTATATATTTTTTACATGTATTTCTAATGTGAGTTTGTAGCATCCATATTGCTGCCCATGCCATTAGTGCAATTGCTATGTTCTTTACATTAACTACTTGTTAAAACTAGTACCTAGTACATTAGTAACGCTGTGGAGCACATGTGCTGCTTCTTGTTTTCACTCTACAGCTCTGTATAACTAGTGATGAGCGGGTTCAGTTCCCTGAGAACCAAACTCTACTGAACATCATGTTCCGAGCCCAGATCTGAGTCTGGCTCATGTTTTCCCGCCAGATTCGGAAACCAGAACAAAGCAAAACATCATCATCCCGCTGTTGGGTTCTCGTGGGTTTTGGATTCCATATAAGGAGAGTGTAGTGAGAGGACATGTCTATTCAGTGTCTCTGCAGGAAAGTTGTGTGGCAACCTGATCTTTTGTGTCATTCCAATGGTGTCATGTGCTGCATCAGTCCAGTCACAGTGGTGGTGTCCTGTGTTGTCATAAGTACAGTGCTGCTGTATAAGTCCAGTCCAGAGCAATGGTGCTGTTTTGTGCTACATCAGTCCAGTGGAGGTGTCCTGTGCTGCCAAAAGACAAGTCCAGTCCAGTAGTGCTGTGTTCTGCTGCAACAGTCCAGTGGTGGTGTTCTGTGCTGCCATAAGTCCAGTGGTGGTGTCCTGTGCTGCCATAAGTCCAGTGCTGCTGCCGTATAAGTCCAGAAGTACTGCTGTGTAAGTCCAGTCCAGTGGTACTGCTGCATAAGTCCAGGGGTACTGCCATATAAGTCCAGGGGTGCTGCCGTATAAGTTCAGGGGTACTGCAATATAAGTCCAGTCCAGTGGTACTGCCGTATAAGTCCAGTGATACTGCCATATAAATCCAGTGGTGCTGCAATATAAGTCCAGGGGTACTGCCATATAATTCCAGTTGAGTGGTGCAGCTGTATAAGTCCAGGGCTACTGCCGTACAAGTCCAGTGATAGTGCCATAAAAGTCCAAGGGTACTGCCGTATAAGTCCAATCCAGTTGTACTGACATATAAGTCCAGTGGTGCTGCCATATAAGTCAAGTTGTGCTGCCATATAAGTCCAGGGTTACTGCTGTATAAGTCCAGTGGTACTGCCATATAAGTCCAGTCCAGTGGTACTGCCATATAAGTCCAGGGGTACTGCCAAATTAGTCCAGGGGAACTGCCATATAAGTCCAGTCTAGTGGTGCAGCCATTTAATTCCAGAGGTACTGCCGTATAAGTCCAGGGGTACTGCCATATAAGTCCAGTCCAGTGGTACTGCCATATAAGTCTAGGGGTACTGCCGTATAAGTCCAGTCCAGTGGTACTGCCATACAAGTCCAGGGGTGCTGCCATACAAGTCCAGGGGTACTACTGTATAAGTGTCGGGGTGCTGCCATATAAATCCAGGGGCACTGCCGTATAAGTCCAGTGGTGCTGCCGTATGAGTCCAGGGGTACTGCCATATAAGTCCAGGGGTACTGCCGTTTAAGTTCAGTCCAGAGCTACTGCCATATAAGTGCAGGGGTACTGCAGCATTAGTCCAGGAATACTGCCGTGTAAGTCCAGTCAAATGGTGCAGACAGTTAATTCCAGGGGTGCTGCCGTATAAGTCCAGTCCAGTGGTACTGCCATATAAGTACTGGGGTACTACAATATAAGTTCAGGGGTACTGCCATATAAGTCCAGTCCAGTGGTACTGCCATATAAGTCCTGGGGTACTACAATATAAGTCCAGGGGTACTGCCATATAAGTTCAGTCCAGTGGTACTGCAGTATTAGTCCTGTGGTACTGCCATATAAGTCCAGTGGTACAGCCATATAAGTCCAGTGTTACTGCCATATAAGTCCAGGGGTGCTGCCATACAAGTCCAGGAGTACTGCTGTATTAGTGCAGGGGTGCTGCCATATCAGTCTAGGGGTACTGCTGTATAAGTCCAGTACAGTGGTACTGCCATATAAGTAAAGTCCAGTGGTACTGTCGTATAAGTCCAGGGGTACTGCCATATAAGTTCAGTGGTACTGCTGTATAAGTCCAGTCCAGTGGTACTGCCATAAAAGTCCAGGGGTGCTGCCATACAAGTCCAGGGGTACTGCTGTATAAGTGTCGGGGTGCTGGCGTATAAATCCAGGGGCACTGCCGTGTAAGTCCAGTGGTGCTGCCGTATGAGTCCAGGGGTACTGCCATATAAGTCCAGGGGTACTGCCATATATAAGTCCAGTCCAGGTACTGCCATATAAGTCCAGGGGTACTGCAGCATTAGTTCAGGAATACTGCTGTGTAAGTCCAGTCCAGTGGTGCAGACAGTTAATTCCAGTGGTACTGCTGTATAAGTCCAGGGGTACTGCTGTATAAGTGTCGGGGTGCTGCCGTATAAATCCAGGGGCACTGCCGTGTACGTCCAGTGGTGCTGCCGTATGAGTCCAGGGGTACTGCCATATAAGTCCAGGGGTACTGCAGCATTAGTCCAGGGATACTGCTGTGTAAGTCCAGTCCAGTGGTGCAGACGGTTAATTCCAGGGGTACTGCTGTATAAGTCATGGGGTACTGCCATATAAGTCCAGTCCAGTGGTACTGCCATATAAGTCCTGGGGTAATACAATATATGTCCAGGGGTACTGCCGTATAAGTCCAGTCCAGTGGTACTGCAGTATTAGTCCTGTGGTACTGCCTTATAAGTCCAGTGGTACTGCCATATAAGTCCAGTGTTACTGCAATATAAGTCCAGGGGTGCTGCCATACAAGTCCAGGAGTACTTCTGTATAAGTGCAGGGGTGCTGCCATATAAATCTAGGGGTACTGCCGTATAAGTCCAGTCCAGTGGTACTACCATATAAGTAAAGTCCAGTGGTGCTGCCGTATATGTCCAGGGGTGCTACCGTACAAGTCATGTTTTCTTGCCCTATATGTTCAGAGGTACTGCCATATAAGTCCAGTCCAGTGGTGCTGCCATATAAATCCAGCTGTATAAGTCCACTCCAGTGGTGCAGGCGAATAAATCCAGGGGTACTGCCCTATAATTCCAGGGGTACTACCGTAAAAGTCCAGGGATACCGCCATATAAGTCCAGTTCAGTGGTACTGCCGTATAAGTCCAGTACAGTGGTGCTGTTAATTAAATCCAGGGGTACTGCCGTATAAGTCTAGGGGTACTGCCATATAAATCCTCCAGTATTGTGTGTGCATTACATCTGGGCATAATCCAGCAAGTCCCATGTTTTGCACATACAATTAATTTGGTGGTGCAGAATTGTTTTCAAAATGACAGGGGTGTGCAGGAGATGCTGTCGGTGGAGTGAAAAATTGTGGGCCACTTTCAACATTCAGCCACTGCGTGCCACTCCTAGATTAGCCAGGTGTCTGTGCCGCACACTTGTGTCGCTTAGCTTAGTCATACAGCTACCTCATTGCACCTCTTTTTCTTCTTTGTATGATGTGCTGTTTGGGGCCTAGTTTTCAAAAGTGCCATCCTGTCTGACTCTGCAGTGCCACTCCTAGATGGTCCAGGTGTTTGTGCCGCACACTTGTGTCGCAGGTAAAAGTCATCCAGCTACCTCGGTGCAACCTTTTGACCTAAAAACAATATTGTGAGGTGTGAAGTGTTCAGAATAGACTGGAAATGAATGTTATTGAGGTTATTAATAAAGTAGGATCAAAATTTCCCCACAAATTCTGAACTGTTTGTGTGTTTTTTTTCAAAAATCATCCAGATCCAAAACCAAAACCCGAAAGAGGTGGTTTTGGCAAAACCAATCCAGATCCAAAACACGAGCGGGGATCCAGATCCAAAACCAAAACACGAAAAGTGCTTTCTGCACATCTCTATTCATAACCCAGTATTACTGTTTCTGCATCATTTGACGCTACTTCCAGGAGTTGGAACGAATCAGCCATTAACTTCCAGTCAGGTGGAGCGCATATTGCAAGTTAGGCAGCAATTTTGTAGATTTTGGAGTTCTTCTGATTTCTTATGGTTTTAAACTTTTTTTTTTAATATTGGTTAGCAGTGTTATGTGAAGGAAATGCTTTAAGACAGTGATGGCTGGTTGTTCCTCATGAGTTGCTTATAGCCCTGGTTTAGTAAATTACATTACTTCCTGTCTCTAACTGATGTGTTTGGGGAGGAGTCACAAATTAAGGCATGGTGGTATTTAGGGAGGCTCAGCTCAGTGTGATGTATGTCTTCCCTATCCTGTCTGCGGATTTGTCTTGAGAATGGTCACATTCTGATGACCGAAACATCAACACAATGTGGTGATTTATGTGTAATAAAACTATTTTTCTACCAGCCATAAGAATTCCCTGGTGAGTGCACCTTATTTAGATTAAAGATGTGCGGCAGACACTTTTCAAGTTTTGTGTTTTTGTTCTGGTTCCTTGCTTGTGTTTTGGATCTGGATTGGTTTTGCCAAAACCACCCTTTCATGTTTTGGTTTTGGATCTGGATGATTTTTGGGGGGAAAAAAGAAAAAAATCTAAAATCACTGAATTTGGGGAGATTTTGATCCCACTGTATTATTAACCTCAATAGCTTTCATTTCCACTCATTTCCAGTCTATTCTGAACACCTCACAGCTCACAATATTGTTTTTAGACCAAAAGCTTGCACCAAGATGGCTGTATGACTAAGCTAAGCGACACAAGTGTGCAGCACAAACACCTGGCCTATATTGGAGTGGCACTGCAGTGTCAGACAGGATGGCACTTAAAAAAAATAGTTCCCAAACAACACATCATGCAAAGAAGTAAAAGAGATGCAATGAGGTAGCTGTATGACTAAGCTAAGTGACACAAGTGTGCAGCACAAACACCTGGCCCATATAGGAGTGGCACTGCAGTGTCAGACAGGATGGCAGATTTAAAAAATAGGCCCCAAACAGCACATGATGCAAAGAAGAAAAAGAGGTGCACCGAGGTTGTTGTATGAATAAGCTAAGCGGCACAAACACCTGGCCCATCTTGGAGTGGCACTGCAGTGTCAGACAGGAGTGCAGATATAAAAAGGCACCAAACAGCACATTATGCAAAGAAGAAATAGAGGTGCACCGAGATTGCTGTATGACTAAGCTAAGCAACACAGGTGTGCGGCACAAACACCTGGCCCATCTAGGAGTGGCACTGCAGTGGCAGACAGGATGGCACTTAAAAAAATAGGCCCCAAACAGCACATCATGCAAAGAAGTAAAAAAGGTGCACTGAGGTAGCTGTATGACTAAGCTAAGCGACAAAAGTGCGGCACAAACACCTGGCCCATCTAGGAGTGGCACTGCAGTGTCAGACAGGATGGCACTTAAAAAACTAGTCCCCAAACAGAACATGCAAAGAAGTAAAAGAGGTGCAATGAGGTAGCTGTATGACTAAGATAAGCAACACAAGTATGCGGCACAAACACCTGGCCCATCTAGGAGTGGCACTGCAGTGGCAGACAGGATGGCACTTAAAAAAATAGGCCCCAAACAGCACATCATGCAAAGAAGTAAAAAAGGTGCACTGAGGTAGCTGTATGACTAAGCTAAGCGACAAAAGTGCGGCACAAACACCTGGCCCATCTAGGAGTGGCACTGCAGTGTCAGACAGGATGGCACTTAAAAAACTAGTCCCCAAACAGAACATGCAAAGAAGTAAAAGAGGTGCAATGAGGTAGCTGTATGACTAAGATAAGCAACACAAGTATGCGGCACAAACACCTGGCCCATCTAGGAGTGGCACTGCATTGTCAGACAGGATGGCACTTAAAAAAATAGTCCCCAAACAGCACATCATGTAAAGAAGTAAAAAAGGTGCAATGAGGTAGCTGGATGACTAAGCTAAGGGACACAAATGTGTGGCACAACGCATGGCCCATCTAGGAGTGGCACTGCAGTGGCAGACAGGATGGCACTTTTAAAAACTAGTCTCCAAACAGCACATCATGCGAAGAAGTAAAAGAGGTGCAATGAGGTAGCTGTATTGTTAAGCTAAGCGACACAAGTGTGCGGCACAAACACCTGGCCCATCTAGGGTTGGCACTGCAGTCCCACTGCACTAATGACGGATACTGTATGCACGTCTAACACCAACATAGCTGTCAAGGCCACAGTTATCCGCTTGCAACAGCATGACTACTGTCATATTTCATTTTGCTCGCAAAGGACTGTTGGACAGTCATTTGCTTAGTTGAAGTAGTACAAGTGATCTTCCGACAGCAGCAGCATTAGGAGGAAGTGGATCTTGATCTTTCCCTATTTTATCCCCCAAATTTTTGTTCTTCATTATTTTTCTGAACATATAACAAAATGCAGCAAAGTAGAGCGTACCTCTACACCACACAGGGCAAACCCTGTAAAAAATATTTGGATTAAATACTAATAACCCCTTTATTTGGAGTAAATAATATACAGCACAGGACAGCACCACTGAACTTATGTGGTAGCACCACTGGACTAAACTTATACGGCAGTTCCACTTGATTTATACGGCAGTACCAGTGGACATATACGGCAGTATCCATGGAATTATATGTCAGTACCACTGGACATATACGGCAGTATCACTGGACTTATACGGCAGTATCACTGGACTGTATTTATACGGCAGTACCACTGTATTTATACGGCAGTACCACTGAACTTATATGGCAGTACCACTGGACATATACGGCAGTATCACTGGAATTATACGGCAGTATCACTGGAATTATATGGCAGTACCACTGGAATTATAAGCAATACCACTGGATTTATAAGGCAGTACCACTAAACTGGATTTATACGGCAGTATCACTGGATTTATACGCCAGTACCACTGCAATTATATGGCAGTATAACTGGAATTATACTTCAGTACCACTGGACTTATACAGCAGTAACACTGGACTGGATTTATTCGGCAGTATCACTGGAATTGTACAGCAGTATCACTGGAATTATACGGCATTACCCCTGGATTTATACGGCAGTACCACTGGACTGGATTTATACTGCAGTATTACTGGATTTATATGCCAGTACCACTGGAATTATACGGCAGTATCACTGGATTTATATGCCAGTACCACTGGACTTACTGTATACACCAGTACCACTGGAATGATACGGCAGTATCTCTGGACTTATAAGGCAGTATCACTGGAATTATATGGCAGTATCCATGGAATTATATGGCAGTACCGCTGGACATATACGGCAGTAACACTGGAATTATATGGCAGTACCACCGGACTTATATGGCATTATCACTGGACTGGATTTTTACGGCAGTACCACTGGACATATACAGCAGTATCACTGGACTGGATTTATATGCGAGTACCACTGGATTTATACGGCAGAACCACTGTACTGGATTTTTACGGCAGTACCACTGGACATATACGGAAGTATCACTGGACTTATACAGCAGCACAGGGATACCACCACTGGACTGATGCAGGAGAACACAGCACCACTGCAGTGGACTAGACTTATACAGAAGCACTGGACATATGGCAGCAGAGGACACCACCACTGTGACTGGACTGATGCAGCACAAGATACTACCACTGTACTGATAGAGGACAACACAGCACCACTGGACTGGACTTATACAGCTACACTGGACATATGGCAACAGAGGATACCACCACTGTGACTGGACTGAAGCAGCATAAGACAGTACTGGAATCACCACCCCACTTTTCCTCCCGCAAAGACACTGAGGACGGAGACATGTCCTCTCGCTACACTCTCCAATGCTGGAGTGAAAATGGCGGTGACGCGCGGCTCCTTATATGGAATCCAAAACCCGCGAGAATCTGACAGCGAGGATGATGACGTTTTGCCTCATTCTGGTTTCTATATCAGGTGGGAAAACCCAAGCCGGGTTCGGATCCGGGCTCAAGTAGTTAAGTTCGGGGGGTTCGGATCTCAGGGAACCGATCCCGCTCATCTCTAATTTATATACATGTTATATTGGATGTCCTCTGCAAAGGAGCATTAAGTGAACACCCTGGTCAGCTATGTTTATGAGAAGAAAGAGTGCCAACCCACATATGGAATATAGATATATATATAATATGGGATCAGTATGAAAAACCGTCGGCCAACCGCAGGATCCCGGCCACCAGTATGCCGGCAGCTGGGTGAGCGCTAGAAAGCTCCACCAGTATGCCCGCAGTGTGGGCATGCTGCACTCGCCACGCTGAGGGTAATATTCTCCCTCTATTGGTGTCGTGGACACCCATAGAGGGAGAAAAGCCTGTGGCGCCAGGATTCCGGCTGAGGTATTTCACCACTAGTCGGGATTCCGGCTGCAGTATTTAACTGCTAGTCGGGATTCCGACTAGCAGTACTGTAACCGCTTCTCTTATATATATATGGCCAAGTCACATTATTATGACAACCAGCTAATAGCCAGAGTAACTGCTTCGGCGCACCATATGCAGCTGGGTTTGCTGAACTGTCATTTTAGATACACATCTGGTAGCCTCCAGGTTCATTTTGATGGTGAGCTGTTCCACTGTAGCATATTGGTCAGCACTCACGCTCCTTCGTAGCCGACGTTCACCTCTCACATCAATGGCACATGGTGCTCCACATTTTACACATTGGTTATTTACAATGGTGCCATTTGTCCAGTAACTATACACCTTCACCACAGTAGCATGCTCACAGTTCACAAACTGCGCTGTTTCAGAAATACTGCCACATGTGGCCCGAAAGCTTATAATCATCCCTTTTGCCAACTCAAATAAATCCCTCCTTTTCCCCATGACAACAACAAGTGTTATGTGTGCAGATGAACTATTGCACATCTTATATACCCACTAAGCCCATACGTTACGTACTTCATGGGCTATGCACTGCCAACGTCAAATGAAGGAGGTGGTCATAATAATGTGACTCAACCGTGTATACAGCAATGTGACGTACTATAAATACAATAGGCAGGAGTCTGAAATCTAATGCATTCTTGATGTAGCAAGCAGTACAACAACCTATGCACTTCTGTGCCTTCAACTCTGCCATTCTTCTGAAATGTTAGTCTATGGACTGCTGACCTGCTATACTGTACTCATGCTGTGTTTAAAGATAGTATTACTGTATGAGACAGATCTCTCAACAAGACTCTTTTTAGACTCATCTCTGTCTGCTTACTCTTCCACCGGCACAGCAGTGATGACTGGTCTCCTGGGAGCAGGGGCCTCAGTTGGCTCACTATTCTCCTCCTCAAAGCTGGGCTATTGACAGCACTCACTCTGCAGATCCTCCCCTTACTGTCCAGCTGTCTAGCAGCATTTGCCTACTGCCCCATCTCTCCTCAGGTAGTCAATCACTGGTTTCCAGAAATTAAACACCAGGCACACCTTTCTCTCCTCAGGTAAGCAGCAGACAGAGAGACCCCAGGAGAACCACTCAACTACCAGCTAAATCTGTCACTCCACAAACTGCCAATGGCACTCCTTCAGTGCCAGGGATACTGCATTTGTCCACAGTCCTTCCAAAAAATTATCAAACTGCCACCATTGCAATCATCAAACACCTGCATATACATTACGTTACACTATATGGGCATCCTACACATATTTATCAATGTAAACAAGTATTTAGTACAAATAACATAGTTTTTGTCTAGTACTTAAGGGGGTACACACAGGGAGATGTGTGCTGAGCGATCTATCACAAAAGGCTCAGCACACATCTCTCCCCCCCGCTCAGCGCGATATGTGCTGAGCGAGGGGGAGGGGGGGTGTATGCTCACTTCACACAGCGGTGAAGTGAGTGATCTGACTAGATTGTGCCTGCTTGCAGGCCAATCTAGTGTCAGTGATAGCGACATGTGGGGCCGCGCATTGCTATCGCATACACATGGAGTGATGTGTGCTTCTTTTCTAAGCAATCTAGCCAGATTGCTTAGAATTTAAGCACACATCAATACGTGTGTACCCCCCTTTACACTGTATAAATAAAGACATTGAAAAATAACTAAACCACAGTAGAAAGCACAGTTATAATCACCTCATCTTAAAAACTACCTCCATAAATGCGTAACCACTATATACCCCATATTTGAATTATTTCTGAGAAAAGTACAACATTATTATTCATATGTAAGAAAAGTACTTAGACCATGTTGAAAGTAAAGCTGAATGTAATAGGGAAGTGCAGATTAGATTGGTCAGTTGATTACATTTACATCTACAGTAATATCCAATTCTCAATCAGTTATTACACAGGTGAAATAATTTAAAACTATTAGACAGATAATTACAGTAGAAATAGAGGACAGCCTTGTTGCTAAATGTATAAGAGTTCAATGAGACAAGCCTTCAGCCTGTTGTCAGTTTGTACATCTATGACGCAAATACATACGGACTAGCTGCATTCTGAAAACGAATTTTTTCAACGAGAAAATGAAAAGTTCATCTTGTGAAATTAAATGTGAAGGCCATGCTTTATTTCTACAGATATGATTAGCTTGTTCAGTTCTTAATTTTATTTCCAGATAGACTGAGCACGTTTGTATTAAAAGCATTTTTCACACTTGCATTGAACATTAGAAGTACAGTAAATTTAAAACTTGCAGATACCAACTATTTTTCTTCTAATCATCATAAGAATTAGTAGTGCTAGTGATTAGTAGCAATCAGTAAACTAGAACAGAAAATATTCATTTCTCACTGCATTATTTCCTCATTGTTAATAATTACAGGCTTTTTTTATACATCACAGATACTTTAAGGATATTATATACAGATGCAGCCTTCCTGCGTCCGTACGTTAGGAGTCGCAGCACACAGGGCACGTGACAGCCGGCAGCTCCTGTGTGACTCGGCCAGCGCCAGGTGTCTTTTCCCCCCCCACAAAGCTGTATATGCATACGAAATGCCATGTAACAGTATCAGTGTCACATATCATTTTAATCAGTGTAGACTGCCTGTGCATCTTATTCACATAACAATGTGAATAAGACACATTTTTGGGGAAAGTGATGCACAAAAAGATGCTGGCATCAGTAAACATGCTCGAGACTAGACACATCTAGAAAGGCTGTTTAACATGACTGCAGCAACAATGATGGAGAACACATCTGTACCAAACTCTGAAATAAGGAGTGCAGGAGAAGTTGGCTGGAGAGCAATGTGTTTTGAACAAAAAACAGTTAGTAGATGTGTATGAAGGTAAGGAGAGGCAAATACATCAGTACTCACTGGGAACTGGCCTCAGCTTAAAGACTTGAGTGTGACAGGCATCCTGCTGATCGGAGCATCCTCAAGATTTCTCTTAAGGGCCCTACACACTATACGATCTGCCAGACAGCGGATACGGCCGACGAGCAACCCGGCAGCGGAGGGGGGGGGCAGTGATGGGGGTAGTGAAGTTTCTTCACTCCCCCCGTCACCCGGCTCCATAGCAGTACAGGCAAATATGGACGAGATAGTCCATATTGGCCTGCATGCACAAGCGATGGGGTACCAGCGATGAACGAGCGCAGGGCCGCGCATCGTTCATTGCTGGTGCCTCCACACTGAAAGTTATGAACAGTATCTCATTAATTAATGAACGAGATCGTTCATATCTTTCAATAATGTTGCCCAGTGTGTAGGACCTATTAGTCTCATGATTCATGAGCCATCAACCTAGATATCAAAATGACTAGAACAAAAAATTAATACTGTTTTAATACACTGTACCCCAGCTGCAAGAATACCAATGGACTGTACCAACTTGCCACATTAAGAACTAGATTGAGACCAATAGCCCATGAAATCTATTATCGTTAAGAGAAAACATTTTTTCACAACCATTTAAATTACAATGATGTTCCAAACACTTTTAAAGTGTAATTCTTTTTATCCACAAATCACCTTCAACAAGACTGAAGCTGCCACTTCATGGACAAACAGTGCAATAATAATGAACTTTTGAACTTTCTCATTTTAAAAATCATTAGTTACTTGCACCAATCCAAGAGTTTTCCGCACTGCAATTCCATCATAGGGATCCTTGATGGATGGATATACAGTATCTATTTATTTCTATATACCTTCACACTGACTTAGACCATTCATATATATTCTCTGTATATAATTGCACTAAGTCACCCATATGTTTTATTTATTACACAAACTTGAACCAATAAACCTAGAAATAATGACAAAGACAACTGCATAAATTGGAAAAAATGGAGGTCACAGCCAGATTTATTAAATTCGAATCAGAATTGAAAATATTATTCACCGGTAGCGAAAAAGCAGTGTCAACTCGGCCATGGCTTAAAACTTTAGTCTTTTAACAAATTGGGCGGAGTTTCCACCCCTTGCGCAATCCGTCCTGGGTAGAACCATCTCCCTTTAATTAGCACAGTGCTGGTCCCTCCATAAGATGGTGACCTGGTCCTCCCCTGAGGTAGTGACCGACTCGCCTTTTCTCAAAGGGGAATTGCTAGCCAAGCTCTGCTGCGCTAAATTAGGCCGCAGAATAGCACTGCTTTCTGCCAAATTCGGAGGCTCTAGACTAGGAAAACCACCACCACAACCTAAAACCTCAAACCTCCTTTAAACACCTCAATAAGGCTGTGACAAATAACTCCAAACCACTCTCAGATAAATACACTCCATCCAACCTATAAAAATCTGCCTTCTCGTAATGCAAATCTGGATGTTTAACAACTTTTCCTACTAAACTAATGACATATCTGGAGGTTGCAGCATTGAGTTTCCTTCTTACTTTTTCTAAAGCCACTCCCCCTTGGGTGCCCCTCCAAAATCTATGCGGTACCACTTCAGACCATACCACCTTAACCAAAGGCCAATGTTCCGTGATTATCTGAAAATCCTTTTTTATGGCGTTAATAAGTTCTATACCTTTACAAGTACCTAAATCATTACCTCCTAAATGTATCAACAAACAATCAGGGGCACCCCACTTTTCGTCAAGGTCCCAGAGCACACTCAATAGGTTACTCCATCTCATTCCCATTAAACCTATCCACCTCACTTCAAAGGGGAACGACTTGGACATCTTATGCCTACTTGCCCAATAAACATATGAATGACCTACAATCCACACCCGGCTTGATAATGACAAAAAACCTGTAGAAAAAACAGCAAATAAAGAAAATTTTCATCAATATTATTTAATATTTAACGAAAATACCAGAGGAAAAAAGGGAAGGGTAAGAACTTAGTTGTTTAGGCCACCCAGATGGAGGTGAACAACACCAAACCTCCAAAAATTTTGTGAGGAAAAAGGTGAAAAGAACTCCAAGCCCCCTTTCAAAGGCGGGTGGCTTATGGCCCTGGGATTCCCAAACAACAAACTCGGAGGACGCTTATTATAAATGCAACTTATCGCTCCTAATATATCCCTTATAAGCATCTGACTTCCACCGCCCTAACCTTTTAATATCTTCACTGGAAGAACCTGTCGATGCCGCGTAAGTCGCTGCACCTATCCTAAAAGAATGGGTCCCATAACTTTCCAGCGAGGTCCAAATCTATCAAACATTTATTGACAACACTTGTAAATTGAAATTTAGATAAAGGATTAAGATCCTCGTGAACCAACCACTGCTCTCCCCCTTTCGGACGAATCCGGCCATAAGCCTCTGCTAGTCTTACTGGGCAAATGGTCGGCTCCATATGCATAGGAACAGAAATCCATTTATCTCTCCCTAATTGATCCATTTTTGAATGATGTATTTTAATCAGCAGCTTATTATCCTTCAACCCTACATCATCTTATAATATACCTGAATCTACAGAATTTTTGCTTTTTGCCACTAACTCACCTAATCTTAAAGCTCCGAAAAAAGCTATAGCAAAAGCTAAACTAAAAAGAGCCACCTCAAATTCCCCTAATGCAATACCAGAAACAGAGATAATTAAATCCTTCAATAACTTGATGTCGATTGGTCTACGCGCGTCACTTACACCTGCTTGCTCCTTAGCCAAACCCCTCAAAGCCTTTGATAAAATAAAAGATTTAGCTGGATCTGACAACCCTTCCAAATGCGAAAAATATGAAATTCCTGCTAAGTTACCCAACATAGCTGCTTTAGAATGTCCCCTCTCATGCCATAACCATACAAATTCCAAAATAGCATTGTGCATACTCTTACCCCTACCTCCAGAATTCAAGTACGCCTGCTAATCATTCCAAGCTGCGGATTATGATCTCAAAGTTCCCGGGGCCAATGCTTTCAATGCTAACGTTTTCATACCAGATTGATGATCTGCCATACAAAATCGGGACATGATAAACCGTCCACTTTAGCCACTGGGTCTAATGCTCTAAATCTATCCCATTGAAAATGAGACAAAGCATCCGCTATATCATTCTCAACTCCCGGGACATGCCTAGCATTCAAATCTATATTCAACTGCAAACACCTAAAGGTCAAATGCCTTAATAACTTCAAAGCATGCGAACACGAAGATTTTTGATTATTGATGGCTTGAACCACTTCTAAAATATCACACCAGAATAAAATCCCTGATTCCTGAGACTACAGCCCCATATCTCAACTGCAAGAATAATTGGAAAAAGCTCAAGCAAAAGCATACTATCACTAAGTTTCCTTTTGCGCCACTCTTCAGGCCAAGCTTCGGCACACCCTTCTGCTTCAAAATACGCGCCAAAACCTAATGACCCTAATACGTCCGTGAATAATTGCAGCTCACGATTACTCACTTCTTCGTGCAACCAAACGCGTACACCATTGAACTCACTCAAAAATTTCAACCAAACCTTACAATCCTCTTTCAAAGCTAGTGAAATCCGAATAAAATGGTGAGATTTCTTAATCCCTGCTGTGGCTCTTTCCAACCTACGACTAAAAATCCTACCCATCGGAATGACCCTGCATGAAAAATTCAATAAACCAAGTAGTGATTGTACTTGCTTCAACGTCATCTTCTTAGTGGAAATAAAATTTTCTAACAAACTCCTAAAACTATTGACTTTTTCTGCTGGCAATCTACAAAGGCCAGCCTCAGTATCAATTTCTATGCCCAGATAAGACAGACGGGCCACCGGCCCCTCTGTTTTATCTTTAGCTATCGGTACTCCCATAACTTAAAAAAATGCCTGAACCAAAAAAAGTAATTTCTGGCATATTGAGTTACCCGCAGGACCTGCCAACAAGAAATCATCCAAATAATGGGCAACTCCCAACTGACCGGTGCCTGCCTGCACACACCATTGCAGAAATGAACTAAAACATTCAAAATAAGAACACGAAACTGAACAACCCATAGGCAAACACCTATCTATAAAGAATTTACCATCCAACTTGAAAGCCATATACTTAAACGAATCAGGATGCAGCGGCAACAGTCTAAAAGCTGATTCTATATCTACCTTCGCTAACAGCGCAGCCATCCTGCTTTTTCCTGAATAACTCTTCATACTGCCTCCAAACATTGTGCCTCGCCGTCAGATACATATTATGTATCAGATGAAAATACTTCAGAACATACATAAATTCTGACGGGTGAGACACCATATAGCAGGCCGCAAATATATACATTCCCGCAAGCCAGTTAGGATAACTCCTTCTTGATTCCTCGGCAGCAGGCCCCCCAGCCTTTGCTGTAGCTAACGCTTTTTTGTCATCATGCGTAATTGCAAACATGTCTACAAATCGGCCTTTCTTTATCCTTTCCCTAACCTTAGACCTAACTCCTCTTAGTATTGCTGTATTCGCGCAATGTACGCTATACCCAGTTGCATCAGGAGCCGAGCTGCTCGCTACACTACGCCCTCCCTTTGAACTTTTACGTTTCCCTCTAAGGTGCTGAACAAATGTCCGCATAAATTTACGCGAATTCTCCACCAAACTAGACGTATCAGATGATTCATCAGAATGAGAAAGAATTGCGTTAAACTGAACTTCTAAATTTTTCTCACCAGTTCCAGATGTAGAAGGACTCGCGTCCGTTTGTCCTGTGTTGTGCAGCTTGAACTGAATCAAGTGAAATCCCTCCTACTCCAGACGTGTCCAACGAAGCTGCATTATAAGTCAAAACCTGCGTACTCAATGAAATAGCGTTACTTCCTGCCTGACCGGCTCCTTCTGACCCACCAGTTACCACCGATGGCGCGCGTACATGAGATTGCACGCATGTAATATTCTCCTCCGACTGCTATGGTGATGGAGGTCTGGCCATTGGAGGAAATTGTGGCAAGGGCGGCATACCTAACTGATGAGCTCCCATAAATTGATTAGGCGCAGGCTGCAACCAATGTGCATATTGATTGCTTGCCTGCGGGGGGGGCTGAAAATTGCATAAATTGAGGTACAGTATATGGCTGATACATGGACCTAAATGAGGAAACTGACCTAAATGAAGGTTAAACAAATGCTGCTGCCCCGCCAAAGGCAGATGCATTACACTTTGTTGAGCCCCTTGGCTGAAATATGGGGACCAAGACACGCTCAGGGGCTGAAAGCCCACACCTGCCTGGGATAAAAATTGAGAGGAAGGAGGGGGAGGGGGGGATCCTAAGTAATCCCCCTGTCAAATGTGAACCTGCCACTGCAGGCCCTGGAGAATTATAATTATCCCCTATCATCCCTACCTCACTCACATTAATATCTACAGTTCCTGCTATGGAAGAGGCTAATACACTGCCTCTTCCTTGGAGCTCTGCTACTGCACTACTGCACTAAGCTTTGGGAGGGGGGCTAATGGCTGCTGCACCTACTGAAATAGAAACAGTCCGGGGCTATTTGCAGCAGGGGCCGATGCACCAGACCCGCTGCTTATAATAAATTGCGGCCGGCGGGGTGTGCTCGCGGGGCTGGCCATCGCGCCCGACAGCCAGGCCTGCAGCTCTGAAGGAGAGGGAGGCGGGCGGCCGCTCACAGCCGCTTCAGGCGGCGCCGAGCGGGAGCCGGAGACCACGTGACCGGCTTCCCTCACGGAGTACCGCCGCGCTCCCCTCACCGCCGGAGAGGCAGCGGCCGCAGAGAGAGGCTTAGCTGCCTCAACCAAACTTCAGCGGGGACGAGGCATATCAAAAGCTTGTTAGGCTGCACTTAGAATGCTGCCCAGCTAATGCCCAGCGCAAACAATAAGCAGAAAACTTTTACAAAATTAATATAATTAAATAATGAAATTAAATAACAAAACGGCAGCTAATGTACAATTTATGTATATTAAAATTAAAACAGAGAATAAAATACAAAGCCTAAATTATATAAAGTATTACTAAGAGCCCTGCAGAGTGATACCAGAATACTTTCCCAGCCCCAGGGATCACAAAATGGCAAGAGGAATTAGATTACCTCAGCCCTCACTTAAATAAACTAATATAACCCACCTACCTAAACCCTTCTCATTGTATAACTTATTTGATTGACAAACGTCAATGACCTATCAACTAAAATCAACACAACAACCAGATCTATCTAGCTTAGTTACATAAACAAATACAGGGTGCTTATATTCACTCTATCCTATGCAGTCTTTTGTTCCTTTTATTGCACAATTGAGCTGCGCATTGTGGTGGTCATTCCGAGTTGTTTGCTTGCAAGCTGCTTTTAGCAGCATTGCACACGCTAAGTCGCCGCCTACTGGGAGTGAATCTTAGCTTAGCAAAATTGCGAACGAAAGATTCTCAAAATTGCGAATAGAAATTTCTTAGCAGTTTCTGAGTAGCTCGAGACTTACTCTGCCACTGCGATCAGTTCAGTCAGTTTCGTTCCTGGTTTGACGTCACAAACACAACCAGCGTTCGCCCAGACACTCCACCATTTCTCCAGCCACTCCCGCGTTTTTCCCAGAAACGGCAGCGTTTTTTCACACATTCCCATAAAACGTCCAGTTTCCACCCAGAAACACCCACTTCCTATCAATCACATTACGATCACCAGAACGAAGAAAAAACCTCGTAATGCCGTGAGTAAATTACCAAACTTCTTAGCAAATTTACTTGGCGCAGTCGCAGTGCAAACATTGCGCATGCGCAGTTAGCGGAAAATCGCTGCGATGCGAAGAAAATTACAGAGCGAACAACGCGGAATGAGGACCTGTGTTCACAATCATGCTCTCTTTGTTATATAGCAGTTGGTAGAATTTTTCCTGTATTGCATGATAGTCTAATTAGTGCAGGCCAGCAATGTAGCTTTGCCATTACTAGTTGGTTTATTTATGTAATTAAGAAATTTTGAGCAAGAAAGACAAAGCCAAGTCGCTGGACACCTGCATAGGAAAACGCAGAGGGGGTTGTTTGCCCTAAACCTCCCAGTAAGGCAAAATCTCCAAGAATATTATTTTTTTGACTAGGTATCGTACGTGTTTGACACATTCAATTTTTTTTTTGCATTGGCACGATATTCATATGTTATATCTGTAAGATATACTCACCTGATATATCTGCCTTTTTACAATTTAGCAATATAAACATTGGGGTATATTTACTAAGGTCCCAATTTTGATCGATTTGCTGTTTTTTCTTCAAAGTGTCTTCTCGGGAAATTACTAAACAAAAATCTCGGCAGTGATGAGGGCATTCATATTTTTTTGGAAGTCAAAGAAAAAAAATACGAATGAATACACCATCGGTCAAATACGCCTGTTATTTCATACAACTCGGTATCCAATGGTGGGAACTTTGCAGTCAGCGGTTGAGGTTACTCGCGGCCAACCGCTGACCGCAAAGTTCCCACCATTGGATACAATGGAGCGCCTATGCGCTACATTGTATCTCTGCCGTGCGCAGCCTGACTGACAGCTCAGGAGCGCACAGCCAATCAGGAGAGTGCCACGATGTGGCGCTCCCTGATTGGCTGAAGGGACCCTCTTTGACAGGAGTCATGGGGGGGTCCCGGCAGTCGGGGAAAGGGGTCCCATGTGTAAACATGGGGCACCTTTCAGTGCGTGTTTCGGGTTTTTCGGTTTGTTTTTTTGCCAAGTACTTGGATTACAAGTAGAAGAGGACCGATCTACACTGGATTGTGTGAGTATAATTTTATTCACAGGTACCCCGTGGATTCTACATGGAGAAGTGGACCGACCCTCATGTGAACATAGGTAAGTATGTATGTATGTATGTATGTATGTAGGTGTGCATGTATGTAATAAAGTTTTACTATCACGGTGTGTGTGTTCTGTGTTTTGTTGGGTATTTTTTTTTGTAGTAGTACTACAGGTACCAGCGGGCCCGTTTTTCCACCGCATGCTGGTACTTGTGGTTCTCCAAGTACCAGCTTGCGGTGGAGGCTTGCTGGGACTTGTAGTACTGCTACAAAAAACAATATTTTTTTTTACACTTGGCTATCAGCCCCCCATCCGCCGCCCTTGGATGGGGGGGACAGCCTCGAGCTTCACCCCTGGCCCTTGGGTGGCTGGAGGGGGGGACCCCTTTATTTAAGGGGTCCCCACTCCTCCAGGGTACCCGGCCAGGGGTGACTAGTTAGTGATTTAATGCCAGGGCCACAGGGACCTATATAAAAGTGTCCCCCGGCTGTGGCATTATCTCTCTGACTAGTGGAGCCCAGTGCTGGTGTTAAAAATACGGGGGACCCCTACGCTTTTTGTCCCCCGTATTTTTGGCACCAGGACCAGGCGCAGAGCCCGGTGCTGGTTGATCAAATATGGGGGAACCCCTGTCAATTTTCCCCCCATATTTTTTCAACCAGGACTGGCTCAAAAAGCCAGAGGCTGGTTATGCTTAGGAGGGGGGACCCCACACATTTTTTTTCTTGATTTTTAACACTTTTTTTTTTAAGGCGCACAATGAAGCCCTGCACGGATCTCACAGATCCGGACGAGATTCATTGTGTTAATGTCGGCAGTGTTTTACTATTCACTCCCGTAAAACACTGTCCAAAAATACAAATGACATCGACATCAGAAAACTCGAAAATGCAGAATACGACAGCATAGTAAATGAGGCGTAAAAATTCAAAAAGTTGCAATTTCACACATTCGATGTCATTCGTGTTTGAACTTTAACCTCATTCAGAAAAATACGAATTTTAGTTAATATACCCCATTGGCTCTTATTTAGTATTAGTAGCAGATTCTGCTAAATTGCACAATCTGCTACAGAAAATTTTTTATGCCCAGTACAGGGCAAGACTGCCCAGCAAGAGAAGTGCTGCCTTGAGATGTGATCGCAATCCAGTTGCAGCAATAAGGGCCGCCGCCATGTTTTCGATCTCAGGATATGCAGGCAACATTATCAGGCCGTCCTGAAAATGGTCGTGACACTCCTGTATTTCCTGCTTTCCTTCCCGCAACACCGCATGGCCACCCCCGAATAAACACCCACCACCTGTCAATCACATAGCGATCGCATCCTTCTATGTGGATGTTCCCGCTTGTATGCTGCACATGTGCAGATGGCTGCTGAGTGGCCGTTTTTCAAAATTGCATCCGTTACAACTGATGCTGAATGAGGGCTATTGTACAGTTTGATTCTTTGTTCAATATGCTTCAGAATTAATAAAGCACATAAAAAAAAATAAGTAAAAATAGTATATATAGATTACATATATGAGTAGATTACATATGTGTTCTCCGAGATGCTCTGAGAGGAGTAGCATACTGTATCCTTCTTTAAATTTTGCTTCTTACTGTATATGCATTTTATATGCATAGCAGAATCAGCGGTCACAGGGGGTAATTCAGACCTGATTGCTCGCTAGCTGTTTTTTGCAGTCCTGTGTTCGCATAGTCACTGCCCATCGAGGAGTGTATTTTAGCTGTGCAAGTGTGCAATTGCATGTGCAGCCGAGCGTTACAAAAAAACTTTGCGCAGTTTCTGCATTGCCTAGGACTTACTCAGCCGCAGCGATCACTTCAGCCTGTCCGGGGCTAGAATTGATGTCAGGCACCTGCCTTGCAAACTCTTGGAACCACTCCCTGAAAACGTTGCCACCCACAAATGCCTTCTTCCTGTCAATCTCGTTGCAATCGGCTGTGCGAATGGATTTTTTGTAAAACCCATCGCACAGCAACGATCCGCTTTGTACCCCTGCGATGCGCGTGCGCATTGTGGTGCATACACATGCGTAGTTCTGACCTTATTGCAGTGCTGCAAAAAACGTCTGAATTACCCCCGCAGTCAGAGCTGGCCCTAACCAAGATGAGGCCCTAGGCAAGATTTTGGCTGCTGCCCCCTAGCACTGCCACATGTTCCGCCTTTGACCCTGCACCCCTTTTCCAGCACCATCACCCCTCACCCATAGCAGTCCTCATTTTGGTGCTCCAACCCAATTTATTTTAAATAGGAACAGTGCGCACATTTGGCGTGCAGCCCAAACAGTGACGTGTTATTGTTGGGAAGGGGCATGGCCAAACAATAGTACCCCAAATTCAAATTACGCCACACAGTAGTGCAACTTTATTTACATTATATAATGCAATAGTGTCCCTTATTCACGTTGCATCACACAGTAGTACCACTTTACCTTATATTCGTTACTCCTCACAGTAGTGCCTTATTCACATTTACATCACACTGAATCGCGCCTTCTCACATTACACCACACCATATTGTTCTTTCTACACATTAGACCACACAGTAATGCCCTTTCTGTGCATAATGTATACACAGTAGAGTACCTTATACACATAATGCCAAACATTAGTAATGCCTTTATAAACATAATACCACACAGTAATGCCCCTTAAATATGACACACTTTATTTATGTTCTTATAAACATAATGTCCCTTACACACATGCCACACATTAATGCGCTTATACAAATAATGAAACACATAGCGCCCCTTACACATATGCTGCACATTATTAGCGCCCTTATATACATAATGACACACATAATGCCCCTTACACATATGCCGAACACTATTGCACAACCAACCCTCCCGCGCACAGCACTCACATAGCCGCTAACACTGACCTCTGCTTCTGCTTGGATACAGATGTGTCCTCATACATCTTGCCTCAATATGCCATGCAGCAGGAGATGCCTGGCGTGAGTGAGCTGGCAGCTCTGCTAATGTCGGACACCTATATTCTGTGTGCGACTGTGGCTGTATCTGCATACAAAATGCTATGTTACAGTGATTTCCAGGAATACACTGTAATGTAGCATTTCGTATGCAGATACAGCCGCAGTCACAAACAGAATATAGGCATGCCGCATATCATTTTAATCAGCAGGAGCTGCTTATGCCCCTAGGCATTCCAAATGCCCTAGGCATTTGCCTAGTTTGCCTATGCCTAGGGCCGGCTCTGCCCGCAGTGTACTAAAGATGCTTGGCTGCAACTTTAAAAAAACTTTGCACAAGGGAAGCTGCAGCTATTTGCAACAGAGCCCTTTTTGCACAGCTTTACACTAGATTTGCAAACAGATGAACAAATGTCACAAATAACAATGGTCTGCGTACACTAACAATACAGTTTTGTCACTTCCAGTAGGTTTATTTGGGTAAAAAAAGATAATTCTGAGTGAAATCGCCTGGGTCCTGGGGCACTAACAAGTTGCTATTTGACATAACTTGAACCACAGTGCATGAGGACACGTGTATTGTAAACTTGAGATGACATATTTTGCACGAAGAGATACATTATTTTCTCTACCACCTACTTTATTTTGGAGGCTGATCCAGGCCAGATTAACAATGAGTTATTTGGAACTATAGGCTCAGGCATCCAGACATAAATAGGCTCATTAGGTGGGATGTAATGCCGCCCAAGTTCCGCCGACATGTGAGATTCTGGCTCTTTATCAGAGTTCAGCTGGAATCCCGTACGCTAGCTGAACTTGGGTGGAATTACATCCCGCCCTATATCTTGACAGTGTTATGCAATTGTTTCTTCTTTTACCTATTTAGGGAGACATTGGGGAAATAGTGTAGGGAAGTGTTTTCCAACTCCAATACCTAACATTGTATGTTTTATTGATCTTCTCAGAATCAAAGTTTGAATAATTACCACCACCTGCACATCTTTTTAAAATATATCAACCACTAATGAACACACCTGTGCATCCATTAGGATTTCTGGAAGACATGTACTGTTAGGTGTCCCTGAGTACTTGAGTTAGGAAACACTGGTGTATGGGGTTCATGTCCACATGGATCTGGCCACAACCTCGCAGCACTGGTCTCAGCTTCTCTGCTTCTAACAATAATCCCCTATTAATTTTTATCCCTAGTCCCGTGTGGCCCTGGTTTGATCTCCTTTATTTCTTGCTAATTGACTCCTGCTGTTATTACTGAAGGTCATTTATTTTGGTAAGTCATTCCTTCTACCATTGGTGGCCAGTGGAGCAGGACCCTTGGCACGACGAAGGAATCGTCTTGGGAAATGGAGGTAGAGCTCATGGCACCCACATTCCCATTTTTTGGGCTCTATCTGAGGCTCTCCCAGAGCGTCTGTGAGCAGCTGTGTATGTTCCCCTCAATATTCCCCCACCTACTATGGGCCACCTAGGAAAAAGGGACAGTTGGGAGGTATGGGATGTTCAACATTTCTGGATAAAACTGGGGACTATTGGTCTCTCACTATTATAACTTTGGTTTCTACATAGTCAGATCTCAATAAGCTTTGCAGTATTTTTCTTGTAGTTACATTTAACTCTGGATTTGCTTTATAGCTTATTTATATAGCATTGCTAAATGTAAGAATGCTGTATAGAGTATATGTCATTCATGTTTTGGTCTGCTTTCTGACTTCATGAGGATTTGCAGTACAGAAATACCCCAGACACACATATACCTTTTTAGAGGCAGCCCAGTGGCATAATGGTTAGCATTATCGACAAATAGTGCTGAGGTTATTTATTCAGTCAGATCTCAGTGGACATACATTCTTAAACACATTGCCTGCTTTTCAACTGGGAGCAGGAATCTAACCGATTTTTTTTTGAGGCTCAAATATCTATATGAATTCACTGAGGACATTATTAATGCACTACGGCTTAGCCATTTATCACATGACAATTTACATGTATTAAATGATAGAGGGGGGGAACTTTATACAAGGCTAATGTGGATAGTGACTCTCTATTTAGCTGATGTATTTCGACCTGTATCAGTATACACAAAAGAAATACAGTAAAATGAGCGATGAAACCATTGATTTATTATTAAGTTGTTAGTTCTTTAGTTCTTCCAAGAGTCAAAGTAATATCTATGCAACAAAAAGAAAGAGGACTCTTGTATGTGGCACTTTTAATTCTACAATGAGAACAAGTATTAAAACTTAGCTGTTCATGTATTATTTGTAATAAATAAGTATGATACTATGAATCCATATTGGTTCACTTGATTAAGGAATGTCATTAAGAGTCAAACAAGTGTTTATATATATTTTATTGATGAACAAAGTCAAGTTTAAAATACTACAGTATTAACTATATAGTTGAAGATATTCCCAAAGTAATAGCAAAATATGAGGAAAGTCACAGTACCAAAATAATGTTGACATAAATTAATTTGATAATTAATATTTGTACTGAGAGAATTGTAGACACAGAAGAAATATACAGGACTGCACTATGTGTCTTTAGTGGCAGACAAATACCTCACGCTTTATTATCACTGCATCCAAGTACACTGTATTACGTAAATTTAAAACAAGGAGAACTTCATTGGGTCTACTCTGTGTCTGGATAAGACCATTATAAAAAGAGTCCTAATACATGTGCTAGTTTTATATTTTCCCTAAAAGGCATATTTTAAGGCACGGATATTTATTACTACCTTCATAATATGTCATGCTAAATCCAGTGACGGTAATGTCAGCTATCTTAGATTAATATGAATTTGAATTATTGGTGTATGTTATATGTGTCAACTATTTTGTCATGATATAATGTTTTTAATTTGTTGAGCTTTTGAAGTTTAGTAATACATTTTGATTTCATTATATAGCGCTCCCTCCATATTTTTAATATCCCTCTTTTTTTCTGTTTTAAGAAATATACAGTGTGACCATTGCCGTGTGTTACGGCGATTCCTAAAAATCACTTTTTATGACTGTATTCATGCTGTGTGCCTTGAGTAAATTTTGCTCATTGTCCTATGAGTAATAACTTGGCCGTGACAATGATGTGAATTATTATAGTGATCCAAAAATGTATATTTTATTAATGTCTGTTTGGTATGAATTGCTAGTTTCAAAACTGTATTTGCATTGTGTAAGCTACTTGTTAAACCAAGTGGGGATGTATTAACTAAGAATCTTTTGAAGGCAAAACTTACTTTGAAATAATGTTTGCTTTTCACAGTAGGGAGCCCTTGTTCAAGCCCTTGGACACAGACAAGCAGGCTGGAAGAGGATCAGCTTAACAGTCTTTTGATCAGCTTTTCCTGTCATAAAAACTCTATCCAGGTTGGGGGGATACAATATCCTACCAAAAGGTTTAACTATTAAGCCATGTCCCTTTCAGGGCCCAACTTCTTGAATAGTCAGAATACCTTTCTTAAGCAAGAGCGAAATATGACATTAAGTGTCTCTGGAGACAACCTAATTTGCATCTACACAGTTCTTGTGAGAATTAATGAATAAGTCCTTTTTAGTCTGGAAATGGTGGGGGGCTGCTAGAAGGAGAGTGTTAGTGGGACTATAAGGATCAGAAGAACACAATACTGAGTGTTCACTCTGCAAGACAGTAGCTTTGTGCTAGAATTGGTCTGATCTTCTACCTCATGTGGTCTCCACCACAGAGATCACTTAAACCTCAGAGTGAGATAATTTAGGGTTCTGACATTTTATTCCTTTTTATTTACTTGAAGTTAATATCTGCATATCATAACTGTATGTCTTGTTAATTTACTTGTTTTTTTCATTGTAACACAACCATAGAGTTGTTTTATCAATAAATCCTAATAGTTTATCAGTGTTATCTCTGTGCTCTATGAATTAATGTGCCTGGATAGGTCCGTGATATGTAAGTGTAATAATTGTGGCTTTTTAAGTGTGCTGTGTTTGGCAATCGAAAATTGCTATCCCAATATTCATGGTTGCAGCTTGAGTAAAACCCACATCATGACTGCCCACCTGTGACAGGATGGAGTATCTGACACAGTCTGGGGCGCGGTGCTTTGACATACAGTGAAAAAAATAAATGTTACGATCTCAGTGGCGTTTCAGATTGTCCAACAGAAGATGATTAATTTCTGTCAAACAGGAATTGTCCATATATATAAAAAGAGAAAAATAAAAAACACAATAGTGTAATACTGTCAGAGACTTATTACAGGCTCCACATGTGAACGGTGGATGAGAAGGTGATTGAGACAGTCCCTTCCAAAAGATAGATGTTCGCAAGTTCCCATCCAGACAGCAGACTATGGGCCTAATTAAGACTTCATTGCAGCAGCAAATTTGTTAGCTAATACGCAAAATCATGTGCACTGCAGGGGAGGAAGATATAAGATGTGCAGAGAGAGTTAGATTTGGGTGGGGTATGTTCAAACTGAAATCTAAATTGCAGTGTAAAAATAAGGCAGCCAGTATTTACCCTGCACAGAAACAATATAACCCATCCAAACCTAACTCTCTCTGCACATGTAATATCTGTCCCACCTGCAGTACACATGGTTTTGCCTATTAGCTAACAAATTTACTGCTGCAATCAGGTCTGAATTAGGCCCTATATTGGAACTCGAGCAATAAAGTTCTTTAATATGAACAAAACAGTTTTGACCATATTGAAGAACTTTATTGTTCCAATTCCAATATGGAGGACAGCAAAACGTGCTTAGAAAAGTGCTTTTTTATAAACACTCATGTTGAAAAAGCCACCACAGTGCATCAAAATGCATAGAAAAGAAGTCTTATCTTTTTATGGTGGGATACGGCAGTCTGTACACATATACCTGAAGGTGCTTACTCGGGTTCCATCTTCTTCAGTAATTGCTGTGTTCCCATCTATATGGTACAATCACCGTATTTATTTATTAATTAAATAAATTTTGTTTTTATTGTCTTTTTATCACAATTGGGTCTATATTTGTTATTATACTCCATATATACGAGGCAGGTGATATTTACTAACCCAGCAATCATCCAGGAGCAGAAAACAAGTCAAAGAAACCTCTATGTGCTTCACACCAACTTTGTTGAAGTAAGCATACATGTGAGAGTCTCCCTAATTCAGCACATCCCTGGTGTCTAGAGTGGAAGTTTGGAATCTCTATCTTTTGGAAGGGACTGTCTTAATCATCATTTCATCCACCGTTCACATGTGGAACTTATAATAAGTCTCTGACTGTCTTACACTACTTTGTTTTTTTATTATGTTTCACTTTTTTATATATGGACAATTCCTGTTGGACAGAAATAAATGATCTTCTGTTGGACATTCTGAAGCACAAGTGAGATCATTACATTTCTTTTTTTCACTGTTTGCATATGAGTTTGGTGACTCATTTGGTAATATCTCTGCTGCTTTGGTGTGCAGCACCATAGGGGTATACCTTTGTTTACAACAAACATTATATAGGCACACAAATTAAACCCCAAAATAATATCTCTGAAAACAGATGCAAATCCTACATCCTAAGAATTATTTTTTACATGACTGCACTGTGATTGAAACTTTTAAGGTCCCACTATGTTCTTAGTTATTACTATTACAATTAGACTAGACCATCTTTATACTGTATATACAATATATGCCTAACATTTGTTTTATTTATTTTTTATTTCCTCAACTAGTCTGGGATCCATCATTCAAAAAAAAAACAGAAAAGGAGCTATAGAGCTTAGCATATAAGCTCTATATGCTAAGTCTGGGATCCATCATTCACCAGTCTGGGATCCATCATTAAAAAAAAACAGAAAAGGAGCTATAGAGCTTAGCATATAAGCAACAGCATTTACAGTAGTTGAAGCTGAAACATCAGGTAATAGAGAACTGGGCAGTCTGCCAATTGTCCTGTCTCTGGAGGAGCCATCCTGATTGTATTTGACTGTCCAGCTCAGTCAGAACTATAGGGACAGTCAGGAGTATGTAAAATTTCCTGACTGCAAATCATCACAGGATTCTAGATTGCTGCAGAAGTGTGTCTTTACTAACTGATGTCATACTCAACAAAAAACAGGCTTACCTCACGCAAAAATTGAATTTTGACGAATTTTTAAGCTCTATGGGTGATAAATATAAATTTACTGTTGACTACAGATTTCACAGATTTGGAAATAAAACTGGCAAGATGCTTATGAACCTCCTAAAGGGGACTATCACTCCCACAATATTACATCCCTTACAAACTGCAGATAGTACTTTGACCACCAACCCTCAACAAATATCAAACAAGATGAAAACCTTTTATGAAAACCTATACTCTGCTCATTCCACTACATCCCCTTCTCCCTCCAATACCCAATCTTTCTCTCAACCCTGGGATTTTCCAGAACTTCCACAATTTTCTGTAGATGATTTTCCGTCTCTGATGGCCCTGATTACTTGTGAGGAAGTCTGAATGGCAATTTCTAATTTAAAACCCTCCAAAGCTCCTGGTCCTGACGGACTGTCAGGAGAGTTTTATAAACACCTAGTTTCAAAGTAGATACACATCTGGTGGCTTCATATAACTATATTGTAGATTCCAATTCGATTCCCCTCCACTTTAACTTGGCTATCATCTAAGTCCTCCCAAAACAAGGTCGAGACCTCTCTGATCCAGCCTCCTATCGCCCCATTTCCCTTCTGAACATAGACTACAAACTCCTGACAAAAATTTTGGCTGATGGACTGAAGTTCTCTTTACCTCAGGTTATCCATCCTCATCAAACAGGTTTCATTTGTGGACGTCATTCCATCCGGAATGTTAGAAGGGTATTAGCTTCCATCCAACATCTGACTACCTCTAGCACTCACAATACTTCCCATAATGTAATTTTAACCTTAAATTCAGAAAATGCCTTTAACCTTACCACATGGCCTCATTTATTTCTGACACTGACAAAATTTGGTTACCCCTCTTCATTTATCTCTTTATTAAAAACTCTATATTCTACCCCAAAATCCCAGCTTCTTTGTAATGGCTAGTTTTCTGCTCCTTTTACTATATGTAAAGGCATGCACCAAGGCTACCCGCTCTCTCCTTTATTGTTCGCTCTAGTGATTGAACCCAGCGCGGTAATGATTTGTAATTTACCCATTGTTGATGGGTGTTCTGTGTCACGATCCGGATTATCAGCCCCCATTATTTACCTGCTATGTGCCTTCTGAGACTGGCCCGGCGTTCCAGGCCCGGACTCCATCTGCGCTGTATGCGGGCAGTGCGCTGCATATCTTTGTCTCAAGGTGCTTCTCTGTGATCGCAGCAGCGCTGAAATGGCAATGTCATAATAAGCATTCATCTGTTCAAAGTATGGTGTCTCTTGCCTCTGCGGCCTCCACCACCATTACTGCCATTTCTCACATGTGGAATACAAACAGACTTTCCCTCCAGTTTCAGACATGGGCGCAGCCATGTTTGTTTTGCATCACATGTTATTTTAAGCCTATCCGCTGCAGTCTGGACTCTTTGTAATTATCCAGCAAATCCTAGCTCATCAGCTGGTATAAATATCCTGTTCCAGGGCTGGATAATCATCAGTGCTTTGGTTGTCAATCCTGCAAACATGTCTCTCCTGTTTGGTGAATTCTCAGCTTGACATTCCAGGTATTCCAGCTCCTGTGATTCAGCTTCTCCAGAGAGACCTGCACCAATCACCCTTCTTACAGTGCAGCCTGACTCCTGCAGTGTTCCAGCCCTGCATCCTGGCTTCTACTGCTATCCTGATACCGGCTTCCAGCACAGGTTCTATCCTGCCTCCAGCTTCCAGCGGTATGCTGGCATCATTATTGTTTCCAGTTATCTACAGCAACGCACTCTAGCTTCTGTGGTAAAGTTTAAACCAATCAAAAGAGTGTAGTAGAACTTATTGGGTGCTAAAAGGTCAGATGGGCAGCCTTAGACACACCTTGGGAATCTCCTTCTTTCCCCAGAGAAAATGTACAAAACAAAATGTGAAAACAGTGTACCTTGTGTGCCCCCTTTCAGTGGCTCAATACAATAACCAAAGCATTGGTTTACTTGCAAATGGGAAATGGATGGCCTCAATAACATGCCAAATGTTTGCAATATATAAGTAAAAACATATAACAATTTATTGACATATAAAACACATTAGGGATATGTATCCACAAACAATATGATAAAACAAAGATAAAACAAAGGCGTACCCAGAAGGTAGCTAAGGAGCCGTAGGTGGTATAAACTGCAGGGTGGTCCAGACTTCACCCTGCACTGGCTCCTAAGCTTATCCAACAGAGTTTGTCAGTCCCAAATCAAGTGGGGGGATGTTGGTAGTGCCCACATATAGACGTCCGAATAGTAAACTTTTTTTCGAGATCTGAAATCTCTTCCATCTCTTACCATCTGTCTTTAGCGGTGCTTCATCTCATCTCCAACGATATTCATATATTGTCCTGCATACCATACCACATAACATTGGACCACAGTATCTACCGATGCTCACCATTGAACTGTAGCTCTACTGGTGAGTTCAGCGTATCTTTCCTCACAACGGTTCCGTCTGGTAGTCTCTGGAAATCCTGTCCACATCATTTCAACCTCAGTGTATCCATGCCTGTTTAAAACTCCTGTTTACCACCTACTGTGCAGTACTTGCCGTTCCTCATTACAGCGGTTAACTGTGGCCACGGACTTTCCAATTCCGTATATTGGCAAGGACTTTACCATCTTGTTCTACATAGCCACAGTCTCAAATACCACTTGCATTCCCAGGAACTGTACTGCATTTTTATTCTGCACTCACTGTTGATAATTATCATGTCAAGAGTTATACTGTGTGTTCAATAAACTGTCTGTTATGATTTTACTCCATTGTTGTGGTCACGCCTTCTGGTTCAAGGTATCTAATCATACTGCATGTCTAGGAACCTAATCTCACCTCCATGGTTCACTTACACACCAGCCCTTACAATGACGCTTCTCCTAGTCAGCCTTAAACCTCAGTTGTGACATCCTGAAGACTGCCCTATTTGCAGATAATATGTTACTTTTTCTTTCACGTCCTGACACTTTGATTCCTAATGTGATGTCTCTTATTCATTCATTCGAGAGGGATGCAAGCTTCAGGATAAACATCGCTAAATCTGAATTGCTCACCATTACTAGTCCTCATACAATCCCACCAGTTCATTGCTTACCACATTCCCATCTTGTTGACAATATCAAATATCTAGGTATTCATATTCCTTCTGACTTTTCTTCTTTATACAAACTGAATTTTTCTCCAGTTCTCACGAAAATTTCCACCCTACTGTATATGATTCATGGATGAATCTCCCCCTCTCTCTCTTCGGTCACCTAGCTCTTGTAAAGAGCATTATCTTTTCAAAGATTTTTTATGCCCTCCAAATGTTGCCAATTGGACTTTTCAAATCAGATTTTGCTATATTTCTCCACCTCACTTCACACTTCTTATGGAATCCAAAGCGTCCTCAAATTGCATTGGATAAACTCCAATCTCCCTGCTCTAAAGGGGGAATGAACGCCCCTAATCTTCACAGATATTTCCTTTCCGTACAATTCTGAGTCATCACTAACTGGATGCTACACTCTTCCATTTACACTGATCTTGCATTAGACTGTGCCCATCTCTCCCCGTTCACTCCCAGTGCCCTGTCCACTCTAAACAAGGTGTAATCCCACCCTGCATTACACAGAATATCCTGTTTTGTGAGGTTTATCTAGCATGGTGATTAATTAATAGAAAATTGTCTAGAAACCCACTTTCATCCCCTTATGTTCCTTTGTGGAGAATTACATCTTTCCCTCCCTCTTTAACAAATGTAGATTATTTGAATTGGAAACAGAAGGGTCTAAATTTAGCTTCACAAATATTTGACCCATGTGGGCTTGTGACCTCTTACTCTGCACTGAAATTTACATATCAGTTGTCTAACAAAACCTTTTTTATGTATCTGCAATCTAGACACTATGCACTATCTCTTGTTCCTTCCACTCCTTTTGCCCTCTACACCGACCCTTTAAATACTTTATTTAATGCTCTAAAACTTATACCATATCATACTTAATTACTCTACTCTCTTCTTTCCCCTGACTCTACTACTGTGGCTTGGTCAATGCTTTTACTTGCTTGGCAATCAGATATATCACTAAACACTATGAATCTATGCTGAAACATTTGAAGTCTTCCTATCTACAGGAGGTTCACTTAAAAATTATCCACAGAGCCTACATTTCCCCATCTCAGAGAGCTCACATGATTCCTGACTCTGCTGATTCCTGCCCAAAATGTAGAGCTAATAAAGCAAAAATTTTCCTTTGCATGTGGAGTTATGGTAAAATTATACACTTTTGGTGTCAATTTTTAAATTACATAAATTCTTGTTTGATCTCCATCTCTTCCCAAATCCCTCTGCTTGTCTCTTGGCTGATTTTAGACGTTGGGGACTTGGCGATTGTAAATCAACCATTCTGCCTTTACTGACAATTATGGTCACTGTGGCCAAGAAAATAATTATTGTTCATTGGATATCTTTGTCCTCTCCATCATATTAGAAGTTAGACATAAATTACTCCTATTAATGTATTTTGATAGAAGAGTTACTTTTTCTAGATTTAAATAAAAATGCAGAGAAATTGTACTCTAAATGGGAACCTTTTATTTCTTCTTTGGACTCCTCCACGCAAACTACCATTAT
Organism: Pseudophryne corroboree; assembly: GCF_028390025.1. Taxonomy (NCBI): domain Eukaryota; kingdom Metazoa; phylum Chordata; class Amphibia; order Anura; family Myobatrachidae; genus Pseudophryne; species Pseudophryne corroboree. Next base: position 553,159,871 of record NC_086446.1, on the reverse strand, counting down.
GAAAATCTTTGAAAATACAGATTCTTTGTAAATGGCAAATTCTCCATAACATAGCTTAGGCCTTTTTGAATAATATTTTCTACCCTTTATATTAATTATTGTCACTAATAGAGTAATCTATCCTGTTTATGATGAACTGTGAGCTGCTCAAGTTTTATCCACCCCACATTACAAATATATATATTTCCCCTTCCCCATCCAAACTCCTCCCCCCTCTCTTGTATGCTGATTTCTTTACTTATTCTTTGGCAAAAAATTCATATGTTCTTTATGTTACATGTTCTGTGTTATTTCTGACTCGTTGCTTGGAACTCTACTATAGTAGTGTGATATCAGGTGATCCTATTGGCCATCCCACCCGTATTTGGATATGTTTTATCTTCTTAATGGACATCTTCTATTATACGGGAGTTGTTTTCTTATTATTTGTTTATCCAAGGACATTACTCCTAGCCAGGTTTAATCTGGCTCTAATCCATATTGCTGGACTCCTTTTGCTATATTCATTGTAATTGTATTTGCTATTATGATGAATTGTTTTTTCTCATATGAATAAAAAAAATGTTGTTTAAAAAAAAAGACATAGGTCCTCAAGGTTTGAAATAAAAAGGGCCAAGACAGGCGATCAAAGTTCTTTTCTGCATCCAATATTAGGAAAATTGCTGGTAATTTATGTCTGTTGATTTACAGTATAAGATCAAGTAAACAGTTTGCATTGTGTTGTCAAGGGCCTGTCTTCTTGGAACAAAACCACCTTGATCTGCATCTATCAAATGGACTAAATAGGAATTTAACCTATTGGCCAAAACTTTCGCAAATAGCTTGATGTCTGCATTGAGTAGGGAAATTGGCATGTAACTTGTACAGCAAGTGAGGTCTTTCCCAGGTTTAGGTAGTACAATAAGTAGCGACTTTAAAGAATCCATGTGAAAGCATTTACCTACCTGTATTTTTTGAAGACAAGGACTAACTGTGGGGATAGAAAATCCGAGAATGTCTTGTTTTAAGACATATGGAAGACATCCGGGCTTTGGATGTTTTCTGTGTTTTTGAAGCCAACTCTAGTTCCTCATCTGAGAAAAGTGAGTTTAATTTAGTGATTGCTGAGCATGGCAACTTAGGGAGGTTGCAAGTTTTCAAGTAAGTATGAGCAAATGAAGAAGGTGGACTAGGACCCTCTTCATTGTCTCCAAGGTTATAAAAATATTTTTAGTTGTAATTGTAGAACATTTTATTGATGGATCCCGGATCATAACTAAGATCACCTAATTTATTTCTATGTGTTCAAGATAGTTTGTGAAGCTTTTTTTAGTTCTAAGTCTGACTGCTAGCAGAGAGTCCAATCTATTCCCTTTCTCATAACATTTCTGATTCAACCAACGAAGGGATTTCTCTGTATGCTCAGCTAAAAGGGACTGAAGCTCCTCTCTGACACCCTGGAGTTGTCTAAAAACACATGAAGAGTGTGACTGTTTATGAATTCGCTTAAGTTGCTCCAACTGAGTAGTGAGTGTAGTAATCTTTTCGGTTTGTTGCTTCTTTGTATGTGTGGTGTATTTAATCACTGCTCCTCTACTAACGGCCTTATGTGCTTCCCAAATTGAATGGTTAGGAACATGGGCCCTCATTCCGAGTTGTTCGCTCGCTAGCTACTTTGAGCAGCCATGCAAAAGCATAGTCGCTGCCCGCGGGGTGTGTATTTTAGCTTTGCAAGTGTGCGAATGCATGTGCAGCCGAGAGGTACAAAAACATTTTGTGCAAAACAAGATCAGCTCTGTCTGTAGTTACTTATCCTGTGCGATGATTCCAGCGATGGAGATCCCGGAACTGATGTCAGATATCCACGCCTGCATTTTCCCTACCACTCCCAGAAAACATTCAGTTGGAACCCATAAATGCCCTCTTCCTGTCAATCTCCTTGCGATTGGCTGTGCGAATGGAATCGTCGATAGAAGCAGTGTACAGTAATGATGCTGTCTGTACCCGTACGATGCGCGTGCACATTGCGGTGCATACACATGCACAGTTTTGCAGTTTTTTTACCTGATCGCTGCGCTGCAAAAATCGGCAGCGTGCGATCAACTTGGAATGACCCCCATAATCTTTAACATAAGTGGCAAAATAATCTACCTGAAACCTGAGATGATCCTTAAAATTAGGAATACGGAGGAGGGTCTCGTTCAACCTCCATGTGGGGCTGCCCCCTTGGGAGCACAGTTGGTCAATAGAGGCCATAGCCATAGAGTGTTCAGACCAGACAGTGGTGAGAATATCCACTTTCATCAAAGTTTGTAGTAAACAGCTACAACCTAAAATTAAATCAATACATGAGTATGAGCCATGAGGGTTGGAGAAAAAAGTGTAATCCCTGAATGTCAGTTAATGTGTCCGCCATGTATTAAAAAGATCAGCCTCAGCCATTTGTCACTGAAGGTTACCTATGGGCGACGGTAGAGAGGAGAGTGGCGAGGACCACTTCTATTCAAGTCTGCTGACAGAATGGAATTAAAATCTCCACAAGCAGAACAATACCTCTACGAGATGCTTTCAGCAAAAAGTGCACAGAAAAAAATGCCTTGGACATTTTTTGGGGCATATAAATTCACTAGGGTTATCACCTGGGTGCTCATTTGACATACAAGAATAATATACCACCCTTCTTTATAGTATTTAATGGAGAGGAACTGAAAAGGGACTGAGGCCTATACTAAAATAGCCACACCATTATTTTTTGAAGTGTACTATTGAGGGGTGGAAGGATTTTTAAAAATGAGTTTCCTGAAGGAATACATTATCCCCTTGGTGAGCGTTAAGTGTTTTATATAAAAGGGAACACTTGTAGAGGGAGTTAAGCCCCTTGACATTTTAAGAGAGTATATTTAATGGCATAGTGACGGCAGTTGTACAAACACACCAAGTCTGTCCAAAATTCTGAGTGTAATGCCTTAAACAAAACGGAAAGGAGCGATACTGGAAAGGAGAGGGTAAGATTGAGGGGGGATGTGAACGAATTTACTCCTCAAAATGGAGATTAGGGCTCATAGTAGTTGAGCCCTATAGGGGGAGAGGGAACAGATCGGCTCCAGGTGGGAGCAGAAAAAATGGTCCAGTGCACATCTCTAATGTTGACTGGTTTTTATTAGTCTAAACTAAGTAATTTTTCCGTTTGACTGCAAATAGACATACAAATCTACAAAAATCAGCCAATGTCTACCACTTCCTACTGATTTCCTGAAAGAAAAAGGATCCCACAAGATGGGATGAATATTGACAACTTAAAGTTTAAAATATATATGTTTAATAAAACATTAATACAATGTGTATGTAGTGTTAGCAAATTTCTTTAAAAGAAGAAAAAATAAAAAATAAAAATAGGTGTCACTGTTCCTTTTAAAGTATGTATACATTAATACCACTAATCTGCAATATGAATCCTGGACTTGCATGAATCCTAGGCGCAATGCTCTCATCAGTGGCAGAACTACTGACAGTGCAAGCAGTGCCTTGCACTGGAGCCCACCGCTGTCCAGGGGCCCAAAGACAGCGACGTTTAACCTCTTCAGTGGCATGCCCAAAAAATTTCCGGGGTCAGCTGCGCTGTGCAGACTGGCAACCCCGGAAATTTTCCAGGCATGCCAGTGCTCCCCCTCTACCCTCTCCCCCTCACTCCTCCTTACTCCACTCGGCTGGCCCGGTGGATGATGCGATTGTGTCGTGATGTTGTGACACGATTGCATCATGACGTGATTGCATCATTCCGGAAAACTCCGTCAGCCAAGCGGAGTACAGGGGAGGAGGGAAGGGTAGAGGATCATAGTGCTGGTTGGCTAGTGCCCACCAACAAATGCAAATGATAGGGATGGCCATTGGTGGGTTATCCATCGATGGTCATCATCAATGGATAACATCGATGGCCAGAGGCCATCCCTAGCTACCTCTAGGCAATGAGCATTCCCTAGACAATGAGTATTCCCCATGGCAAAGAGCATGGAATCCAGAGCATAAAAACCCTGGGAAAAAGCATGACACAACATGTAAAACCACTGGCAATGTGCATGAAACCCCTGTCAATGCGCATTAAACCTCTGGCAATGCGCAGGTAAAAATATCTAAACTGGCACTGTGGGGGCATATTTAGCACTGTGGGTGCATATCTGGGACTATGAGGGTATATCTGGCACCATGTGGGCATGTGTATCTGGCAATGTGGGGGCATATCTGGCAATGTGGGAGAATATGTGTGTCATGCACTGTGGGGGCATATCTAGCACTGTTGGGGCATGTGTATTTGTCAATGTGAGCGCATATCTGGCAACACGGGATAATATGTGTATCTGGAACAGTGGGGGCATATCTAGCACTGTGGGGGCATGTGTTTGTGGCAATGTGGGGGCAAATCTGGTACTATGAGGGCATATCTGGCACCAGGGCAGCCATCGGGGGGGGATTGTGGGGACTGGTGTCCCGGGCCCTTACAGAGAGGGGGGCCCACCCCTGGCTCCTACCGCCAATACCTGTAGAGCTGCACCAGTCTGTGAATCAACAGCAGTCTGAAACACAAGGAGGACTTCTTAAAACAAGCCTTCCCTGCACATCAGTAAACCGTTCCTGCAGGTCCACAACACTCCATGTTTATGTAACATCACAATGTATGACATCACATAGGCAGTAGCAGTAGTAGATCTTGCTACGGGCACACAGGACTTTTGCCCGGGGCGCTGCCTTCCAGAGGTGGAGCAGTGCAATAGAATATTTTTTTGGGAGGGAGGGGTCCTGTCTATTTTGTCAGTCCCGGGCCCCATAATTTCTGATGGCAGGCGTGTCTGGCACCATGGAAGAATATGTGTATTTGGCACTGTGGGGGCATATCTAGTACCGTGGCAGCATATCTGGTACTGTGGAGGCATATGTGTATCTTGCACTGTGGGGGCATTTGTTTATCTGGCACTGTGCAGGCATATCTGGCACTGTGGGGGCATATGTGTATCTGGCACTGCACTATTTGGGTCATATGTGTATTACACCCCAGTTTCATCAGTGTGCACACACAATACAACGAACAATTTTTTTCTACTTGTGCCACTGTGTATATGAGTATATATATATATATATATATAGACAAAATGTAACAAAATGACAGCACTCTATGTCCATAACACTGAGTTCTGATGCAAGGTCCTGGTAATTAATATAAACACTCACATCTTCCACAATAGAAAAAAGAATTAGACCAGCACTCACGTTTAGTAGGTGAAAAAAAGGGGGTTTATTCCTGACAAGCCATCTGGATATAACCCCTGATGAAAACCGTAGAGCGTTGAAACGGCTGTCGGGCGGACTGTAGCAGTGGGTTATATCCAGATGGCTTGTCAGGAATAAACCCCCTTTTTTTTCACCTACGAAACGTGAGTGCTGGTCTAATTCTTTTTTCTATTGTGGAAGAAGTGAGTGTTTATATATATATATATATATATATAGAGAGAGAGAGTGTATGTATATATATATATATATATATATTGTGGCAGGAGAGGTACTTTGCCACCTGTAAGCTACACACAGGGTCCTGGGGGTGGATGGGAAGTGTGGATGGACCGGGTTACCATACATTTGGCCCAGACTAGGTATTATAGGCTTCTTAGCCCAAGAAGCTGCTTCATCAGCTTGCATCTGGGTGCTGGGTTTAAAGCTGAGTCTCTCCATGAGTCAGGGCTCCTGAAGGCAGTTAGTGTCCAGGTGATAGGCCTGCTAGGGACAGTGGGATCCGGAAGACGGGGGCACTAGTGTCAGGATGCTGGGACCTGAGGGTTCCTTATTTAGTAAGAGAGAGTGATGCAGAGCCTAACCTCTCTGGCTGTGTATACTAAAGATAGTGGTCTCTATTTTATGTGTATCTTTGTTTTTGAGCAACCTGAATAAAAGGTATTTGTTGTTTTTGCTCAAGCCTGAAGTTGGTCGCTGGTGGAATTTTTGTAGCAGAGCACATTCTAGCAAGACTCCTGTTACAAATGGCGCCCATTGTGGGGCCCTTCTGCTAGTCATGTCACACATGGCAGAGGACCCAACAGCTGCAAGGTTGCGGCACACATACCAGTGAACTCCAGACCAAGCTGAACTCGTGGGCATCAGTACCATACCAAGGATGTTATGAGTAGTTGTTAAACCCAACCCCACGGGGTAAAAATAATGATATGTTTGTTTAAACTGAATGTGTTTGATTTTGGCAGCAAAGAAGTTAAACAGTCTGCATGACCTGTTCTGTCTTATATGCTTTGCTCCATTCATTGAAAGTAGCTGTGCTGATTTGCTCTAAGGGGTTGCAAGCAGCTGATAATTTATAACTGAATCTCTTTTCCAAGCTTATTTTTACCTGTGCCTGCAAAATCTGGTAATGGGAGTCTGGTGTCCCTGTTAATTAGCTCATTAAGACCAATCAAGCAAAGTTTAAACCTTTTATAAATGTGGTTCTATAGAAATAGAGAAATGTTGTGGCACTATGTGTCCCAGCAATCCCTGAGTTCTAGTTTTAAGCGCCTGAAAGGAGAAGTTGTTTATTTGCACTATCAGTGTAAGGTATATGTGACCACTATGTACATGCTACATTTCAGTACTTTGTTAAAAGCTTAATCTGTGCTAAAAAGAGAAAAAAATAATTTTTATTTTCCCTTTCACTTACAGTTTTCAAAGGTAAAAGGGTGAATAAAGATTTTCAGATATACACCATATTCTGAAGTGTCTCTTCAAATGGGTAACAAAAAGAGAATTCATGCTAAAAAAACAAAAGGGGTGACAGCTCTAACACCTCAGGTCAGGAACTTATGTGACCCTATTAAAGCCACACAGTTGGAGAGTGAAGTGGAGAGCTTATTGGGGAGCAATCCAGATCTTGGGGAAGATTTTAGCATGGAACCTTTTTTTTGTGTCACACGATAAGTGACCTTGAAAGCAATGTCCAATTAAAGGACCAGAAGCTAGAAGAGCTTAAGGAAAAATTTGATTTTCTTCAAGTGCAGGTGAACACCTTAACGCGTAAACTGGAGGAGAAGAATCTCTTTTGTCTGACTTTCTGACCAAATTGGGAAGGAATAGAGAAGAGATTGCCAAGCTCTCAGGCCAGGTGTCAGAGTTGCAGAAAACCTTGGCAAAGGTTAAACCCAGATCTGAAAACTTTGTAGTACATATCCAAGGACGATTAGAGGAAATCTCCTGTGACCAGAGATGATATGGGAGTTTGGTGCTGGCCAATAATGCTTTGTCGCAAGACTTGTCGGAGCTTCAAGAGGAGGTTTCTAAGCTAAAACCATTGGCTATACCTAGTTTCAGTTCAGACACAGGCGTAGCTACACCAATTGCTGAAGACGTTATGCCAAAGGTTGGGTCAGAGACATTATCAGCCGAAGTAGAGAAGCCAACTTCGGGGGAAATGATGCCAATGGTGGTGCAGGCTGCAGAAGAATGGTACCATACTGTATTGGAACCTGGCTATACTGGATTCCCTGTTCCAGCCAGAAGGAACAGGAAAGTTGAGCCAGAGTTGCCAGTGCCTAAGGCCCAGAAGGCTCCCTGCTATGCCACTATTAAGGCCATCTGCCTGGAAAGTGGAAATGAGGGCCCTTCCTCAGAGGTAGAGCATTTACAGGCACTAAGGTCCATTCATTTGGTATTGCCACTCGAGAGCATGGAGGAAGCTGCAGCCATTATTGCACAGTGCACAGAAAATCCACTGGGGTTTTTCAAGCAGCAAAAGAGAGCCACATCAGATGGCAGTGTTTTGTTGTTAACCCCTAGGACGGCAGTGAGAAGTTCCTCCAAAGCAGGACCACCTTATTCTCTGGAAAAATAATGTGTTAGTAGCTTGGGTGAAGAGTGGAACAAAGTCCTGAGTTCAGTGGAACCTGTTCAAGATGGAGCATGGCAGCCACAGTGGCTCACAGAAGATGTGTTTATGGAGACACGAGATGAGGATGTGGGATTCCCGGCTGCTTCTCAGTTGACAGGGAGTGAGGAGGAAGTGGTAATGGAGCTGGGAGAGGTTGACTTGATGTCAAGTGATCATCAACCTCCAAAACAAGAATCCTCTAATCTGGATCTGTGGCAGAATAATGAACCCCAGGAATCTACCTGGACAGATGGCAAGTTGATGACTACTAAAAAGCCCATCCTAGAACAGGACATTTTATCTGAGCCAGAGGTTGTTTCTGTTGAGGTCTTGGAAACCCAGGATCCTTCTCCTGTTGATGCGATGAACATTCAGAAGTAAATCCCAGAATGGACATCACAGGTTCAGAAGCCCCTGGTTCTGGACATCCAGTGCACATGTGAGACTTTCTCTGACGAATCACAGACAAAGACTGTACCTTTGGAGGTGTCTCACCTACGTGACCTAGTCATGGCTAAGCTAGTTGCAGTTCAGGAGCCCACTTCCGAAGTCATCCAGGAACCTGCTTCTGAAGGGGTTCCCCTTGTGTATGAGGAGGACAAGGTGTAAGATTTCGATCTTGGGGTTGTTGCACCCCAGCATGATCCACCGTGAGAGGCTCAAGATCCAATTGCTGAACTGGGACAGTTCATAAAGGACACACTAAGTAAGGAGCAAGAACCTGTCTCAGAGGAATCGGTGCGTAGTCCCATTTCGGAGGTTGCTCTACCCAGGGAGTTCTCTATATGAGACACGAGAGCTGGAAAATTTGAGGGGAGAGTTCCAGAATCTGGCCCTAAGTAATAGCCAGCTAAAAGAAGTAGTGAAGGAGATTCCTGAGCTATGGAGTCAAAATAGAGACCTGGACAAGAAAATCAAAATTGGTTATGTGCCAGTCATAGAGTAGCAGAAGTCGGTGACAAGGGTCAAAGATGGGAGATCGGAGGACGAAGCAGTCACGTTAATGAAGGAAATGTTATCAAAGCTGGAAAGACTGAAGGAAGCACTGAAAGTTCAACAAATGAAAGGACTTTCTGAGACTCAGGATTAAGACCTCACTCTGAGGAAAAGGGTGGGGGCAAAGTTGGACCATGACCTCAGAACAATTAAAGTCAGGTCAGAGACTAGGTGTTACTGGTGCCAAGAGCTGGGCCATAAAAGGTAGAATTGTCCATATAGGCCAAGACCAGTGAGGGCCGGGGTGACTACTAGACCGCAAAGTGAACTTAAAAATCTTCCCCAGTCCAGAGTTGGTTAAGGTCAGGTGTCACAAACACCCAGACAAGAATGAAGCGACTTCCTCAGTAGCCAGTAAATCCGAGCCCGATAAGGGAAACATCCCTAAAGGTGGAAAGGTGAAGAGAAGGGGAAGTTTAGTGGGCAACGAGAAGTTGTCCAATAAAACAACCACTTTGGCCACTATGCCAAAGTGGAAGGAAAGGGAAGGTGGCACAGTGGAGTTAGTGCCACCAACCTTTAATGGAAATAGATTCCAAGGCCAGTTGAAAGGGCCTCGGACATGTACTTGGGAAAGGAACTTGGGACCCAGGTGTATGGGCCCAAGTTATGTCCCAAAGATTTGTCAGCCCATAATAATTGGCAAATGAGAAACCTTGCCAATGTCACATGCCGCTTTTCTGAGCCAGAAAAAGCTGAGGGAAAGGGTATGTGGCAGGAGAGGTACTTTGCCACCTGTAAGCTACACACAGGGTCCTGGGGGTGGATGGAAAGTGTGTATGGACTGTGATCACATCCATTTGGCCCAGACCAGGTCTTATAGGCTTCTTAGTCCAAGAAGCTTTTTCAACAGCCAGCACCTTGGTGCTGGGTTTAAAGCCGAGTCTCTGCCATGAGTCAGGGCTCCTGAAGGCAGTTAGTGTCAAGGTGATAGGCCTGCTAGGGACAGTGGGATCCAGAAGAAGGGGGCACTAGTGTCAGGATGCCGGGACCTGAAGGGTTCCTTATTTAGTAAGAGGGAGTGAGGCAGGGTCTAACCTCCCTGGTTGTTTATACTAAAGATAGTGATCTGTGTTTTATGTGTATTTTTGTTTTTGAGCAACCTGAATTTAAGGTATTTGTTGTTTTTGCACAAGGCTGAAGTCGGTCGCTGGTGGAATTTTTGTAGCAGAGCACATTCTAGCAAGACTCCTGTTACAAAATAAATATATATATATATATATATATATATAGAACAAACAGGAACAGCCCGGCACTCCACTCCAAATAAAAGCAACTGCTGCGGTGCCCTCCCGGTCGGAGACACAGCATCCCGAATAGACAGATAAGGTGGTGTGGGCGGCACTCAATGCAGACTTCACATCGTAAAAAGAATATACTTTATTAGGCCAACATGTTTCGGGGACCAAACCCCGTCCTCAGGGCCAGACAAGCCACAAAACACAAACACATATGCTTATATAAGAAGAACAAGATAAACATTAATGCAGATCATACTCACCTGCTCCACGGCGCCGCCGCCCGCCAGTCCGTCCGGCCACACTTGCGCGTCGCCCACCAGTGACGTCACGGCGCGCCGCGTCGCAGGCGAGTAACCTAGGCAACCTAACGAAGCTTCCGCTCGGTCACCTACGGAAGTGCAGCATAGACAAAAAACAATCAATACACAAACATATGTAGATACACTAACAATAAAAACAAACACAAAGGTGTGCATGCTAATGATGAGGATCTATAGCGGCCATAACATAAGCCTATAAAGGCTGAAAACAATAAAACTACAATACAATAATATAAGGGAGGTACATAGGATATTGAAAGGGTACTGAGAAAAATGATAGTAATTTAAAGGAAACACTGTAATCCCAGATTCTCATTAAGACCCCCGGGTGACAGTGTTCCCAGTTTATAAATCCACCTGGATTCCTTTTGTAATAATATCCTATCCCTATTCCCACCCCTTAATTTACGAGGAGCATGATCTATAAGGATAGCCCTAATAGCCAGTATTAGGGCTATCCTTATAGATCATGCTCCTCGTAAATTAAGGATTGATTGTTTTTTGTCTATGCTGCACTTCCGTAGGTGACCGAGCGGAAGCTTCGTTAGGTTGCCTAGGTTACTCGCCTGCGACGCGGCGCGCCGTGACGTCACTGGTGGGCGACGCGCAGGTGTGGCCGGACGGACTGGCGGGCGGCGGCGCCGTGGAGCAGGTGAGTATGATCTGCATTAATGTTTGTCTTGTTCTTCTTATATAAGCATATGTGTTTGTGTTTTGTGGCTTGTCTGGCCCTGAGGACGGGGTTTGGTCCCCGAAACATGTTGGCCTAATAAAGTATATTCTTTTTACGATGTGAAGTCTGCATTGAGTGCCGCCCACACCACCCTATCTATATATATATATATATATAATACGGAATCATCAAGGATCTCTAATTTAGAGTTGGTGGGGAGGGGGGTGGACTTGGATGGGTTGAGAGGGGGGCATTGCACCTGGGCCCACCTCTCACTAGTTCAACCACTGATTCTCACTATTGGCACTGAAGATACTGTATACAGCAGATATGACCCGAATTGTGGACATTTTCATGTGTTCTCCTTTGGTCTGCATGTAGGAGACAGTTGTTTGTATTAGTCCAGTGGGTCTTGCAATGTGTTGCTTTAATATTGATTCAGATGGAGAGTGCTATTAGATGATAAAACAGTCCATATCTGGATCCTTTAGTTTGGTGGAAAGTTGTATGTATGGTAGTGAAGTCTTTTGTCCAATAGGAAATCCTACTAGACAAAACATAGCACATGCAAGAAGCTGCTGGGGCTTCTCTAATTCTGGTTTGCATACATCGTCAATGGTGGGGTGCCCGCACATGTGTGGGACCTATTGTGTGCATGTGGTTCCAGCATCATCACACGTAGGGCTCCCTGAGCCATTTAGGACAGGGAGTTTACAGATTAACAGCAAAGTGCACTACATCCATCTCTAAATTAGAGATACAGTATGCGCAGATCCTCAAGTGTTTCTTGATTTCTTTGAAAATTTATAAAAACAGCTAAAATCATGTAATTTGGACATATTTTTGTTCCTAAAGTATTATTAACATTTGGCCTGATTTCATTTATGGAAGCTATGACTATTGCAATTGCTATTGTGCATGCTGAGGATGTGTGAAATTATGCAAAAAACAGCTACTATGAAAAGCACAGAGACACCCACTGGAGAAATTGCAAAAGCACAGCAACTATGTACACATTCACTGTGCACAAGCAGATATTTTGATAATTGACAGCTTGAGTGAATCAATGACAACTCAGCATGGCAGCCCTGTTTGCCCACAGATTCACAGGCATAGCCAGAGACACTCCCCAAACATGGCCACAACATGCCTGTGTTTTTGCCAATACTCCCCCATCAATGCCTACAAACAATGTCTGACTTTCAATCACTCTGCATGAAGGCAAGTGCTGCGAGTGGCATCGCTACTAGACTTTGGCACATACGCAATGCAAAGTATTTGTACAGTATCCGCAATTTACTAGTAATCTGTTAATAGCAAAAACATCTGCATAGCATCCATCATCTCTACTTTTATATGCATCATAATGTAGGTTTAGGCAAGATAATGTGTATTAGAAGTGAAAAACTCCTGTTACTTATTAGTCTATTGTTTTGTCGATTTTTTGCTAAATTTTAACTTGATTTTAGAAACCGACTGTTAGTAAATCTCCGATATGCATTGATGCAATTAAGAAAACATCTGTTTCCCAACGATGTATAGTTTCGATTGCAAGTGGATTTTTTTTGCCCAATATTTTATTTATTTTTGCCTTTTGTAAATATTTCTTATTTACAAATCTGTCAAAAGTCAGTACAAAAATAACCCACACACAATAGGTCAAAATCGATCTTTAGTAAATATAATCCTTGATCTTCATCAGCTTTGATCTGGGACACTATACATATCCATTTGAATACTTAGGGGTCTATTTACTAAGCCTTGGCTGGAGATAAAGTACCAGCCAATCAGCTCCTAACTGCAATGTCACAGGCTGCGTTTGAAAAATGACAGGAGCCGATTGGCTGGTCATTTATCTCCAGCGACTTTATCTCCATCCAAAGCTTAGTAAATAGACCCATTATTACCTTATTGGTACTTTAAATCTCATAATTCAAATAATATTAGGTAACTAAACAAATTCACCTCAGTTTAGAACAGAGGTTCTCAAACTCGGTCCTCAGGACCCCACACAGTGCATGTTTTGCAGGTAACCCAGCAGGTGCACAGGTGTATTAATTACTCACTGACACTTTTTAAAAGGTCCACAGGTGGAGCTAATTATTTCACTTGCGATTCTGTGAGGAGACCTGTAAAACATGCACTGTGTGGGCCCCCGAGGACCGAGTTTGAGAACCTCTGGTTTAGAATATGAATGAAGACCCGGCACTAAGTAGATTGCCTAAAACAATCACATACGATGGATGAGATCAATTAAAAAGCTTTAAAAAGTTTTAATAATTTTTTTTTTCAAAACACATATATTATAAAAACACACTAATTCTGAGATCCACAAATGTAGTAATGCAGGTCTGTCACCTAGGTAGTATTCCACCTAGATGGAAAAATCTCATTCACTTATACGATGGATAAGATATTTAATTGATCTCATCCATAGTATATGAATATGTTATACAAATAACTTACTGTAGCACCAGTTCCACATTTATATTTTATCCTGTATTTGTGGGGCTTTGACAGCGCATTGGGATATTTGTCCTTTTTTCTCACCTCAGTTTAGATTATAAAATAGTACTTAGCAAGACTAGTATAGCATGCAGTGAACTTTCTCATCAATATTCTTGGTAGAATCACTAAATTTGTCTCTTCAGTTTAACATCACGATATCTAAATGTCATTAACATTTCATATACAGTAATACAGCTTTTCGTTTACTATTGCAGCTGCTGGATTAACATGAACAATGTTCTGTCTCACCTGTCAAAAACATCCACTTCTTATATTTTCCACCTCTCTGTCTGTTTGTATGTAGTAATAAAAAAATATGACTTTACATAGTACTATTAAACCTTAATCTTGACCATACTTAAAAACTAAGCTGTGTGAGCATAAATGCCACATTTCATACAATTTTTAATCATTTTTCATACAAACTTCATGCTGGAACTTTAACATCATAAATAATAACTCATGTATAAAGGATAAAAATGTAAAATGTATGAAAATATATTTTTTAATGTTTATTTTAATACATTTTTTTTGCCTAGAGGCTTTGACCTGAACCTCAGAATTCTAATTTGACTATGGTAGTCAAACCCAAAAACATTAGGTCCAAGGTATTACTGCAAGCATGTTGAAGCCCAATATTTAACCACACTAATTAATGTAACCCAGTCTGAATATGTTACATATATAACAACCTTCTAGCCAGGGGCATATCTAGAAATGTGTGGTCCCCATAGTAACATTTTGATGGGGACCCTGTCCCAATGCTTCTAGAGAGACATTTCTCAGCAGCAGTTGTTCACTTTAACAATTGACCTAATAGGGCCCTAGTTCATTTTCTGATCTGTGGTAGTGCCTTATTTAATGTTATGCCACATAGTAGTGCCCTACTTCATTTTGTGAACCACAGTAGTGTCCTAGTTAACATTATGTCACATTGTAGGGCTGCCAGTACACATTATGCCAATTCACATTATGACATATAGTGTCTCTACCTCATATTCTGCCACATTACAATGCCTATATTCATATTGTGTAACATTAAAATGCTCTCCATTTCATGTTATACTATATATACAATGAACAGGTATAGAGGAATATCTAGATATACAATATTGCAGACCCCAAAGCAAAAGTTTATAAGGGCCCCTATGCCCTTTTGAGCTTAATACATGTATGATGTAACACATGTAACTTTGACAGGGAAGGTGTGCCCCTCTCAGCTCTGGGCCCCAATAGCTACGCCCTTCTAGCAATCTAACCTTGATTAATTGGCTTATTTACAAAAAAAGCAGTTTGTTATCTTTAATAAATGCACTTTTGCACTGAATATGTTAATCTACTGTTGCTGTTTCCTCTGCTAATCATTTCCTAGCTATGTTTTGTTAGCAAGGGAATTCAAAATAAAAAATATTTCAATCTGCCTAAAGATTGTTCTGAAATTCACCATGCTATGATTTTTGGCAAGATTACTAAAAAATTGTAAACACTATAACAACTGTCATTATTGTCCAACTGACTCTATCCAGCACTGCTATTTTGGATACCAGTTGAATGAAACTTTGCATCATTAAAAAAAGGCTACATATACAGTATTTGTGTATTTCAAATTTCAACTGATAAACAAAGAATTGTGTATTTCAACTGATAAACTGTATATATTAAATCAGTCATGAAACGTTTGATTACTTATAGGTTACGCCTTTAAGATCTGATTTATGTATCAAAGGGTGAGAACATGTAGGTACAGTATGTAGGTAGGTTATAAAATTAGTTGACAGTCTAGAAAAACAATATATAAGTATATATATTTTTTATTATTTTATTTAATTATATTGTTTGATATAGTTGTGGAACTGGAAGCTGTAATATTTGTAAGCTAGCAGTCATAAATGATGACAATCATTATGAGGAAAACAGGGCATGGAAAATGGATGCAATTATGAGACCTTATGCTGAAGTTAAAATGGCCTTTCTACAATTCTGGGTCTGAGTGCAACCTGGTAAGCAGTACTATTAGGCAAACCAAGTGGTCTCCTAGGAGGTTAAGGTTTAGAGGGAAGCTTACATGGAGAATAATGGATATTAGACATACAGTACTGCCAGAACTGTTTGAATGGTATAAAATCACTCACCCCTCAACTCCATGTCTTTATATATTAAAAGAATTCCAGTGCAACTTCCAATAAACTCATTATGTAATGAAGACTGTACATACTATAATCCCATATATTTCAGATTCAAATACATGCATGATAGAAATGGAAATATTGTAACAGGGATGTTGATTTTGGAGGAAATACAGATCTGATTGCTGGGCTGCATTTTTTGCTGTCCTGCAATCAGATAGTTGCTGCCTACAGAGGGAGTGTATTTTCGCTGTGTAAGTGGGCATTCCTGTGTGTTAGCAGAGCTGCTAAAAATCAGTTTGTGCAGTCTCTCTGCAGCCCAGGATTTACTCTTGAAGTGCGATTCAATCCTGCTGATCGGGGCTGGAGCTGATGTCCGACATCCTCCCTCAAAACGTTTGGACATGTCTGCATTTTTCCGTACACATTCTGTAAATGGTCAGTTGCCACCTACAAATGGCCTCTTCCTGTCAATCACCTTGCATATGTCTGTGCGCATGGATCCTTCGAACCATTCCGTCGCTAACCAGCGATGCCCATTGTAGCTGTCTGTTGTGCCTGCGCATTGCAGTGCATATGCATCCGCAGTTTTGACCTGATCGCGCCGCTGTGCAAAAATGCACAGCAGCGATAAGATCTGATTTACCGTCTTAGTTGGGATGAATACAAATTACTCTGGCCTAGGCTTGACATGGGAGTAGGTATTGATGGATCATTCCATGTTATGAAATGTGTCTTTTCAAGCAATATAAACTATAATATAACAAAATAAAATATAGAATTTTGATGGGACAGGAGACCAACTATTAGGAGTTAACACCGGATATTAATGGATGGTGCATATCTTCAGGACCTGATTATGATTTCAATCTTATAGATGCTCTGTATACTATAGGTAGCTGATTCAATTAGCTTTGACAGCTACTCTTTGCAAAGGGATGCTTAAGAGAGGTTCCCAAATGTATGAAGAGGTAAAGAGGATAGTGTAACATTACCTAAAAGGCTGCTACACTGGGGTCTGTAACATCATCTTGGCAACCATACTTTCACATTTCACTGCTCTTGTAATGTTTAAATAGACTAAAATGAGCAACTGAAAGTACTGAAGATTGCCTCTTCTTTAAGACTATAAAGATATTTTTGTTGTTGTATAAGTACTGTATATAGAAATACCTTATGCTGGGTACACACCAGGACAATTAAAGGGACAATTGCATGATTTCTACACATCATATCGATATATTGTTAGTAAAAGTGAAAATAATGCAGTTTTCACTAGCAATACCGATCTGATGGTCGTCCAGCAGGTCGTTTGTCATCTCTTTAGATGTTCCCTGCTTCAGGGAAGATCTGAGGCTTTCATTATTGACAGTATGCTCCTGGATGTGACTACTCCTAGATCTTTTACAAGATATTTAAGATCTATCTTTTGTGTATTGCACTATATTGTTTGTCAAGGGCTGCCATGGAGCTGCCGGGTATTTTAAGGGAAATTTTTAACAACATTGCTCGTTTGCGATTCGTTCTGGTGTGTACCCAGCAATAGACTTGTTCACCTAACTTCCTTCAGTACATCCCTTTTAGCTATACATGGAGTGAGCAGGATCTCTAGTTTGCATTCATGTCTATTTCTTTTAAACTCTGTATGGACTTATCCTTATTTCTAGGTACAAGGACATCTTTCCTTTATCTGCACAGTTACTGTAAATATGCTGCCATGGATACAGTGCTGACTACAGTTATTGCACAATTAGATCGATTTTATAAAAATCTGAAGAATATACTATAAAATGTCAATATGAGTTAGTTTGATTAAATATATTTTGGAAAATATGAGTTCACTGCATGAAAACAGTGTATGTAACTGTAGGTTACTGAAATTATAAGCCATCTGTTTTATCTCTGAACAGAATGTTATAATATCAAATGGACTCTCAATTATAGTTTGTTTTTGGCAATGAGAACCTAAAAGATGCTTAATTAGCTAATTTAGAGAGGTTTGCTGAAGAGAGGACATAGTGGCTAGACTACGTTTCAAGAGTTTAAATATGTACTCTTGTCATAACAGGATATATCATACAATTACACTTTTCATTGAAAGAATAAGTAAATAGCATTTGTTCCATATGGTGTAGCAATAGCCCTAACCGGTGAGATTTCGGTGGAAAAAAATTCCATATGGAATCCTAACATACGGTTACAACATTCCAATAATACCTACATATCTGGGTTCTAGCAATAATAATGGCTTATGTTACTTTTTCAGGGCAAAATTATCTAGTAAAAAGAAAATATATATTTTTTAATTCAATCAAGATCGAATAAATGAAACTAGTGGTAATGAAAAAAATGCTATATGCAATAACAATTATTTATAGAACAGAAAGATCTTTGTGTGTTATGTGTGATTTGTCATGTTTTCTTATTTAGTTTTGATGAACACAAGTATTTTTTTTTTGCTAAACTGACTGCCTCAGAGAACAAAGGATAAAAAATGTCCAGTTGAAAGTCAATGAAAATGCTAACTTTAAAAACAAAAACTAAATAGATATTCATGGCCATAAAACACAGTCTCACACCAAGGAGATGGGAACAGGTGACTGAGAAGGGTAACCCATTAAAGCTAGGAGCATCAGCGTGGGTGCCCTGTTGACCCTTTGGACCTCAAAGAAAAAAGTAAGTTTAAAAAAAAGTAAGTTTTACCATAACTCTTATTTTCTTCTTCATGGTCCATAGGCATCCACAGTGATATCCTTAGGGATGTCTCAAAGCAGTTGAACTAGGGAGGAAATGTTCCTAAGCTGAGAGGAAAACATTACAACCAAATGAAGCATCATGAGAGGCAAACGTATCAAAGAAATAGACGTATCAAATGTATCAAAGGCATAGACCCTAGAAACGTATGGACAGAAGACCATGTGGCTGCATTGAATAGTTACCATTTTTGTTAATAACTATATTTTATACAAGATATTTTAATTATATTATTCTCTGTTAATGAATAGTTCTCTGTTAACTATTTGAGGAAAAGAAACCATGATGTGCTTTTAAAACCTGCGAAACCTGTGAGTTTTGGTATGCAATACCTATAATTGGGAATAATCTTAAAAGAATAAACAAGTGTGCTCTGCATATTATATGTTGGGAATGTATTACACATTGTATACCTATTTTAGTACATATATGTACTCAACGCCATTGAGAATCTGTTGCTGAAAATAAAGCCAACCCCAAAGGACAGATAGGATTGCCAGGCTCACTATACCACCTCTATGTATTCTCTATAGCCTTTTCATCTGGGGTTTTTAGTAAGTCAAGCCTCAAAGAACCCTTTTTGCGACAGATAGTTGTTCAGCAGATGTGCCACAGCGGGCTGCCCATGAAGGTCCCACAGAGCGAGTAGAGTAAGCAGTGACTGTATCCAGCACCAGCTTGCATGTAGTCCTGTGAGATAGACAGAAAAACCCATCTGTGCGCTCCACAGATGGATATATAATGCAGGGTATAATACAACTTCTATAACGTCTATAAATCATAAAATACTCCCCTATTCAGGTGAGTTCAAATGCTCGTCTTGTATGCAGCCGTAAAGTTTTTCCCCAGGTAGTCGTCACACAGAGGTGGGAATACATGTAAAGAATAAAAAATCGTACATAGTGTAACACCTTTTTGTTAAAAAGATTTGGCTAAACACATAGGCCACTCCCTATAACATATGGTATATATTCTTTATGGGGGTGGTGATTTTTGATAGAAGTTTAGGAGGGTCATAGGTAAGGGAGCGGGTGATGAGTTGCTGTTTTACACATCACCCCGCTCCCTTACCTGTGCTTCTCTGCACTGGAGTGTGCAGCATTCAGCTTGGAAGGCTCAATAAGTTATCCCACTGACCAATCGGATTAGAGGCAGGACTTCAAATGGTATAAATGTATTTTTAGATTTTACGGAAGCACCACCTTTGAAATAGACCTTCTGGTCGAAGCGCATCTGTTTGGTGCCCTATAGAACTATCCAGGGACGGTCATATTGGGGAACACCTTCTGCTTACACCTCTGGGTAAGACTTTTTTTCCCCGGGACTTTTGACATCAGCACCAGCAGTGTATGTAGAGACAACCACATAACATCTGTGATTCCCTGTTATTGAACCATATACCTGTTTCTTATGCTGGAATAAATTGTTTGATCTATTTTGAATATTGAATATTGTGGAATAAGGATTACATATGGGCTTCAAAGAAACAACACAAAATAAAAATTAGCGCTAAAAAACTGGATAATAAATTTATCACAATTTTAATGATTTGATTAAATAATAGTACTGTTGCAACAGATTATTAAAACACAATATGTATGTTTAAATTAGGGCATATCTTAGCACTGCAGATAGTGAGAAAGTTCCATACACTTTGTATAAAGCAAATTTTTTGCCGGTACTCAAATAAAACAGTTCATCCCCAAAATGCTGCCACAGTCCAGGAACAATGTAAGCGAATGGAATATTGACAACTGCTGTTGGAGGTGACCTTACGTAGCTTGGTTCAAGATGCTGCTTGGTCCAATTAATTGCTCAGGTCCATTGGTGCAGAAATCCAATTCGCAGATGAAAGGGTTCCTATATCAGACTTCCGGGCTTTTGGTCTGAGGATGAAGAGATAGAGTCCAGCTATTCCACCGACGCGTTTCGCTGTTTCACACCTTGATAAAGCTGACAGCATGGGGAATGACAGCATGGGGAAAAACTTTACGGCTGCATACAAGACGAGCAATTGAACTCGCCTGAATAGGGGAGTATTTTATGGTTTATAGACGTTATAGAAGTTGTATTATACCCTGCATTGTATATCCATCTGTGGAGCGCAGAGATATTACCCTTTTTTATTTAATACGTCAATACTCTTTTCAGGTAGTGATAGCACCTGACAATGTTTCTTAGCTGCTCCTCTCCTGCACAATAGAGGTTTACTTCTTTGTTAGAAAAACCCATCTGGCCAGAGTCTGTTTGGTAGCTTGTGGAATTACAGGACTAAGAGGTTTTTCCTGATGGAACTAGTATGGTCCACATAGATTAAAACAGCACGGACCCCATACAAGGAGGCCTCCCCTACTGAGAGATCAGGGGATTGGAAGGCAGGAACTACTATGTCCACACTAAGGAAGCTGGATACCACCTTGGGGAGGTAACCCTAATTGGACCACAGGACTGCTCTGTTAGGATGAAAAATTGAGAATGGGAAATGGCAGCACAGTGCTCCAAAATTTTATACCCTTCTTGCTGAAGCAATAGCCAAAAGACAAAGAGTCTTTGGCATTAACCATTTGAGGTCAACAGAGTTCAGTGGTTCAAATGGTGACTTCTGTAAAGCACGGAGGTCCAGAGATAAATCCCATGGAGCGACCGGAGGGACAAAAAGAGGTTGAATACACAATACACCCTGAAGGAAGGTACGCACATCCAACAGTGGAGCAATCCACTTCTGGAATCAAAAGGACAGTGTTGAGACCTGTACTTTAAGAGAAGCAAGGCAGATTCTGAGATTCAAACTCACCTGGATAAAGGCAAGACTTCTGGAAATCCAAAAAAAACAGATGATCGTTGTGTCTTTGAGTACATCACTGGAAGTAAGTATGCCACACTCGGTAATAGATACAGGCTAAAACAGGCTTCCAGGCCCAAAGCATTGTCTGAATGACAGAGCAGGAGAAACCTTTAGACCTTATGAGGGATGACTCAAAAGCAATACCATCAAAGACAGGCAAGCTAGGTCCGGGTGTAGATAGAGACCCTGAGACAAGAGGTCTGGTCGAAGAGGAAATGGAAAGGGAACGTCTATGGATAGATGTACCTGCTTGAATTTGCAAAGCCCGCTGAGGGAAGACCAGAAGGAAGAGGTTAGATGGAAAGGCCATTTGACTGCAAATCATCCATGAAGGCTGCATCTGTATCCCTTGTCCTGGATCTGTAAATGTGTCTTGAGCCCATGAGGTTTACTTCCAGAAGACACCATTTGCCCACCAGAAGCTGGAAGACTTCTGGATGTAGAGACCACTCTCTGGTGTGCACATCTTGGTGACTGAGGAAGTCTGCCTCCCAGTCGAGGACTCCCGGTATGAAGACCACAGAGATTGCTAGGAGATGGCATTCTGTTTATGTGAGAATTTGTGCCACTTCCTTCATTGCTGAGACATTGCTAGTGCCACCCTGGTGATTGAGAGAGGCCACTGCTGTGGCATCTGACTGGACTTGCACAGGACAATATTGAAGAATGTCCTTAGCCAGAGTGAGAGCCCTAGAGACATCTCACAACTCCAGAACATTGATTGGTAAGCCCCTTTTGGCTAGAGTCCAATGGCCTTGAAAGGTTTGACTTCTGGTGACTGCTCCCCACCCACAAAGACTGGCATCCATGGTGGGAAGGCCCCAATCCAGAATCCAGAATGGATGACCCTTGTCCAGGTGGGAGTTTTGCATCTACCAGGAGAGGGATCTCCTAACATCTGGAGAGAGGATCATTGTGATTTTATATGATTGGGTTGCCCATTCCACATAGATAGGATCTGGTGCTGTAGAGACCTGGAGTGGTACTAAGCATAATCTACCATGTTGAAGGTGGAAACATGAATCCCAAGGTCTGCATTACAGAGTGAATAGACACTCTGTGAATGTGGAGCAGCCTGTGCACCCATAGGTGCAGTGCGCAATCTCTTCAATAGGTGGGAAGATTGTCTGTATATGAGTATCCAGAAGAGCTCCCAAATGTACAGTACCATCCTCTGAGAGGGGATCAGAGAAAACCTTTTCCCGTTTTATTAGACAAACGTGTCTCTGCAGGAAGGCTATAGGTACCTGAAGATGGCATTTGAGGACCTACGGAGAAAGAATCAGCAGGTCATCCAGATAAGGGAGCATTTTGATTTTCTGGTGACTAAGCTGAGCCACCATGACTGCCATAAGTTTGGTAAAGACTTGGTGCTGTAGTTTTGCAGTTTTTTTAAATGTGTTTTTTTTATGCTGCACATGTAGAAAGTGATGGATCTTATCATTGTGCCTCTGTTTTTAGAGAGATGGAAAGGGAGACTAAAAGGTACATGATATGCTATTATGCACCTTATGGCACATGCAGAGTTTAGGAAGCAACAGATACTGTACACCTCTAAGGATGTTTATCAGTCACTGCTGCCTCTCTCTTGGGGCGCTATTCATGTCCACAAATATCATTATTATTATTATTATTATTATTATTATTGTTATTTAAAAAATCTGGGAGTCAAACAAGGGTGGGATTTCCCAAAAATGTATACTATGAGCACTAGGCTTTGACAGCCTGGTCTGGTTGCCTTATAGCAGTAACAGACTCTATGCCAAGCATAGTGCCAAGCCAGCCCTAAGATGGAGAGCAAGGGGCTGTATTTCACAGGGCCTACAGATAAAATGCACCCCCTCCCCAACTAAAATAAAAAATTGCCCTTTGCAGATAGCACTGGGGCTCTTCCTACACCCCTGGAATTGGATAATAAATGTGCAAACAAATATAAAGTAGATATTTCTTGAGGTGGCTAGTTAATAGGGATTTCTAGGATAAATGTTTTCTACTCTGTCCACACTAAATACTCTTCCTCATTACTTTGAACATGTTCTCATTTATAACTGGAGGGATGTAAGACCTTTCTCGCGCTACAAGTGTGGGTAGCTACACCTTAGGGAAAAATACCCCCTGTTAGATGGGATATGAAGTTATGAACAATATAGAAAAAAGATTTCCCCAGGGAGCTTCTTTGGTATGTACAAGTTTGTTAAGTACTGATACAATATTAAAAATATTTTTTTTTTATTCTTTAAAACATACAGTTGGTAAAAACTGTTTACAATTTGCCCAAGATGACAATAAATGATATTTGTACAGACAATGGTTAGCTGATATTAATCCATTTCAGTCAAAACCACATAGGAGATATTCTTTCTTGTAGAAATGACAGAATCACTGTCTTAAACCAACGCGCTTCATCCTACAGACTTCATCAGGGGTTTAATATAATCAAAGGATCACAATATAAACATATATCTTTCGTGTCTTCAAAAGGCAATTTAACAATATAAAAAAATGGTGTTGAACCAGATTTCACCGTATGGAATATCGATTGAAATTAGATATGGCCCATTTGGTAATTATCCACTAAGTAAGACCTGGTTCAGAAAATTAATTCTAAACCAAAATGGTTAAAACAGGCACATGAAGCAGCTAATCGCTGGATTACGCCCAGGTCGAATTTGAATAAGGCTAATCACTTGAGACAGTGCCACTTATTCCTTAGAGTCTCATGTGAGGCTGACTGTCAGCATGCGGAATCCGTTGTGGTTGGTGGGAGCGGCGGTGTTCTATTCAGTTCACCGGGGAGGGAGGGCGCCTTTCTTAGCTGTAGAATTCAGGCAGCTTGCCGTGTTCTCATTTATATTGTCATAGAAGACATTCTCTTGTTTCTATTTAGAAAATGCATGCCAAACCTAGAAATGATGGTGTAACAGGTCAAAGGGGTGTCTTTTGGGTATTCTATTTGTGGACCCGATAGGAATATTCCCTGTGAGCACTAAGGGGGTATTCATAACTGCACGCAATAGTGGGCCACAGCACAATTTGGTGTTGATCGCAAACTGCGCATGCACAGTGGCCGCACTACTGCATGGCCATACACATTGTGGCTGCATCGCCGATGGCTGTAAAAATGTGACTGAAAGACGAGGCCATTGCTGGGATGCAGTTTTGGCATTGCGGGGACAGCACTGGGACAATGGGGCTTGGACCATTTTTCGGGTGGCTTCATGACATGCTGCCGCTCTGAAAAAATGCCTATGCAGCCAGAATGTGCTGCCAGGGGTCAACATTATATCCACTGCATTAGCAATTAGATTGCAAACACATCAGGAGGCCACCCCTCACATGCTGGGTGGCCCTCAGCATGTGCAGAGATGAATACAGATCTGGCAGCATATGCAGCCATCTGCGATCATCTCTAAATAATCCCCTATATCCTGAGCACTATCTGCTGACAAGGATGTACTAGAAAGAAAAACCTCAAAAAAGGAATATTCAGTAAGAACCACTACCTTCTCCACATTTGGGACAAGTAGCATGTTATCATTGGATGAGTGAATAGACATCACAATATTGCCTCAGATACCCTAGTTTCATCTACAATATTTAGTGCTTTTGCACTGAACGTGTGAACATGGGCCTTACACAAAATTGCAAGGATCACAAAAACTGGAAGGAGGCAACTTTAGACCTAATTCAAACCTTTGCTGTGCACATGTGGGTGATTATCGAACTACTGCGCATGCGTATTCACCACAATGCGCAGGTGCATCATCAAACAGTAACAGGTTGGTGCGAACATTTTTGCAAGGTGATTGACAGGAAGAGGACATTTGTGGGTGGTAACTGGCCTTTTTCATGGAGTGTCTGGAAAAACACAGGCATTCCCAAGCATTTTCAGGGAGGGTATGTGATGTTAGCTCCAGCCCCAAGCATGATTTCTTTGCACTGTAGGAGTAAGTATTGAGCAACGCACAGACCGTACACACTGCACAGAATGGGAAAAACATTCAATGGTGAGTGTGATGTGAATGGTTTTGCCACTGACTGAGGGGATTTTTTGCACAGCGTACACATGCAATTGCACACTTGCACGGAGCAAATTTTAACTCCCCTTGGGCGGCGACTATCTGATCGCAGGACAGTGTAATTTGTAGCACAGCTATAAGTTCAGAATTAGGCCCTTAGTACAAAAACACACAGGAGAACTCCCCACGGTTACTCTTGCCATCTTGCTAGAGAAACACACAGCACCTGTCAGGTGATAGAGCACAACCACCCATGCCACTAACTCAAAATAACAATAAATTTGACACCTGGCACTTTAACCACTGAGCTAATGAATATTTTTTCCAAAAACCGCTCAGAACTTTTCATCTATAATGCTATTACTGCCACTGTAGGATGCTGTCTGACTCACTGCTTTTGGCTGTCAACCAATATGGCCACTGATAGATCACATAGTCACTGATCTAGCAAGTCTTAATTGGCTCACTACTCTTGCTAGACTTGGAAGATGGGTAGCACATTTCAATTGCCTTGCCATCTGTTATCCTTAATGTACTGGCCAGTGCAAGACTGGGAAAACCAATAATTGTGGCTACCAAGCCTTCTCTTGTGGGGGTCACCACAGCAACCTTCACGTAGGATCATTGGTCATATCCACAATGGGGCTAATTTCATACTTGCACTAATGAACTCATGACCTACACTGAAGCTGACATTTTCTTAATGAGAGTTGAGCTTCATAAAATGGTTAGGAAACACCTAAACTACTGATTTGGTAA
The DNA here is from genome assembly GCF_028390025.1 of Pseudophryne corroboree. NCBI lineage: Eukaryota > Metazoa > Chordata > Amphibia > Anura > Myobatrachidae > Pseudophryne > Pseudophryne corroboree. The sequence goes on along the minus strand of NC_086446.1, from coordinate 553,133,754 downwards.
CAATGTTATTCATCCAGTGTTTTTAATGCCCCACATAGCACTCACTACGTGATATCTGCCTAGGTCATTAAGACTTCTTCCTCTAGCCCTAGATAGACCAACAATTTTTTTCATCACTTACTGAAGCTAATGTATTTAGTGTTGTATAGGCTGATAATAATGTGTGTATCTGAAAAAGTTAGTGACATTTCCAGTGTACATTTATAATGTAGGAAGGTATAATATAGTGTAAAGCAAAATACAATGTATAGTAAAAACTTTAGAATGCAAAAGTAGACATAAAGCAAAACTTAAGCTCTTCTGTCATTCTGTCTCTATGACATATTCTCTGTCATTTAACATATTAGTATTTTTAAACTTTATTTATATGGCACCAGAAGTAATCCTCATCTCCAAGCAAAGGGAATACCATAAGACAGTACACAGTAAGATGGAACAATACAGAAATGATACAGTACAGTAAAAACAACTCTCAATACAGCTATGGAGTTAAGCTGGTGTGCAAGAGAAGTAAGTAGTGAGAAAGAAGGGAGGAGGATCTTGCTCATAAGAGTTTGGGGGACAGGGGACAGATGGATGACAAAGGGACAGAGCCAGTGTAAAGGAGATGATGGCAAGAAGTGAGAGTGGGAAAGATGATGGAGGCAGGAAGGTGAGGAAGGCTACAAGATGACATGGATAAGTGGAGGATGGATATTCTGTTATGAACTTTTTTTATTGCTTGTATGAAGCTGTGCAGGCTGGGGTATAGGGGGTGATTCAGATCTAATCGCAGCAGGAAATTTGTTAGCGAATGGGCAAAACCATGTCACTCCAGGTTGGGCAGATAAAACATTTGCAGAGAAAGTTAGATTTTGGTGGGTTATATTGATTCAGTGCAGGGTAAATACTGGCTGCTTTATTTCTACACTGCAATTTAGATTTCAGTTTGAACACACCCCACCCAAATATAACTCTCTGCACATGGTTTTGACCATTAGCTAACAAATTTGCTGCTGCAATCAGATCTGAATTAGACCCATAGGGGGTCATTCCGACCAGATCGCTCACTGCAGTTTGTCGCATCGCAGCGATCGGGTTGGAACTGCGCATGCGCCGGCGCCGCAGTGCGCCGGTGCATGGCAGCTTTCGTTACCTAGCAATCACCTCTGAGACTGAGGCGGTCGCTAGGCGGGAGGCTGTTTAGGGGGAGCGGTCCGGCCAATGCAGGCATGGCCGGACCGTTGGGGGGCGGACCGCGGCAGCCGCTGCGGCCAGCGGGAGTGACAAGCAACTCCCGGCCAGCCGCAGGAGCTGCGCTGGCTGGGAGTTACTCCTCAAATACAAAGGAATTGACTCTGTGCGATGCTTTTGTATTTGTATGGGGGGGGGGGGGGGCACTGACATGCGGGGTGGACTAGCCCTGTGCTGGGCGCCCCCCCGCATGTCTGAGTGTCAGGAACTGGTGCAGAATCCGGAATTCGGGATCAGGTACCAAGTGGTTGACGTTACTCAGAACAGAGGCGCGGAGTCTAACACGCCGGAAGGTTTTCACCAGGGAACCCCGCAATGGGATATGGGCTTCGCGGCTTCCGACGTGCAGGCCGCAGCCCCCTGTCTGGGTCACTTGATACCTGAACTGGACTAGAGTTATGGTAGAGGTGTTGTATATGATCAGCCGCAGGGATACACAGAAACAAACAGGAACTGGAGAAGGTGGCAGGGTGCACACGGCCAGATGGTACGCTGGGGCCGTGGAGATGGAACAGCAGCAGGCACTCCAGGGGTGACACAGGAGGTAGCGGCACACGGACGGACTGGGGTGCAGACACTTGGAGACAGGGTAACGGCAGTCGGCAGACTAAAGTCGTCAGCAAGATGTTGAAGCTGGAATTCAATACTGGAACAAGACAATACACACTGGACAGATGAACTGAGACCAGAGAAGAACCAGAGAGCAGAACACCACATGGAGTAGCTATAACTGGCAAAGCTTCTTGGGATTGAGAGGCTTAAAAGAACAGGCTGGACCAATCAGTTGTGAGCACCAGACAGGCCCCCAGTAATTGATATAACATGCATCTGCAGTGCAGACTGAGCAGGCTGACAAGCTGAATAGTAGTTTTCAGGTAACGAGCTGTAATTACAGAATCCAGACACCTGTGAAGTCAGTTGCTGAGTGCAGGAGCAAAGGCACTGGGAGACAACTATGCAGGAGCTAGCTGTGACCTGTAGTTCCACAAACTGAAGCAAAGGTAATTATAACAATAACAAAACATGAGTGCTCAGGATTGTAACACTGAGTTAATAATCGTAGCTGTGCTAAATTTAACACAGCTACGATCAACTCGGAATGACCCCCATAGTCTTGTAGAACAAGGGAGATCATTCCAGTGAAGAAGGACAGCACAGGAGAAATCTTTGATTCTAGAATGAGATGTTGTGTACGGATGGTGTAATGGTCAGCATTACTGCCTCACATCACTGAGGTCATGGGTTCAATTCCCATCATCGCCCTAACCTTGTGGGGTTTGTATAATCTTCTCATGCTTGCATGGGTTTTCTCCCACAATCCAAAAATATACTGGTAGGTTAATTGGCTCCCAACAAAATTAACCCTAGCTTGAATGTGTCTGTATATACATGCATTTAGATTGTAAGCTCCACTGGGCCAGGGACTGATGTGAATGGCTAAGTATTCTCTGTAAAGTGCTTCAGAATATGTGTGCACTATATAAATAACTCAATAAATAAATCATACCACTAAAGACAATCAGCAATGCTATATTCAGTGACCTGCCACAATAATCATCTGTGATTTTTACCTCCCCTACCAATGAAGCACTAATCATTTGCGATTGTGCGGCTGAAGTGCTGTTATTTTGGCAGTACATTTTTAATTGACTCTACATGAGCCTATTCTTCACCAGCTCCCGGCTCACCCTTTGTTTTGCAAGAAGTCACAACTATGTACTAAGTTGTCAAAAATGACAACTAGCTACTTGAATTTTTAAATTTGCATATAGTAATATCAAGAAAGGCAGCTTTATGTTACATTATATTGTGAATGTATTAAACACATGTTGAATGAATGGTATATCATTTATTTTCAGTTGACCTTAGTGCAAACCCCACTGGGTTACGTGAACATGCCATTTTGGTACAACATGCAATACAGCTGTTAGAAAAGTATCAATTAAGCCAGTAATTAATTTCAGTGCTAAATGATTTGCATTGTATATGCCCTGCACAAATGTACAAAAGTACAGTACTTACTTTTATCTATAATTGTAGTTCAATGTGGTCCAATGTGGTGGCAAATATAAGTGCAGTTGTTGCAATAGTATTTAAAATAAACATTATTTGTAAATAGCAACTTGTGCAGATAAGCAATATATTAGATATAAGTAATTAAGTACCATTTTTCTCTGCATTTAGGTATTCTTTTTCCTGTGTTAAAACTACACACTCTCTCTCTAACCCTGTCTTCCATTCCACAAGAACCAAACTGGCCATCTGGCACTTCTGACAAATACTAGAAGGGCTGGTGGCCTGTAGAGCCAGTCTGACCACACAGAGAATCTGGATTTTTGTGCTCAGTGAGGCCTTCTGGCTCTCTATGATGGGAACGGGTCGCTAGGCCAGGCCACCATGACTCATGGCACGCCCCCTGTAACATACACAGCAACTGTTTATTAGAAACAGGAAATGGACTTAACTGTGATACACAGCAATTTAAGAGATACCTCCATGTCACAGTACCTCACAGGGACGGAACTCTGGGAGGCAGTGGAGTCGGCTGCCGCCGGGCTCCTGACCTCAAGGGGGCACTTCTGCTCCACTGTCTCCCGCTGACGATTGTTCACCGCGCTGCTGCTGTCTGTGAGGGGAGGAGAGCTCATCATGCGCCTCCCCTGCTCCTCACTCTCCGGCGGCGGCGTCACGCTTCAATTCAGCGCCGGTCCGTGAGCCAATCAGAGCTCGCGGACCAGCAGCTAAGGCTGCCGGTCCGCAAGCTTTGATTGACTCATGGACCGGCGCCTAATTGAAGAGAGACACAGCCGCCAGAGAGTGAGGGACAGGGGAGGAGCACACTGTGCTCTCCTCCCCTCACAGACAGCAGCAGCGCAGTGATCAGCATGCGGGGGGGTAGTCATGTATATCTGGCACTGGGGGCATTCCTGGCACTGTGGGGACATGTACACCTGGCACTGGGGGGCATATCTGGCAATGTGGGGACACTGGCATTGGGGGCATAGCTGGCACTGTGGGGACATATATATCTGGCACTGTGGGGACACTGGCATTGGGGGCATTGCTGGCACTATGGGGACATGTACACCTGGCACTGGGGGGCATATCTGGCACTTAGGGGACATGTATATCTGGCACTGGGGGGCATATCTGGCACTGTGGGGACACTGGCATTGGGGGCATAGCTGGCACTGTGGGGACATATATATCTGCCACTGTGGGGACATATATCTCTGGCACTTAAGGGACATGTATATCTGGCACTGGGGACATTGCTGGCACTTGGGGGACATGTATATCTGGCACTGGGGGCATATCTGGCACTGGGGACACTGGCATTGTGGGCATAGCTGGCACCTTGGGGACATATATATCTGGCACTAGGGGCATAGCTGGCACTGTGGGGGCATATATATCTGGCATTGGGGGCATATCTAGCATGGGGGCATAGCTGGCACTGGGGGGACATGTATATCTGGCACTGGGGGCAGAGCTGGCACTGTGTGGGGACATGTATATCTGGCACTGGGGGCATATCTGGCACTGTGGGGACATTGCATTGGGGGCATAGCTGGCACTTTGGGGACATATATTTCTGGCACTAGGGGTATAGCTGGCACTGTGGGGACATATATATCTGGCACTGGGGGTATATCTGGCACTGGGGGAAATGTATATCTGGCACTGGGGGAACATGTATATCTGGCACTGGGGGGGTCATGTGTATCTGGCACTGTGAGGCATATATGTATCTGGCACTGTGAGGCATATATGTATCTGGCACTGTGGGTCATATATGTATCTGGCACTTTGGGGCATATGTGTATGTGGCACTGTGGGAACATATGTGTATGTGGCACTGTGGGGGCATATATGTATCTGGCACTGTGGAGGCACCCATTTTTTTGACATTTTTATATGTATGTGGCACTGTACTGGGGCATTATATGTATTTGGCACTGTATAACATGACTAAGAATGGAGTCATGACACAAGGTCATACTCCTACAAACGTCATAATGAAAGGTGTGCGCACAAAATGGGGTGTGGCTTTGTGAAAACTAGGGCATGACTCCATTTTTGCATGCGCGCATGATACTGGCTCTTACCCTTGACTACAGATCTTTTCTGGCTCTTTGCCTCTGACTGGTTGGCCACCCCTGTCCTAGTATATACTAGAGATGAGCGCCTGAAATTTTTCGGGTTTTGTGTTTTGGTTTTGGGTTCGGTTCCGCGGCCGTGTTTTGGGTTCGAACGCGTTTTGGCAAAACCTCACCGAATTTTTTTTGTCGGATTCGGGTGTGTTTTGGATTCGGGTGTTTTTTTCAAAAAACACTAAAAAACAGCTTAAATCATAGAATTTGGGGGTCATTTTGATCCCAAAGTATTATTAACCTCAAAAACCATAATTTACACTCATTTTCAGTCTATTCTGAATACCTCACACCTCACAATATTATTTTTAGTCCTAAAATTTGCACCGAGGTCGCTGTGTGAGTAAGATAAGCGACCCAGTGGCCGACACAAACACCGGGCCCATCTAGGAGTGGCACTGCAGTGTCACGCAGGATGTCCCTTCCAAAAAACCCTCCCCAAACAGCACATGACGCAAAGAAAAAAAGAGGCGCAATGAGGTAGCTGTGTGAGTAAGATTAGCGACCCTAGTGGCCGACACAAACACCGGGCCCATCTAGGAGTGGCACTGCAGTGTCACGCAGGATGGCCCTTCCAAAAAACCCTCCCCAAACAGCACATGACGCAAAGAAAAAAAGAGGCGCAATGAGGTAGCTGTGTGAGTAAGATTAGCGACCCTAGTGGCCGACACAAACACCGGGCCCATCTAGGAGTGGCACTGCAGTGTCACGCAGGATGTCCCTTCCAAAAAACCCTCCCCAAACAGCACATGACGCAAAGAAAAAAAGAGGCGCAATGAGGTAGCTGTGTGAGTAAGATTAGCGACCCTAGTGGCCGACACAAACACCGGGCCCATCTAGGAGTGGCACTGCAGTGTCACGCAGGATGTCCCTTCCAAAAAACCCTCCCCAAACAGCACATGACGCAAAGAAAAAAAGAGGCGCAATGAGGTAGCTGACTGTGTGAGTAAGATTAGCGACCCTAGTGGCCGACACAAACACCGGGCCCATTTAGGAGTGGCACTGCAGTGTCACGCAGGATGTCCCTTCCAAAAAACCCTCCCCAATCAGCACATGATGCAAAGAAAAAGAAAAGAAAAAAGAGGTGCAAGATGGAATTGTCCTTGGGCCCTCCCACCCACCATTATGTTGTATAAACAAAACAGGACATGCACACTTTAACCAACCCATCATTTCAGTGACAGGGTCTGCCACACGACTGTGACTGATATGACGGGTTGGTTTGGACCCCCCCCAAAAAAGAAGCAATTAATCTCTCCTTGCACAAACTGGCTCTACAGAGGCAAGATGTCCACCTCATCATCACCCTCCGATATATCACCGTGTACATCCCCCTCCTCACAGATTATCAATTCGTCCCCACTGGAATCCACCATCTCAGCTCCCTGTGTACTTTGTGGAGGCAATTGCTGCTGGTCAATGTCTCCGCGGAGGAATTGATTATAATTCATTTTAATGAACATCATCTTCTCCACATTTTCTGGATGTAACCTCGTACGCCGATTGCTGACAAGGTGAGCGGCGGCACTAAACACTCTTTCGGAGTACACACTTGTGGGAGGGCAACTTAGGTAGAATAAAGCCAGTTTGTGCAAGGGCCTCCAAATTGCCTCTTTTCCTGCCAGTATAAGTACGGACTGTGTGACGTGCCTACTTGGATGCGGTCACTCATATAATCCTCCACCATTCTATCAATGTTGAGAGAATCATATGCAGTGACAGTAGACGACATGTCCGTAATCGTTGTCAGGTCCTTCAGTCCGGACCAGATGTCAGCATCAGCAGTCGCTCCAGACTGCCCTGCATCACCGCCAGCGGGTGGGCTCGGAATTCTGAGCCTTTTCCTCGCACCCCCAGTTGCGGGAGAATGTGAAGGAGGAGATGTTGACAGGTCGCGTTCCGCTTGACTTGACAATTTTGTCACCAGCAGGTCTTTCAACCCCAGCAGACTTGTGTCTGCCGGAAAGAGAGATCCAAGGTAGGCTTTAAATCTAGGATCGAGCACGGTGGCCAAAATGTAGTGCTCTGATTTCAACAGATTGACCACCCGTGAATCCTTGTTAAGCGAATTAAGGGCTTCATCCACAAGTCCCACATGCCTAGCGGAATCGCTCCGTGTTAGCTCCTCCTTCAATGTCTCCAGCTTCTTCTGCAAAAGCCTGATGAGGGGAATGACCTGACTCAGGCTGGCAGTGTCTGAACTGACTTCACGTGTGGCAAGTTCAAAGGGCATCAGAACCTTGCACAGCGTTGAAATCATTCTCCACTGCGCTTGAGACAGGTGCATTCCACCTACTATATCGTGCTCAATTGTATAGGCTTGAATGGCCTTTTGCTGCTCCTCCAACCTCTGAAGCATATAGAGGGTTGAATTCCACCTCGTTACCACTTCTTGCTTCAGATGATGGCAGGGCAGGTTCAGTAGTTTTTGGTGGTGCTCCAGTCTTCTGTACGTGGTGCCTGTACGCCGAAAGTGTCCCGCAATTCTTCTGGCCACCGACAGCATCTCTTGCACGCCCCTGTCGTTTTTTAAAAAATTCTGCACCACCAAATTCAAGGTATGTGCAAAACATGGGACGTGCTGGAATTTGCCCATATTTAATGCACACACAATATTGCTGGCGTTGTCCGATGCCACAAATCCACAGGAGAGTCCAATTGGGGTAAGCCATTCCGCGATGATCTTCCTCAGTTGCCGTAAGAGGTTTTCAGCTGTGTGCGTATTCTGGAAAGCGGTGATACAAAGCGTAGCCTGCCTAGGAAAGAGTTGGCGTTTGCGAGATGCTGCTACTGGTGCCGCCGCTGCTGTTCTTGCGGCGGGAGTCCATACATCTACCCAGTGGGCTGTCACAGTCATATAGTCCTGACCCTGCCCTGCTCCACTTGTCCACATGTCCGTGGTTAAGTGGACATTGGGTACAACTGCATTTTTTAGGACACTGGTGAGTCTTTTTCTGACGTCCGTGTACATTCTCGGTATCGCCTGCCTAGAGAAGTGGAACCTAGATGGTATTTGGTAACGGGGGCACACTGCCTCAATAAATTGTCTAGTTCCCTGTGAACTAACGGCGGATACCGGACGCACGTCTAACACCAACATAGTTGTCAAGGCCTCAGTTATCCGCTTTGCAGCAGGATGACTGCTGTGATATTTCATCTTCCTCGCAAAGGACTGTTGAACAGTCAATTGCTTACTGGAAGTAGTACAAGTGGGCTTACGACTTCCCCTCTGGGATGACCATCGACTCCCAGCAGCAACAACAGCAGCGCCAGCAGCAGTAGGCGTTACACGCAAGGATGCATCGGAGGAATCCCAGGCAGGAGAGGAATCGTCAGAATTGCCAGTGACATGGCCTGCAGGACTATTGGCATTCCTGGGGAAGGAGGAAATTGACACTGAGGGAGTTGGTGGGGTGGTTTGCGTGAGCTTGGTTACAAGAGGAAGGGATTTACTGGTCAGTGGACTGCTTCCGCTGTCACCCAAAGTTTTTGAACTTGTCACTGACTTATTATGAATGCGCTGCTGGTGACGTATAAGGGAGGATGTTCCGAGGTGGTTAACGTCCTTACCCCTACTTATTACAGCTTGACAAAGGGAACACACGGCTTGACACCTGTTGTCCGCATTTCTGTTGAAATACCTCCACACCGAAGAGCTGATTTTTTTTGGTATTTTCACCTGGCATGTCAACGGCCATATTCCTCCCACGGACAACAGGTGTCTCCCCGGGTGCCTGACTTAAACAAACCACCTCACCATCAGAATCCTCCTGGTCAATTTCCTCCCCAGCGCCAGCAACACCCATATCCTCCTCATCCTGGTGTACTTCAACACTGACATCTTCAATCTGACTATCAGGAACTGGACTGCGGGTGCTCCTTCCAGCACTTGCAGGGGGCGTGCAAATGGTGGAAGGCGCATGCTCTTCACGTCCAGTGTTGGGAAGGTCAGGCATCGCAACCGACACAATTGGACTCTCCTTGTGGATTTGGGATTTCGAAGAATGCACAGTTCTTTGCTGTGCTGCTTTTGCCAGCTTGAGTCTTTTCATTTTTCTAGCGAGAGGCTGAGTGCTTCCATCCTCATGTGAAGCTGAACCACTAGCCATGAACATAGGCCAGGGCCTCAGCCGTTCCTTGCCACTCCGTGTCGTAAATGGCATATTGGCAAGTTTACGCTTCTCCTCCGACAATTTTATTTTAGGTTTTGGAGTCCTTTTTTTTCTGATATTTGGTGTTTTGGATTTGACATGCTCTGTACTATGACATTGGGCATCGGCCTTGGCAGACGACGTTGCTGGCATTTCATCGTCTCGGCCATGACTAGTGGCAGCAGCTTCAGCACGAGGTGGAAGTGGATCTTGATCTTTCCCTAATTTTGGAACCTCAACATTTTTGTTCTCCATATTTTAATAGGCACAAGTAAAAGGCACCTCAGGTAAACAATGGAGATGGATACTAGTATACAATTATGGACTGCCTGCCGAGTGCAGACACAGAGGTAGCCACAGCCGTGAACTACCGTACTGTACTGTGTCTGCTGCTAATATAGACTGGTTGATAAAGAGATGTCTATGTAACTATGTATGTATAAAGAAGAAAGAAAAAAAAACCACGGTTAGGTGGTATACAATTATGGACGGACTGCCTGCCGAGTGCAGACACAGAGGTAGCCACAGCCGTGAACTACCGTACTGTACTGTGTCTGCTGCTAATAATATAGACTGGTTGATAAAGAGATGTCGTAGTAGTATGTATGTATAAAGAAGAAAGAAAAAAAAACCACGGTTAGGTGGTATACAATTATGGACGGACTGCCTGCCGAGTGCAGACACAGAGGTAGCCACAGCCGTGAACTACCGTACTGTACTGTGTCTGCTGCTAATATAGACTGGTTGATAAAGAGATGTCTATGTAACTATGTATGTATAAAGAAGAAAGAAAAAAAAACCACGGTTAGGTTGTATACAATTATGGACGGACTGCCTGCCGAGTGCAGACACAGAGGTAGCCACAGCCGTGAACTACCGTACTGTACTGTGTCTGCTGCTAATATAGACTGGTTGATAAAGAGATGTCTATGTAACTATATATGTATAAAGAAGAAAGAAAAAAAAACCACGGTTAGGTGGTATACAATTATGGACGGACTGCCTGCCGAGTGCAGACACAGAGGTAGCCACAGCCGTGAACTACCGTACTGTACTGTGTCTGCTGCTAATATAGACTGGTTGATAAAGAGATGTCGTAGTAGTATGTATGTATAAAGAAGAAAAAAAAAACACGGTTAGGTGGTATACAATTATGGACGGACTGCCTGCCGAGTGCAGACACAGAGGTAGCCACAGCCGTGAACTACCGTACTGTGTCTGCTGCGACTGGATGATAAATGATATAAAAAATATATATATATCACTACTGCAGCCGGACAGGTATATATTATATATTATATAATGACGGACCTGCTGGACACTGTCTGTCAGCAGAATGAGTTTTATTTTTATAGAATAAAAAAAACAACAACACACAAGTGAAGTCACACGACGAGTGTTTAACTTTTTCAGGCAATCACAATATAAGTATACTACTAACTATACTGGTGGTCAGTGTGGTCAGGTCACTGGTCAGTCACACTGGCAGTGGCACTCCTGCAGCAAAAGTGTGCACTGTTTAATTTTAATATAATATTATGTACTCCTGGCTCCTGCTATAACCTATAACTGGCACTGCAGTGCTCCCCAGTCTCCCCCACAATTATAAGCTGTGTGAGCTGAGCAGTCAGACAGATATATAATATATATAGATGATGCAGCACATTGGGCTGAGCCTGAGCAGTGCACACAGATATGGTATGTGACTGAGTCACTGTGTGTATCGCTTTTTTCAGGCAGAGAACGGATATATTAAATAAACTGCACTGTCTGGTGGTCACTCACTAGTAAACTCTCTGCACTCTCTACACTTCTACAGTACTCCTCCTAGTCCTAAGCTCCAGTAAATCTCTCTCTCTTATAATCTAAATGGAGAGGACGCCAGCCACGTCCTCTCCCTATCAATCTCAATGCACGTGTGAAAATGGCGGCGACGCGCGGCTCCTTATATAGAATCCGAGTCTCGCGAGAATCCGACAGCGTCATGATGACGTTCGGGCGCGCTCGGGTTAACCGAGCAAGGCGGGAGGATCCGAGTCTGCTCGGACCCATGAAAAAAACCATGAAGTTCGGGCGGGTTCGGATTCAGAGAAACCGAACCCGCTCATCTCTAGTATATACAGAGAGCTGGCTGTGGCTACAGCTAGAGGGAGCTCCAGAACGCAGCTCCTGCCAGACCCTTCTAGATGAGCTGGCCAAGTGATGCTCTCTGTTCTTCCGTTGGGCTGATAGCAGCAGGTAGGCACTGGCAGCACTTGCCTCAAGCTGCACTGTGTAGTTGGAAAGGGGAGGGGTGCTGGGGGGTCTTTTATAAATGTTGGCAGCACTGTGTTTTATGTGTGCATGTTTAAGTGAGGTGTGTGTGTGTGTGTGTGTGTGTGTGTGTGTGTTTGTGTAAGTGAAGGAAGCATGTGTTTGTTTTTGTGTGTTTTTAAGTGAAAGAGGCTTGTGTGCGTGTAAGGGAGACGTGTGTGTATGTGTATGTGTGAGAGAGGCATATGTGTGTGTATTTGTGTGTGTGTAAGTGAAAGAGGCATGTTTGTGTGTTTAAGTGAAGGAAGCGTGTGTGTGTGTGTGTGTGAGTTTAAATGAAGGAGGCATGTGTGTGTAAGTGAAGGAAGCATGTTTTGTTTGTTTTTGCTTGTGTGAGTTTATGTGTTTTTAAGTGAAAGAGGCGTGTGTGCATGTAAGGGAGACGTGTGTGTGTGTGTGTGTGTGTGTATGTGTGAGAAAGGCATATGTGTGTGTATGTGTGTGTGTGTGTGTGTTTAAGTGAAAGAGGCATGTTCGTGTGTTTAAGTGAAGGAAGTGTGTGTGTGTGTGTGTGTGTGTGTGTGTTTAAGTGAAGGATGCATGTGTAAGTGAGAGGCGTGTGTGTGAGAGGTGTGTGTGTAAGTGAGAGGCATGTGTGTAAATGAGGATTGTGTGTATTTAAGCGAAGGAGGCATGTGTGTGTTTAAGCTAAGGAGGTGTGTGTAAGTAAGAGGTGTGAGTGTAAGTGAGAGGCGTGTGTGTGTTTAAGTGAAAGAGGCGTTTGTGTGTTTTTTATATATATACTGTATATCAGCACACCACTGCGCAAAGCATCTACATTGTGACACGCTGTTGGGTGAGGGAGTACTGTAGGTGTGCTATAAAGGTATGCTGGCGTCTATTTTACTGTAATGACTGACTTGGAGTGCCAACCACTTTGTATGTGTATCTATATTACTATTTGGAAAGGCACCTGAGCACGCTACTACTGTTCAACATGAGTGCCGGATAGCTACATATGAAGGGTGTGTGTGTATACAGTATGTAGGGGGGGCACCAACATTTATCATGCCTCTGGGCGACTGGGGCGAACTTACGCCACTGGTACCTCATGCACATAATCTTCCACTTCCAGTCATGGACTGGTACTTCTGTTGTGATGCAAATGGTCGAATGTCAACTGAAAGTCCAGAACCAGAAGTCACAGCAATGCCCATCTACACCTTTGGAAATCTCTATAATTATGCTTCACAGCGTACCACAGAGCCTTTGAAAAGGGTTTTATAATAGCTCGATACATGTTGGCATCCTGGGTCATGTGGCTTTGGATGTTTCAATTGAATACCCAATTAACTGTTTTGTTAAACCCTTTGGTTTCCAATTGGCAGGGTATATCTAAAGGTACCTTGGTAACCATACCACCATCGAAACCAAACCTTCCAATAGGGTATGATCCAGATTGGATTATTTCTATTTTATTTCTTTAGATGTTGGAGAGTCTACATACTTTCTGTTGCCATTGTTATGAGCTAATTATTCTCCAATCTCATGTGTACTTATCTAACAAGTTTTCTTGTGTGCTTATATTGACAAAATAAATTAGTTCATGTTTTTAGTACACATTTGTCATCTAAATCGGGTTCAAATGCCATATATGTATAGAGAGCACACCTAGGTCCACACATTATTCTATTTCATATTGCTTTTCATGAAGATTAAAAACAATTTTTCACTAACAAATCATTCTGATTACACTGTTGATATTATTGTTCGTTACAATGTGGTCACCAGGTGCTATGATCCATTTTTTTTTCACTTACAGTAGGAACCTAAAATTCAAAGTCAACATCAACTAAAATGACACTTTCTGAAAATTCTTCCTAAATAGTTTTACTGTTACTTCCTAAACTGTCCACTGTTAAAATTTTTACTCATGTTTTTAAGTATGTAATTGATGATAAAGGCATCTGTAACTCTTTAAAGAATTATTCAACCTAAAACTAAAAACAGTTCTATTTTGTGTCATGTCATGTTTCATCAGCAGTTCAACAATATTACAGTGTTTGAAACAAACCCATATTATTAGAAGAACCAGCCAGATCAGAGAATTACTGTACCAAAGTAGTGTAGTTGCTTTATAAAGTATTGACTAACTTAGTGAATTCTGCCCAAAATAAGTTTTACATTGTCTATGAATGAATCTAAGGTTATTCAATTTTAAAATACAGTAAGTGGTAAAACAGGAGTGTAGCAATGCTTCCAAGGTGATATACTGAAGGCCATTTCAGAACATATGTTTATATTTGCATTTCCATTATGTCATCAGCTGTGAGTTTTTGGGAATGTAAGAACAGAGGGGGTCATTCCGAGTTGTTCGCTCTGTATTTTTTTCTCGCAACGGAGCGATTAGTCGCTAATGCGCATGCGCAATGTCCGCAGTGCGACTGCGCCAAGTAAATTTGCTATGCAGTTAGGTTTTTTACTCACGGTATTACAAGGTTTTTTCTTCGTTCTGGTGATCGTAATGTGATTGACCGGAAGTGGGTGTTTCTGGGCGGAAACAGGCCGTTTTGTGGGTGTGTGCGAAAAAACGCTACTGTTTCTGGGAAAAACGCGGGAGTGGCTGAAGAAACGGAGGAGTGTCTGGGCGAAACGCTGGGTGTGTTTGTGATGTCAAACCAGGAACGACAAGCACTGAACTGATCGCAGATGCCAAGTAAGTGTGGAGCTACTCAGAAACTGCTAAGAGGTGTCTATTCGCTATTTTACTAATCTTTCGTTTGCAATTTTGATAAGCTAAGATTCACTCCCAGTAGGTGGCGGCTTAGCGTGTGCAAAGCTGCTAAAAGCAGCTTGCGAGCGAACAACTCAGAATGACCCCCAGAGGACCTTATTCGGCTTCAGTTGCAGTTTTGCTAGCTTAGCAAAACTGCAACTGGCTGTGGTCAGATGCTGGGGGCTGCCCAGCACAGATAAAGGCAACCCAGCATGCAAATACCCGGCAGTGATGCAATCACAATGTAAATGGTGCCCTATAAATAATGATAATACATGCCCATGGCATTTCAGTCCAGACTGCACCCAAAAGTAGCAAACATTTTACTTACAATGGATATAAAAATCAGCAAGCCCTTATTAAAACAACAGGTTTTTGTGATGTAAAGCTTAATTCCAAGATAAATAATGTCAGATCATTACAAAAAGTTCAATTTCCATCATATTGTTTGGGGAGATGCTTTGCACAATCTTCTTTAGCTCATGCTACAATTATTCAGTGGGATTGAGGTCTGAGCTCAGATTGGGCCAATCCAAGGCTTTAATAGTCCTTTTATTCTGCATTCCTTGCTCACTTGGAAATGTTCTTTGAACAGTTATGAAATTCCATTTTCATCTTAAGCTTTCTGACAGGGGATAGATGTTTTCATGCTAAAACTTCTTGCTATATGGTACTGTTCATTATGCCCTCTATCCTGATAAGAAACCATGTTCCTAGTGAAAGAGAAGGATCCACAAAACTTAAAGTTGCCACTACCATGCTCGCAGTAAGCACAGTATTATTCTGTATTCTTTCTATTAAGAGCTTTTTTTTGTATGCCAAGCAAGTCTTTTACAGTTAAGGCAAAAAATTAAACTTTGACCTCATTAGGCAATAAGACATTTTCTCACACAATTTGAGTTGATTTAATGTACTTTTTGAAAAATGTAGACAGGCTTACAGTATATGCTTCTGACTTTCCACCCCACCCAATAGCCAATACAGACAGAATACAAGAGATTTTTGTCACGTGGAGGGAATGAGCAGTTCATTGCAGATATTCCTGATGATTCTTATACAGTATGTTGCCTTAGGCCTAATGTTAGCCTCTTTGATTTTTCTCTGCCCTACTGAATAAACAACTTATGAGGCATGTACTAATTTTGGCAATTACGCTGTTGTATTACATTTTCTCATTTATTGATGATATCTTCACAATGTTTCATTTGACATTTTGTCACCTCCTCTCCTGATTGGTATCTCACATTTTCTCACTTATTGATGATGTCAAAGTCAAAAATATTACATACACACAACATACAAACTCCAAACAGAATGGCCTCTGTTCGTGCGTGTTACCGCCGTGCGTACGCATACACGCATGTTACGTACACAGGTTATATACGGTAGCATATGCATTTGCACAGAAAAGCCACAAAGACATATATAATATCTTAGTCATATAGTGCATAATTTACACATAGTCTCCATACACATTGTCAGCAACCTGCACACATTTTAAAGGTAAAACAATGAAGCTATTCATCTTTACATGGTGTGCGGGGATGGAGCAGTGTTAGGACTTAGTGCTTGGTATCCAGATGTGCATATATTTCGGTGTCTATTTACAGTTTATCGCATATTTCTGCGTATAAATATACGCAGAAATGTAATATTCGCAAACTGCTATTGTACTGTACTTATGATATTCGGCGGGAAACTAGAGGCTAACATCTGCAAGTGCACCCTGGACCAAGCATCGCCCATTTATTCAAACCAACCTATGACCCCTCATGTACTGTAAATGACTTGCCCCCTGACCTATGAAAGAAGAGCTTACATTCCCCTTTGTACTGTATTTGGACACATTGTATAAAAGAGAGGCCTCCTGACCAGGCTCAGTCCCTATTCTCTGAGGTCATCTTGCCAAGACTGACTGAGACCTGGATCCAGGAGCGCTCGTGTTTAAAAGTATGTATTATTGATTGTAGCTCTTCTCTGTATATTCTAAAGTAAATACTGTTGATGCGTTGGACCACAACATTATATTTAACTACTGGTGTTGCATTCTATTCTTGTTTGGGGTAAAGTATATTCAGCCACACGTGTCGCTATATCGTGTGCTTAACATGTCGGCGTGTATACGCAATGTTTATGCACAATTTTCCTGATATATGTATATGATTAACGCCCGCAGCCGCTCAAACCACAGTGTGTATATGTATAGCTTTTCTTTGTAAGTTAAACAAACTTAACAATGATATCTTCACAATGTTACACCTGACATTTTTTCACCCCCCTCTTTTGATTGATACCTTTCAACAAAGAGATCCCATGGATGTTTTGAAAGCTCATTGTGAGTCTTTGCTATAGCAATATGATACAACAAAGAAAAATGCAATTAAATCCTAAAGGAACAGCTGCCTTTCCTTTTTACTGTACCAGATAGTTTGTTGCACTCAGTAATCTAATGCATTGACAAATATAAGTGTAATTATGGCAATATTTGTTTTTATTAAAAAAAATAATATTCAATGCATTTAAGTAGCAAATCACCCGCCAGGTAGACCTAAAGTGTTGGGCTGCAATAGCATCACATCTAATTTATCATCTTTGGTTGACCATTACCTTCAACCACTAGTAAAAAATATGAAATCATATTTAAAAGACAGAGGAGATTTCTTAAAAAATCTTGACTATCAGACTTCCGGTGGGCGGGGCATCCAGCATGGCCGCTTTTTAATCTATGTCCAGACAGGGGCTGCAAAAATCTACTGCAATCTTCCTCCATCTGGCATTTTGGGGATACATGCTTGACACTAGTGTGTTCCCCGGACCCTGAGGAAACGATTGGTATCTTATTTCCCCCTGAGGACCTTTTTACCACCGGAGTCGAACCATCTATACGGATGGCATGCATGAACGCCTAGATTAGGCACGAAGATCGGCGTGGGGCAAGGCAGGACACTTTCCTCTACCTATCCTGGGACTCTCTTTCTACACCCTGCAGTTCCCTGCCGTGGAGTTTGGGGGACCCCCACTCTATAGTGTCAGACTGTTTCCTGGCTGTGAATTGCCTGATACCTTGTTTCTGACCGCTGACACTGGGACTCATTGGATTGCAGGCACACACCGGGGACTAACCCTGCTTGGGAGACAGAAGAATCGGCTGCGCTCCGGGACCCAGCACCACATACCCCCCTTCTGGCCATCACGACAACTAATCTTTGGAGTGAGGTCTATTGGATAGAGACCGCTCCCTAATATTTCTACGTAGAGCCTGGAATTGGAGCTGATGCGGGGTGGATATTGCTGCTTTGAAGACTTCTGAGGCTGCCTGACCAGAGCGGACTTCGTTATCTCCTGCACTTGCTAAGATCGTCTCCAAGACCTCTGGAGTGCACACTCCGTCGGCTACAGGGTTATTGATTACCTGCAGCTGCTGTCAGGCTTGCCCCGCTGAGCACCGCTCTTGAGTCTCCTTTGACTGCTGTACCCTGGAGGACTATCCCAACCATCTACCCCTGTTGCTCCAGCTCTTGCGGAGAAGCACACATATGTTTGATGGATCCTATCTAGACAACGAGTGAGATGGACACTTACCCACCATTGAACGGCTGCTGCTAGGATGCTGTGGGTTCCCCCTCTCTGATAACTTTGCTTTCTAATTAATACCTACATCCGGAATTGCTGCCCTCCTCACTAAGGAACTTCCACCTCTGCATTCCTCACATTCTGCAGCCTACAGCTGGCTACAGCAAGGTTTTCTCTCTGGCTTAACCTATATGTTGCACTTACCTTCGAGACTCTGTTTTACACTGTTGATTACACTGCTATATTGTCGGTGGTGAAGTGACTGGCTGGAGTACCTGACTGTCGAAGTGCTGCACCCCTCTTTGTCTTTTTTGTTTCCTCTCTTTATTTCTCACTCTTCCCCCCCTTCCACTATCTTTGACTCTGCGCCCCCCCCCCCCCTTCCCTTCCCATCTCCGCTTCTGCTATTCACTTCTCTGTTGTTTTCCTTAGGCCCTCCTCTTGGGCTCCTGTACATGAATACCTTCTTTGCAGACTCAACGGAGAAAAGAGCTACAGGGTTCGTGATTATTTCTATTTGCTGCATCAGATTGTAATTTTAGTTCTGGTTTTTGGGTATTTACAGTTTTGCAGCCTACAGTTCTGTATTATTTCCATGCTTTAGACAATATATTACTAATAGATATACGCTATATTGCTTTGACAAATTTAGTGCACTGTTCTTTCTGCTTCACCCTCTAATCATATTGTTTTGATATTGCTTTTTATTTGTGTGTACTCCTCACTCATATCATTCACTCACTCGTGTATATTGGCACTTGTCATACCTACATAATGTCTAATATCATTGATTTTGCTGCCCAGTTGGCTGAGAAGGTGTCCCAACACCTGATACCTTACCTAGAGAAAAAAATGTGTGATGTTTTGTCTGTTTTTGATCGGGAACGGGTTTCTATGGTTGACTGCTCTCACAATATGGAAGCACCTATCTTGTCACAGGATAACTCTGAGTTTGATGATCCCATTGACCCTAATCTCAGAGATGAGTTTGTTCCTTCTGAGCCCACAGATGTGGTTGAGGTGGCCGCTTCCTCTGTTCAGTTCAGTGAATTTACGTCTTCTAGGCTGCCTTTAAACACTACAACACATATTATTCCCGAAGTACCAGCCCCACACTGCATCACGGAGATCCTATTGGCGACGGCTCCATATTGGTCACATCAACACTCATTGATTGATCTGTGTACACTATATTTGGAACTCGTTTCATCCCTCACAGTCTTTATTTTGCCGCTGTTTTCAGGTCCTTTCGGGGCTGTTACATGAAGAGATAGTTATTTACCCATAACCCTTATCGTCTTTCTCATACCAGACATACCTTTATGACTCTAACCATGCTTTTAGATAACTAGAATCCCAATTGGTTATGGCGCGAGGATGGTTTATGTGCTGCTTACCTTCTAGATTACGTTTAATGATACAGTACTATTTGACAGGTGACTGCAGCTGAGGAATTTTGGCTAATATTAATATTATGTAATATAGTTTCCACTACATAGGTAGTTTGCAATTCCGTTTGCAGTTTATCCTATGACCATGGGCTACGGCCGTAGCTCATGCTCTCCCCATTTTTGGTTTGGAAAATTTGGAGGAAAAGGAGGAGTTTGGAGCAATGCATTTTTTTGTTTAACTTGTGATTACCATACGCCTTTTGCTAATCCTTCCTATAATAAGCTATTACAATGTCTTCTATGCTGTGTTAAAAAACTATCATACTAGGTTCCTAGACCAACATGTTACGTTGTTATGATTTAAGACTTATTTTTTGATTATGTAAACTGTCTGAATGCATTTGCTACAATAAAAAAAACATGTTTAAAAAAAATATTGACTGCACTAATTGAGTGGATAACTACATCCTAGTCAGTGTGGATGTGTCTACCTTATATACCATTATACAAGAAACAAAGGGGATAGAAGCTATCTCATATTTTTTAAATCTCTCAGATTATTCTCCAGATCTAAAAACTTTTATTGTCGCTATTATCAGGTTTATTATAAAAAACAATTACTTTTATTTTAATGGTGTCTACTACATACAGAAGGTGGGCACTGCTGTGAGCACCAGGTTTGCCCCCAGTTATGCCAATCTTTTCATGGCATATTGAGATCTAGTGATATGGCATGAAGGCAGTGTGGGGGCAGACCTGGTGCTGTGGAATCGTTACATAGACAATTTATGTTTTGTGTGGAGAGGAAATATGGAATCATTACAATCTTTTTCAGATTCCCTTAATAAGAATGACTTCAATATCAAATTATCATTTTCTGTCAGTTTTGAAGAGATGTTCTCTTTAGATATCTGTATGTAAAAGAAGGTAAATTATAAACAAAGGTCTATAGAAAACTAATGGATTCAAACAGCCTTATAGAAAGATCAAGTTTACAACATGATAATTGGTTAGACACTATTTCATTCAGTCAATTCCTTAAAATTAAAAGAAACTGCACCAAACCAACTATATGTGAGGTACAGAACTTAGAAATGAAAAATTGTTTCATAGATAAGAGTTATAAAGATGACTGTATTAGCAATGCATTGAAAAGGGTAAACAATTGACAGGAGGGATTTAATATTAGAAATGAATGATAATCCAAAATAGAAATCTGATACTTTCCAATGGTCGTTTATTGAAAATTTAAAATCCCAACATAAAGAAATTGAAAGTGTGTTTAGAAGACATTGGAAAATTCTAAAGCAAGACCCTATTATTGGGAAAAAATTACCGGAAAAACCTAGAATTGTTTATAGAAGAGCTCCTTCCCTGAAAGAAAAACTTGTTTATAGTGTACTGGAAATACTAAAATGCAGTAATATAAGAAGCCAAGGCTTTTATCGATGTGGGCTATGTGTCATGTGCAGTCTAACAAAAAGTACCAACAAACTGAAGGAATTTACAGTAAATGAAAAAACCTATTCAATACGGGATTTTAATACATGTAATTCTAGAAACATAATTTCTGCTGTACAATGTCAGTGTAATCTACTATATGTGGGGAAGACAAGTAGATGCTTAAAAATCTGGTTAGCAGAGCATGCATATAATATTAACCACTTGCCTGGCATGGTCGCATCAGATGCAACCATGCCTGCAAGTGCTTTATCTGACCTGGTCGCACAGGATGCGACCAGTCAGATAAACAGTGTTTGCAGCAGCAGGAAAGGGAAACTTCCCTCTGTTGCTGCTATCAGAGGGTCCGGAAGTGCCTTCCTCCACTCTCCCATACCGATTGCCATGCTGCCGATCACTGCTGATCGGTCAGCATGGCAGGACTTCCCCCTTCAGTGGCTGCAGACAATAGCAGCCGCTGGGGAGTGTAAAGTAACCCCCCAAGCCCCTCTCCATGTGTACCTGGAGGCTATCCCAGCTTTCAAAATAAAAGCCATGATGGTCGAGATGTTTCCAATGGTAGCGGTGTTCCAGATCGATGTTTCAATGTTTGAAAAAATATATTTTAAAACTAAAATCATTTTGGATACAGTTAAGTTCATGTTCTTCACCTAATGCCCTCATTTAAAAAACAACAACAATTTCGGAGCGTTTTTTTTTTTTTTTTGGGGGGGGGGGGAATCATCAGTTAAGTAGTTAAAAAAGGTTTAGATATACATTCGGTACCTGCTCATTTTAACTTAAACATAATTGTAGCACAAGTGGAATTAATGATTTTGGGGATACAATGTATAGATCCCACTTGGCGGTGTGATGATGTAGAAATCAGGCTAACCAAGTCAGAGATGAAATGGATTCATATGTTGGGATCCCTAGCCCCTGGTGGGCTTAATGCTGATTTTGAAATTAATTGGTTTCTTTCACCCTACAAGACTCTCACCTACCTTCCTATTAATTTATTAATTTTGTAATATTATTAATTTTGTAATAACTTGGATTTTGTTTTATAAATATTATTTTTTTTAATTATATATATGTTTGTTTTTTATGTTTGTACTGTCATTTTACCATCCATCTGAAATAGACTGACCACCCATTATACTGTATATCATCCAGAACTTATGCACATGAAAGTACTTTGTGTTTAAAAACTGGACACTTTAGAACTCAGGACTGTGGTGGACTGCAATATATTAAATCCTCTGTGCTGTGGAGTGCGTACGCCACATCCAGAGGTCACATGGGCTGCACAGAGGAAATAGTCACAGTGGCTTCTATGCTTGACACGCAAGTTGGAATGTGAACATCACTTCTGGGTGATGTACTTCCGTTTCCTAACACAGCTGTTATCATTCAGCAGTCAATTGGTGGTATAAAAGATGGTCCACAGGGATAGTGTCCCATGCTTCTGATGAAGGACTTTTGTGGTCCAAAAACGCATTTAAGCAAGGGACACCATCACACCGGACATCAGACTGGAAGTTGAAAATTGGAAAGTCCATCATCTTTCATAATGGATTCCTTTCCCTGATGCCGATGGTCCATGTTGGAATTTGGTGATATGTGCTGTATTTACTTTATCTATTTTTAGCAACAAGGAAAGAAAAGTAACTTCTGTCGAGTTTAAAGATATTGCTTCACCTACATGGTGTGATACATCTACTTGATCCATTTAAAATGTGAGTGCGGCTCTTCAAATAAATAAGTTCCTTTTAAAGCAATGTTGCACCATGTCTTATTTTCTTGAGTTTCAGCATCAAGCAAAGTAAAGTACTTGCTCTACTGGATATTTCTTTTAAAGTGTAAGAAATTTGTATTTTATCCCTATTAATTGTTGGTGGCATCATTGGCCCTCATTCCGAGTTGTTCGCTCGCTAGCTGCTTTTAGCAGCATTGCACACGCTAAGCCGCCGCCCTCTGGGAGTGTATCTTAGCTTAGCAGAATTGCGAACGAAAGATTAGCACAATTGCAAATAGAAATTTCTTAGCAGTTTCTGAGTAGCTCCAGACTTACTCAGCCACTGCGATCAGTTCAGTCAGTTTCGTTCCTGGTTTGACGTCACAAACACACCCAGCATTCACCCAGACACTCCCGCGTTTTTCCCAGAAACGCCAGCGTTTTTTCACACACTCCCAGAAAACGGCCAGTTTCCGCCCAGAAACACCCACTTCCTATCAATCACAGTACGATCACCAGAACAATGAAAATTCCTCGTTATACCGTGAGTAAAGTACCTAACTTTTGTGTAAAATAACTAAGCGCGTGCGCTCTGCGAACCTTGTGCATGCGCATTAAGCAACTAATCGCATTATAGCGAAAATCAGCAACGAGCGAACAACTCGGAATGACCACCTTTGTGTGGCAGGTCTGTCTAATTACAATTGGTATTTTCTGGGTTTTGATGAAGGCTCTTATTTTCTGCACCACAGGCTGCCTCCAGCAAGTTTGCACAATTTTAGATCTTTAACCATTGTACACAAGTTAGTATTTGGTCCCTTTGTTTATACTATCATTGCATTTCTTTACTGACTTCAGTTGCAAACATTTGGGAATGTTTAAACAGATCTTCTTGAAAAACAGTGTACCAAAAGATACCAAATGACATACTGTATAGCAGTACAAAGTTATGAAGCTACAGAATATCCTGAAAAATAATCCATTGTAAAATTATCCACTGTAAACAACCATGGGTACAACAACAGTCAGTTGAATACAACTTTAGGGATGCACTGATGCCTTCCATGGAGGTACTATATGGAATTGTTTTACTAAAGATATTACAACTGAGAAAATGAAGAAACTTCCAACACCAACTGTTTCTAATTCTTTAACTAAAATGTCATGCACACCCATAAAATAATCATCCAGGTTCAGAGTAAACATTAAGTTTCTGACATTTGGAAATGTTACTTACTGTCTATATCTTTAATTTAACTATTTTTGATGTACATTAATACATTTATTTTTTCATTTTAATACAATATTAGCTTACTATTTTTAGCTCACTTTTAATGATTATAATTTTTTTCTGAGACCGAAAAATAACAGAGTGCAAAAATGTTAATAATAATTTTATTTATATAGCACTTTTTCTCCAATAAGACTCAAGACACTAAGCAAATAGAATGAACATAATACAGTACATAAATAATGAAGTACAGATAAACTTTTCTTAAAATACAGAGAGCATGGTATAAAGGTATAATTAAGGAAATGCTTGCGTAAATGAGAAAGTCTTGAGTCTGTTTTGAAGTATTAGAGAATGGGGTCCTCTCAAACTGTGCGAGGAAGCCAGTTCCATAGAGTCAGAGCCGCATAGCTAAAAGTTCAACCCCTAGATCAATTTCAGGAGATTCTAGTTACTGCTAAAAGTTCTTCATCTACAGATTACAGTAATTGAGTGGTGCAGTATGGAATCAGAAGTTTCTTCAGGTATCTTCATGTAGGGATTTAAAATTCAGTACGTGAATCTTGAAGATGATTTTCCATCTTACAGGCAGCCAGTGGAGGGAGTAGAGAATGGGTGATATGTGGCTGGAATGGGGCTGGTTGGTTAAGGACCTGGCAGCTTCATTTTGTACCAGGCTGTAAGCAGTGCAATTAATTTGCTAGTAGACCAAGGTAGAGGGCATTGCAGTAGTTTAATCAATATGATACAAATGCATGTATAACTTTTGGCAGATCTTCAGAGGGAATTAAGTGCTTGATTCAGGATATATGCCTTAGACGAAATAATCAGGCTTTGATTGTGGTTAATATCTGATGTTTAAATGTCAAGTCACCGACTTTCAGTGGGCGGGGCACCCAGTGTGGCCGCATTTTATCTGGGCTTCAGCCTTAGACCTTTCATCTGACCTGACACAAGGTTATTCGGGTGAATTAACACTTCAGAGCAGACTGTTGCAGTTCTGTGACTAGGTCAAGAAGTTGTTTATTCCCGCTATTGGGTCTGGAGCCCCTGTTTCTTCACTGGAGTCGAGCCTGTAAGGAACAGGCATATATGACCGCCCCCCGCCATCTTGGGAGTGAAAAAGTTGACAGAAGCTGGGTATTCTTCGCCTGCATTGGAGACAGTGTACGCTGCTAGTACAACTATAGATTATGTGCTGCAATGTTGTCCTGTGCTTATTGATGTCAGATTTTTGGAGGGACTGTGCATATGAGTAGGGCCTTATCCCTTTTTTACGTGTGTCCATCGGAGGTTGCTGCGCTACAGATACTGCTAGCTGGTGAGGAGGCTGGGCTACGTTATACACTGCTGGACAACTTACCTTCTGGTCCCTGGATTGGTCCCCGCTGGAGGTCGCATAGTGATCTCGAGTCTGTTGTCCTTCTGCTGTGCCCGGAGTTTCAGATCTCTCTGACGGGGGACATCTGGTAGACTCACTGTTTATACTGGCATGAGCACCTTGCTGCTGGGAGGCTGAATACTTCAGGTGCTTTGACAGCCAGCCTGAAGTTGCTGAAGATCCTTCCACATTCCTCTGTTCTCTGCTACACTCGGCTTTCCTGTGCTGCTGGCTCCACGTGGGGGACTCTCCTGGGTACCTGTGGACACCAGCGCTTGCTGTCTGTGGCTGCATCCTGCACTTGATGCTGCTTATTGGAGCCTAAACAACATTCCAGTGCTGTTAAATGGAGAGCAGCACAGTCGGAGTCCTTATCTTTCTCTTCACGGGTTGCTGATCATAAGGGCTCTCTGGAGATATAATTGTCAGCTGCTATATTAACCTTTCGTGTTGTTAACACATTACTATTGAAGTTCACCACACTCTTTTAGTAGACGTACAGTGGCCGTTCCCTGGACTGTTTTGCTGAGGTTGGTGGGGATTATCACCTCTCTAAAAGCAGTGGTCTCCCATTATCATCCTATTTTCTGTGACTGCTACCTGGTTTTATGTAATTGTTTTGTATATTACCACTACTGTATCTTCTAAGTGTGCTCTGGGTTTTTGTCTCCTATGGTTTTTATTTACAGTACCTACCATATAGTGGTGGGAACTGTAACTGCAGCTTTATTAGTGTTCTATAGTTTGCGTAGTGTTTGTTTTTTGGCATCTTATATATCACGCAATGCCCTGCAATATGCCCAAGGCTCTTTAGAAGGAAGAATGCCTTCCATTACCCCCTGTCCCGTCAGATTCCTCAGTGGTGACAGTCCTGTCACCAGTGTCCTACAATGCAGCTATTACAACCCAGTTGGCAGCAGAGTTTGCTAAGATCATGATACACTACATTGATGCCAAATTTGATCGAATACTATCACTTTTTGATCGTGACCCTTTTCCAATGGCAGCCTAATCTCCTGATTCAGGGCATGACCTGGCACATTTGATGATAAAAGCTGCATGCCGGTTACCCTGACCCAGCCACAGAGAATTTTGAGACTGGCAATGCTACTCATGTTAACCCTGGAGCCATGCCTGCTGCCTCTTTGCCCGTATGCATCTCTAAAGCTGTAGTCTTTATTTCTGTACCCACATCTTATCTTAGCATTACCAACATTTACAGTTATGCTGCAAATCCTGATTCTCATTTCTGTGTCATTCAAGATCAGTATGTGGGGGAGGCATATTATGGAATCTTTCCCCCCACCATGCCAGTCATATTGCAGTTTATAGGCCTTTTAGGGGCAATTACATGAAGTGGTGGCCACTAATTATTGTTTTGTTATTGTTTTGCTTTTCTTCTGCTAACCATGTTTCTAGGATACCGACTATGGGGTATATTTACTAAGGTCCCGATTTTGACCGAGATGCCGTTTTTTCATCAAAGTGTCATCTCGGTAATTTACTAAACTCAAATCACGGCAGTGATGAGGGCATTCGTAATTTTTGGGTAGTCCATGAAAATAATTACGAATGAATACACCATCGGTCAAAACGCGGCTGTTTAAGTATGAATCTCGGTCATTTACTAAGAAGTGCAAAGCAAAAAAAAAAAAAAAACACTGCCGTGAAAAATTACAACTCGTAAAAAAGTGCTAAAAAAAAACAGACCTGCTTTTTTAATCCGTGATTGTATAGGCATGCAGGGATCCATGAGATCCGTGCATGTATATCAGTGGGAAGGGGTGGGAAAGTGGTTATTTTCTTTAAAAAAATTTGCGTGAGGTCCCCCCTCCTAAGCATAACCAGCCTCGGGCTCTTTGAGCCCATCCTGGTTGCAGAAATATGGGGAAAAAATTGACAGGGGTTCCCCCATATTTAAGCAACCAGCATCGGGCACTGCGCCTGGTCCTGGTTCCAAAAATACGGGGGACAAAAAGAGTAGGGGTCCCCTGTATTTTTAAAACCAGCACCGGGCTCCACTAGCTGGACAGATAATGCCACAGCCGGGGGTCACTTTTATATAGTGCCCTGCGGCCGTGGCATCAAGTATTTTTTTAGTAGTAGTACTACAGGTACCAGCGGGCCCGTTTTTCCGCCGCATGCTGGTACTTGTGGTTCTCCAAGTACCAGCATGCGGGGGAGGCTTGCTGGGCCTTGTATTACTGCTACTAAAAACAATATCTTTTCATTTTCACAAAAGGCTATCAGCCCCCCATCCGCAGCCAATTGGATGGGGGGGACAGACTCGGGCTTCACCCCTGGCCCTTGGGTGGCTGGGGGGGGACCCCTTGATTGAATGGGTCCCCACTCCCCCAGGGTACCCCGGCCAGGGGTGACTAGTTGGATTTTTGATGCCACGGCCGCAGGGCACTACATAAAAGTGACCCCCGGCTGTGGCATTATCTGTCCAGCTAGTGGAGCCCGGTGCTGGTTTTAAAAATACGGGGGACCCCTACGCTTTTTGTCCCCCGTTTTTTTGGAACCAGGACCAGGCGCAGAGCCCGATGCTGGTTGCTTAAATATGGGGGAACCCATGTCATTTTTTTTCCCATATTTCTGCAACCAGGATTGGCTCAAAGAGCCCGAGGCTGGTTATGCTTAGGAGGGGGGACCCCACGCAATATTTTTAAAAGTTTTACAGTGTTTATTTAAAAAAAAAAAAAAAATGAACCCCAGCACGGATCACACAGATCCGGCCGAGATTCATTTTGAAAAAGTCGCCAGTGTTTTGCTAATCACTGCCGTAAAAAACAGAAAAAAAACACGAATGACATCGACATCGGAAAACCCGAAAAGGCAAAATACGGCAGCTTAGTAAATTAGTCGTAATCAATTCAAAAAGTTGCAATTTTACACTGTCGATGTCATTCGTAATTGAACTTTGACCTTTTTCCGAAAATTACGAATGTTAGTAAATATACCCCTATGTTTGTGATATGTGATTTATGTGATTAGAGAAATTGTCCTAATTTCCTGGAGCTTTCTCTCAGTGATGGGTTTCCTGTAACGCTTCTATTCTCATATTATAACTGTTCCATAGTGTTTCCCGTATCTTTCTCCTCCTCTTCCCTATGCCCCTCCCTTTCAAGTCATGATCATTTCTATCTATTACAGTTCAAGTAGTTTACAATACATCTCCAAGTAGATAACCATAATTCATATTTAGTTCTCTTTAATGACTATGGTATTTTTAGCACTAAAACTTGTACCTTTGTTATTTCCAGACCTTCATGGTATATCCAATCAGCTCAGCGTAGTAATTACTTTTGTCTTTGTACTGACTTTGTTGCTTGTTTAACCTTAAGATTTGCATCTATTTTTTAGACACTGAATACGATAGCGAATCCTGCTCAGTTTATTGATCCAGTAATTCTCAGTTGATGGCTCAGTATTCTATTATTATTATTATTATTATTATTATTATTATACCACCATCATATTCTAAACAGGTTTCCATGTTATCTGATGGGTTGAGACAGAAGTAAGTTATATAAGTTATATAATTACTTGAAAACTGCATTATCCACTAAGCTAGTTTGGGCAGGTGACTAATGCTGCCCTATGTTATCTCATCCCCTTCGACTCCCCCCCATTGTCTTTCCCATTCAGTTTTATCTTATCTTGTAATGGCGCCCAAGATGGCTACCTCACCTTTTTGTATGCTCCTGATCATCTCCATAAAACAGCTTAAATTCACCACAACTAACCTATGAATCATCATAAATATCCAAGGACTTACCTTGAACTTGTACTACTCTACGCGGACATTTCATCAAAACCAACGGATTGCATTCCTGCGCTGAGATACACACTGGATTGAATCCTGGACTGAATCCTCTGCATATCTCCACTGAGAAATCCTTCAGTTTAGCAGCTGCTGTACTCTGCATTGGACATTACCCAGATAAGGTACTGTGGATTACAACCTATCTTTGGCTACATCCAGCCCCTCACTTAGACATCATCCACCTCTGTTCTCTGAGCAACAAATAACTGACTTATTGCATTAATCTGCTAATATCAGTATATTCAGGCTCTGAATTGCTGAAGGCTCACTGTTTAAAATCAGTATCCATTTCCAGGACACGTTATCACTACCCCCACAAAAAAAAAAATCTACTTCAAAGGCCTCTCACACTGAGACTTTTCACACCTACACAGTAGGAATTGGCTTCTAACACCTTTCCAAAAGGCTGCCTATCCTAGGATAATTGACTAAATCAGCAGTTATTTTATTTATTACTTGCTTCAAATATACACACTAGGTTATAGCAATAACTTTGTTCATAATCCAATTATCATTTTGGATCACATACCGAATTGGGGGAAAACAAAACACAAAAAGGAAAAAACAAAAAAACAACAACACTGCTTTCTCTCCCTCTCTCATCATCATATGCAGCTCAAATTTATAGTAATCTGTCATTGATGACCAAATGTATACGTATTGCTCCAGCTTCATTCTTTCACTCCGCCCACCACGTTCTGCAGTTCCTATCACACCATCACAGGCTTCTATTCTCCAATCCCTTGGCATTTTAAAAAGAAAACACTGGCGCATTCGTGGGAAGCGAGCAGGCCGTAAATGTATTTCCCCCGGTAACCATCTAAGTCCTTTGCCCACCTGCTCACCCCCATACTCAAAGAACAATTAAATAGAAGTGATACCCAAAATACGGCCCTGTGTTTGGAAGGACAGAACTGTCAACTCTCACTTTGTGACCCCCATACCCAGAGCTCCTGCACTTAACATAAACAAAACTGAAGGCCCCCTGGTATGCCCAATCAGGTCAGTCCTTTGTAATGCCAGATCTATAAGAAACAAGACTGCAACAATTGCTGACCTTATTGAATCTGCAGATCTAGCCTGTATTACAGAGACCTGGCTAGATGAAAATGCAGCATCTATATTGGAGGCTGCAGTACCAACAAACTACTCTGTCATCTACAACCCAAGACTGGACCGCAGGGGTGGTGGGGTGGCTATCTGCTTCAAAAAAGAACTTAAACTTAGGGTCCACCCTATTGAAACTACTCGCTCATTTGAGTGCATTGCTGCCCGGAGTTCAGGACAGGATTAGGTTTCAGAGTACTTCTCATTTACCGGCCACCTGGAGATGGAAAGATATTTCTGCAAGAAATTGCAGACACTGTCGCTGGCCTGGTTCTGGAACATCAAAGATGGCTCATCCTCGGGGATTTCAATGCATGGGTGGATGATGAGCTCTCACGCCTTGGCCAAGACCTCCTGTGCACAATGAATGGTCTGGGCTTCACACAGGTCATTCCCTCTGCCACACATAAAAGTGGTCACACTCTGGACCTTGTCTTTCAGATTGGATTAGAAGTCACTGACCTAAAAATAAACCCAGTCATCTGGTCAGACCACTACTCCCTCTGGTTCTCAGTTGCAACCCCTCAATTAAGATCTCTGTCCGTGGAGTTGACCAGGTATCGTCCAAGGAGGGGTATGACTCCCCAGGCTCTTGCAGCAAATCTGTATCTCTCTGCTATACTGGGTGCCTGTGAAGATCCCTGTTCCCTAGTTCGTTATTATAATAGGGATGTTATGGCTGCAATTGATATTATCGCCCCTGTGCGTATAAGACCTCGCAAACCACAACGTCAAGCTCCATGGTTCAACAACAGTGTTAGTGAGCTCAAGAAAAGGGGGGGTAGACTGGAAAGACGATGGAGGAAGACTAACCTAGTGGATGACAAAATAAAACTAATAAAGCATAACGTAGAATATCAATCGACAATCACTCGTAAGAAAGCACAGTTCCTGTCAAATGAGATCACAGCAGCAAACAATAGGCCAGCTCAACTTTTCCGCACAGTGGAGATGCTTTGCAAGCCAGCATGCCTGCAGACTGATGAGACCCTCTCCCAGGCAAGATGCAACGAGTTTGCAAACTTCTTTGCAGATACAATATCCACCATCCGGGCTGGAATCTCCACAGTGCCATCAAAGGAGTGCCAAACTACAAAGCCTGCCAATATAAGCTACCTGCCTTCATGGACCAGCTTTGATCCAGTGGATGTAAAGGACACTGCTGAAATTGCTCGGATTTTGCGTCCCACCACCTGTGATCTGGACCCAGCCTCAACCAAGCTTCTAATAGGTTGTATGGATATAATTGGTCCTGTCTTTACAAAAATTGTTCAATGCTCTTTGCAGACAGGCATTTTTCCTGGACCCCTAAAGGAAGCAGTTGTTATACCGCTTCTTAAAAAACCTAATTTAGATCCCGACTGCATGACCAACTACAGACCGGTATCAAACCTTCCTTTCCTAGGAAAGGTTATTGAGAAAGTCACTGCAAATCAACTGGAAACCCGCCTGACAACCCATGATATTTATGATCCATTTCAATCAGGATTCAGGAGAAGACATAGCACTGAAACAGCCCTGGTGTGTGTGTTAAATGATCTTCTGATGGCAAAAGACAGAGGTGACTGTTCAATATTAATCCTTCTGGATCTCTCGGCAGCATTTGATACCGTGGACCATGGGCTTCTGATTGAGCGACTGATACATTTCTGTGGTCTGGATGGCACAGTTCTAAGCTGGTTCAAATCATTTCTCACATGCAGGTCACAGAGAGTATCATCTGGATTATACTCATCACCGCCAGTGCCATTGCCATGTGGTGTCCCACAAGGTTCTATACTATCACCCATGCTTTTTGCAGTATACATGCTCCCATAGTGCGAAATAATCAGGCGCCATGGCCTGGTCTACCACTGCTATGCAGATGATACACAACTGTACTTGTCCTTTGCTCCGGGCACTGATAACCCAATAGCAACCCTAAATGGCTGTCTAGCTGAACTACTGGAGTGGATGAGCACCAGTTGGCTGCGACTGAACCCGGATAAAACAGAGGTCCTTATGATACGACCGCAACATCAAAGGACAAGACTGCAGCATAGCCAACCAACTGGACTTACACTCGGGGATTCAGAATTACAGACCAGTGATTGTGTACAGAATCTTGGTGTTGTCCTGGATGGTGGCTTGACACTTAAACATCAGATATCAGCCACAATCAAATCCTCATTCTTTCACCTGAGGAACATAGCCAGAATCAAGCACTTAATTCCCTCAGATGATATGCCAAAAGTCATACATGCATTTGTATCATCTCGTTTAGACTACTGTAATGCCCTCTACCTTGGTCTACCAGCAAAAGAATTGCAGTGCTTACAGCTGGTGCAAAACACAGCTGCCAGGCTATTAACCAAACAGCCCCGTTCTAGCCACATAACACCCATCCTCTACTCCCTTCACTGGCTGCCTGTACGATGGCGAATCATCTTCAAGATTGGCTTACTGAGTTTCAAAGCATTACATGACCAAGGCCCAAGGTACCTGAAACAGCTTCTGACCCCATATTGCCCCACTTGATTACTGCGATCTGTAGATGAAGGACTTTTAGCAGTACCTAGAATCTACCGTAATTCATCTGGGGGTCGAGCTTTTAGTCATGCGGCTCCGACTCTATGGAACTCACTTCCCCGCACAGTGCGAGAGGCCCCAACTATAGAATCCTTCAAAAGTAGACTCAATACTTTTCTGTTTACTCAAGCATTTCCATAATGTCCCTTTTAGTATCTTCATGCTTCTGTATTTTATGAAAATGTACTTCATTATTTTCTGTACTATATTATGCTATGTATCTGTTAAGCGCCTTGGGTCCTATTGTAGAAAGAGCGCTATATAAATAAAATTATTATTATTATTATTATTATTATCTTTAAACTGTAAAGTCCAGCTCACTTAGCACACCTATTTTATAGCATTTAACAAATATAATTTGTTTTTGGGCCCTTTTTTTATTGGCTATATAATGACATTCCTTGCAACTTAAGCACTAACTCGTCATATTATTAGGCTGTTTCCATTTCTTCAGGATTATTTGGTGCGTGACAATGGAGTGTAGTCTATATGGAAGCTCTGGTGGCACTCACTAGCTCCACCATTCTTGCTCTATCTATAACTTTGCTTGTAGCCATATTGGCCTCCCTTCCTATTAGGTGAGCTTTAACAATATGCTGGCTTTATATAACACAAAGTTTTGTGTTATTTTTTCAGGGAAGTAAACTGAAGACCAGCAGTTACTTCTCAATTCTTTTGGTTGGAAAAATTAGAAATAATAGTGAAGAAGCTGAGCATCATGTGACGTCATTGTATTATG
This sequence comes from Pseudophryne corroboree, assembly GCF_028390025.1. NCBI lineage: Eukaryota > Metazoa > Chordata > Amphibia > Anura > Myobatrachidae > Pseudophryne > Pseudophryne corroboree. The sequence continues at coordinate 553,100,190 of NC_086446.1, read as the reverse complement.
TATGTTTCTCAAGTGGATTTCCTTTTTTTTCTTTGTCCTTCACTGTCTTCTACTGCATTTTCTTTTTTTTTTGAACAGCTTGTAACAATATTACCATATTATGATAATTTTAGTCATATCACAATGTTACATTTGTATCTACTGTATGTGATGTCTGCAAATGATGCTTGTGCTTCAATAAAAAATATATTTAAAAAAAATGTCAAGCCACCATCCAGGATAACACCAAGATTCTGCACATGATTATTGTTTTGTAGTTCTGAACACCTAAGTTTAAGTCCAGTTGGCTATGCTGCAATTTTGTCCTTTGATATTAGGTCCTATCATAAGGACCTCTTTTATCAGAGTTCAGTTGCAGCCAACTGGCACTCATCCACTCCTGGAGCTCAGCTATAGTTATTTAAGGATGTTATTTGGGTTCCCAGCACCCAGAGTAAAGTATGGATATAGTTGTGTATCATCTGCATAGTAGAGAGAATAGCAGTAAACCAGGTAATGGTTGCTAATTATTTCACCAAGTGGTAGAATGAATACTACAAAAAGCATAGGGGACCCTATAGAACCTTGTGGAACATCAAATGGCAGTGACACTGACAATGAGTATACTCCAGATGAAACTCTCTGTGACCTGCCAGTAAAAAATTATTTGAACCAGCTAAAGACGGTGCCATCTAGTCAAAGATATTTTTCAGGTGCTCAATCAAAATCACATGGTGCAAATTATAAAATGCTGCAGAGAGATCCATAAGGATTTAGATTGAAAAGTCATCTCTGTCTCTTCTCAGCAGAAGATCATTTTACACATACACCAGGGCTGTTTCAGTGCTATGTCTGCTACTGAATCCTGATTGGAATGGCTATAAAATAAACACATAGGGGTGATTCATTTAGTCTCAAGGTTTCATAGTAGTAGTAGTGGTATTAGTAGTAGTAGTAGTAGTAGTAGTAGTAGTAGTAGTAGTAGTAGTAGTAGTAGTAGTAATAATATAATATAATAATAATAATAGCAATATTCTATAATATAATATAATAGTGTGCATAGAATCCAAATATCAGAAATCTGATATTTAAAAAATAATAATTTCTATGATTAAAGAACAGCAGAGACACTAAAAATTACTATTTCACAAATACTGTAAGTGGCCAGAGATAAAATCCTATGTCAAACACACTCCATTGGCTTAGCTGCATAAACTCATTTAAACTCCACTTCATATTAAGTTGGGCCTATTGAAGAATTTAGTGAAAGCTGTGGATAAATAAGGCCAGGCTTTCAGTTATCTGAATGAAAAGTTTCCAAAGTTAAGTGAAGCAAAGCAAAAAGTAGGCATATTTGTTGGGTCCCACATAAGGAAACTGTTTATTAACAAAATATTTAAAGCTAAATTTATGGAAATTGAGTCTGCTGTTAGGTCCTCCTTCAAAGCTGCTGTAAGTGGATTCTTAGGCAAAAGTAAGAGAGTCCAACTACGTGAGTGAACTATTGGACAACTTCATGAATATAGGTTGTAGAATAATACTTAAGATTGACTTTTTACATTCCTATCTAGACTATTTTCCTGAAAATCTGGGTAGTATAAGTGATGAACAGTTGAATAATTTTCACCAGGACATTCTGTCAATTTAGCATCGTTACAAAGGATGCTGGGATCCTACAATGATGGGAGACAACTTCTGGTTTCTTTTTAGAGAGACCAATGAGACACTGTACAAACAGAAAGAGCCCACATCCTATTTCCCTAAAGCAAAGTGACTTTACATTTTATCTTTTATTAACAATTACTGTACATTATGGCTAATTTGGATTAATAGTTTCTGAAGTGCAGTTTCTGTATACTTTAAGCATTTCTGAAGTTTTATTAGTATTTTATGATTGAATAAAATGAGAATATTTAAATTCTATAGAGATTATTTCAAATTTTTCCTTATCTTACTTTTTTCAGATATAGAGTTTACCATTTTTGTTATTTGTGTGTATCTAATAAATGGGACATGATAGAGAAAATCTGATTTTTCCACAGATTTCAGCATCCCCAAATTAGGTGAAAAACTACCTGAGTAGTCTGAGGTGCTCACAAAAATGTGACAAGATCATTACCTATGCATCACATAAAAAAAATACACAGCAAGGCTACTAAGGAAACTTGAGACGAATTTAATTGGCCATGGTAGTTATAGTCTTACATGTGACATCTACTCATCTAAATTGCTAATACAGTTTTTGTACTGTAGTTAACATTCAGTACCTCTATAGTGATGACTATGTATTGACAGTTTTTTCCCTCCTTTCATTAAATTTTTTTGTTTTAAATTGACATAAAATAAATTAGATATTTATATGACAACATTAATGAATACACTAATTACATTTCACATGATTAAAACTAAATATTTGTTTAAAGAATGTGATTTTCACACGCAGATATGTTTTATTATTAGTAATTCTGTTCTACTGTGGAACTTGGCAATGTGAAAATGTGCTCATCTTCTTTGTAAAGAACATGTATACAGATAAATGCAACAGGAACACAATGAATCACACCTACTGTATACTTTTAAAATCTTGAAATTGCTTTACAGAGTTATGACATCATAAGTAAAAGCTATATTGTAATGAATGGATTGCTACCAGCAGGCTATGGCAATTTCTGTGAGGAATATCAGCAGTGCATAGTTGCTGAATATTGACTGTAATCAATTACAGCTCAAGGACAAGAAAGAACTCACTGCGAGTATCAAAGGACAAGACAGTTCCCACATTGGCAATCAGCAAGGGGCTGATGATGATTGATGATAACTGACTGATTTTACTCACTGACAGTGAGTAATATAATGTCAAACAACAGGGCCTTAACCCCAACACACGTGAAAATAACCTATCTTCAGAGAGCCTGGCAGAAGAGGGACAGGAAATTGTTTATAAATACATGCAGTAATAATAATAATAATAATAATAATAAGAAGAAGAACAACAATAATCATCATCATCATCATCATCATCATCATCTTCTAACAAATTAAGAGTTGAATGCATTGTATCCAAGAACAATATACATGTTTTACTAAAATTACTACTTTAACAGCTACGGAATTAAATACAAAAACTTTCAAAAGTATGCTGATGGTGCTTGTAATTTGAACTTTTTAATTTAAAGTTTCAATGCACAAAAATATGTTTCTATTGTTTGTACATTTTTTTAAAAAATTGCATGATTCTGTCCTCCCTCTAAATTGATAGTTCCTACTTCTCAATTTGAAATAAAGTTGGTATTTGGAAAAGGCTATTATTAATTTTAGAGCAGCTGCACTTTAAATAATTTGAATATTTTCATGTCAATTAATGCCATTAATAATATACAGACATATATTTAGATATATTTTCCTTGCATTTCTTTGCAGAATTTTGAGTTGCAAACACAGGATTTCTAGTTGAGGGTTTCTGCACGGGGAATGGCTATAATTTTAAGTAGAGCTAGGATACACTCCAGACTCTTTCCATTCCCTTCAAATATACTGGCAATACTGTATGCACCACTAATGTTGGTGCATGCAGCTCCCACTTCAAAAGTACTAACTAAGCAGTAGCTTCCAAATTAATTACTTACCTACCAAACTCAGGACAGTTGGCATACTGCCTTGCTCTCACTTACCTCTTCTTGCCATCTTTCACTGCCTGTTGTTGCACAGTTGCTTCTTATCTCTATCAAGGAATGTAAGAGCCCTGTTTTTATAAAATATAGTCATGAAATGTGGAAAACCTAGAAATAAGTAGAACTCTAGGCTTTCCTACTCCAGCCAGTCCTGAAATTGAATCAAGAACACCCAATTTATTCAAAGCGGTCTCTGCACATAATGGAAAAGAGGGCTTGTCAAATATGTTATTCTATGCATGCTACCTCCATACACAATTGTTCAGCTTGGTACACACTAGAGCAAGAGGTACCCAGATGCTATGGAGGCTGATGGGCTGACATATCATAACTGTGGTACACATCAGAATGTTGTAATAAAGGATGAAATGATCTCTCTTTCTTTACTTCATTACACAGCAGCACAGCCAACCGGAAGATAATGCTAGTGACCGTGGGAGTGCACAGATTGTCCACACACACTGAACGATCCAGATGATACATCATTCTGATTCAGCTAGAAGCGACATTACTCAAATGTGTACCCAGCTTTAGACAGTATTGTTAATTGCAGAAAATAAGGAAACCAATATTAGGAGCTAGAATTTTGTATAAATGATTTTAATGTGCTTTATAATGCAGAACAATTAACTACTACTCCCAAAACTTATAGTACTGGAGACCACAAATTTTATACAAATTGTATCCAAATTATTTGTCTAGTCTTATTATTTACCCACATGCTTTCCACACTGTTCTCTACAGCCAACGCCTACTTAAATCATTTTGCCATAATAAATAACATATACGCCTCATAGAGGATATACACAATGGTTGCTATATCAAGGCAATCTATACCCAAAATCAAGATGCAGACAGATAAGTCTAAAAAGTATAATTTGCTTATGCAACATTGTCACAATATATTATCAATATCCATATTAAGCACCAAACAATTAATAGTTTAACATAGATGATGCAATATGTTTGTTTGTGTACATACAGTTTATGTACAGTACATGTGTCTTTATGCCAAATTACAGTACGTTACAGTATCTATGTTTACACCTCAGATGATTAACACCTTACTACATGCTAACTATCTCATTACATCTAAGCCATAATATGTGAGAAAGCAACGGAAAGCCTGGGAAACCTAGTGTAAAGGGGTGTAGTATGGTATGCCAGCGGCCGGGCTCCCGGCGACCAGCATACCGGTGCCGGGAGCCCGACCGCTGGCATACCGACAGTGTGGCGAGCGCAAATGAGCCCCTTGCGGGCTCGCTGTGCTCGCCACACTGCGGGAACGGTGGCGCGCTAAGCGCGCCATGCTATTTTATTCTCCCTCCAGGGGGGTCATGGACCCCACGAGGGAGAAAAAATGACGGTATGCCGGCTGTTGGGATTCCGGCGCCGGTATACTGTGCGCCAGGATCCCGACTTTCGGCATACTGAAGACCACCCGTTTAAAGATTGTCCCATGGGACATCAAAGAACTTTACATTTTTACTTATAAAGTACCTGTGAAAAAGATAGCTTCATGTTTCCATTAAATAAACACTAAACTACAGTAATCCATTCCTCATTGTTGTCCATAGGAAACCCTCTCATTCACAATCCACATATTCAACTTCAGAATTTTCTATTGAGATCAGGGGTAACAACAAAGTGAAAAGTAAAAATGCATTGGGGCCATGTTAACAGCCAAAATGTGCTCTTATCATAGATGTTTCTAACTATTAAAAGGCCAATTTGAGCACTATACACACATTGTTATAGTACTGTATGACATCCAGGAGGGGGGGCTCATCAATTTTGAAAATTTTATTGGCTTTATGGCTGAGGATATTGATTTCTCTGCACCTTAAAAAAATTATGGAAGGCAAAGTCATCCAAACAGTCATCCCTTCTCTAATTAACACCATCACTTACAGCAGAAATATGCTAAACATTTTTCAATAATCCTTTACTTAACCATCCAATTCATCACTACTAAGTTCTTAAATTTTTTCTGCATTTTAATACCTTAGACAAGTGTTCAACAAGTTTTCCCATGTTAACATCAATACAAGTACTATAACATACTATTGACTAACTATTTAATTATCCCTCAGCTTGCCACATTTGGTCTAAGGTCTTTCTAAGTGCTACTTTACTGAACTGTGATACTTATTCAGCAGCCTGCATTAAAGGAAGCACTACTTTTCCGACCATATTATAAACAAATTAACAATGGTTTTCTCTATCAGATATATGGTCAATAAGGGAAATAAACTTCCTGGGGTCCTTTTTCCATCTGGAAATGTAAATTTTTTTATTTTTTATTTCTTGTTTCCAGTCTTCTTATTGTTTCAAATAAACAAGACTATCTGGGTCAATACCATATATCAACATATGTATCCTATTGGTAACATGTATAGGCCCATTTACAAGATACTGTAGCTATTAAAACAATAGTAAAAGTGTTTTTGCTTAAAACTTAGTATAGTAAAGTAAGAAATATGCCAAGAAATGTCTAGTTTAATTTCCATGAAGAGTACACCAAGAACTGTTATATGTCTTACAGTACATGCATTTCAAACAAATGTGTTGATAGTAATTAAGCTCCCAATAAAACATATGCACTTCAAATCAGAGGACCTCCCTAAACAACAGACTACTTTTGGGTTCAAAATGTTAAGTCACATATATGTGGCTTCTGAACAATTTGTGTAACCGAATGATTGGTATTTTATTATAAAAATATGCATAGCTACATCTTTCCACCTTAGGGTGTATTATGTTATGCCGGTGGTCGGGATCACAGTGCCCAGCATACCGTTGCTGGTATCCCGACCGCCGGCATGTTGGCAGTGGGGAGAGTGCAAATTAGCCCCTTGCAGGCTTGCTGCACTCACCACGCTCGTAGACCCCCAAGAGGGAGAATAGTTGTCAATATGCTAGGTGTCAGGATTCTGGCACTGGTATACTGAGCGCCGGGATCCCAACAGCCGGCATACTGAATGCCACCCCCACCTTATACAGTACAGTATATGAACTGTCAACATACTGTAGTCTTCTTCATCTATTCTAATACATTAGAATGGAAGAGATTTGTTAGCAATAACAGGCAAGTATGGGATTTCTGATTCACACAGATGAAGAATGTCCATGTTGGGAATGCAAATAGATTGGGAGGATTCATTGTTACTTACAAAATCAGCCATTTTACATCTACAGTATCACAATGTGTTCCCCATGAGGTGGAATAGATAAGGGTTTCTGTTCATAAGAACCATCTATTGTAAAACACCACTCAGTGGGGGGTACGTATCAAATCTTGAAATGAGATTAAGTACCAATCAACTAGGAACTGATTGATTGGTACTTTATCTCTTCCCAAGCTTTGATATGTATGCCACCATGAATGTTACATTTAAATTCTATGAACTTTATAGGGTGCACAGCCAAATGTGTTCCTGCTGGTGTGTTGAAGAGGAGATGTGTACTAATCCAACAACAGTCTATAGATTGTATTCTTGCGAGCAGGGCCTTCCTACCTCTATGTCTTTCTGTTTTTGCCCAGTTTTGTTTTATTACTGTTGTTCTAATTGTAAAGTGCAACTAAATATGCTGCACTATATAAGTAACTGTTAATAAATAAATAAATAAAGTCCTGTTTAAGGCCTTTGGGGGTAAATGTATTATAGCAGCATTTGTGCTGCTATAATACTTCCTGCTTCACCTCATTACCGAGGCAAAGCAGGAAGGGACATTACCAAGATGTATTAAAATCTTGTTTGCTGAAGTGGGAGAGTGAAAACTCCCCCCTGGTGATGCCCGTCTGAGCCCACAGTGCATCGTGCTGATGAGCTGTGTCTCTCTGCCCTGATGGCTCCACTGCGAATGTGCAGGATCTCACTACTCAAACGAGATCCCCTGCACAGTCAAGATCCGGCACCAGCCACAGCAAGGGACAGCTCTGTCCCTGCTGTGGAGATAGGGTATCGCCACCTGCAGCTGTCAAAATCAATAGCTGCAGGTATCAGAATGGTCAGCGCTGCTGACTGTTCATACATTGCCAATGCATATCAGCATGCTATCTTATATACAGTATAAAGAAGCCAGCCTGCACACATTAGAGTCCAAAGAGGGAGTGCATGGTACATATGTATTGCATAGTCCAGAACCAAGGACCAGCACCTCTAATCAATGCAAAAAATAGTTTTAATATCCACAGAATCCACAAACTCCATTTAAAAACAGATGCAAAGAACCGGGGACATAATGAAGCATAATAGGAGCAAGTGCAAATGCCTGCATATGGTGGCCAATGATATAGTTACATGTCTCCTATGTGTCATATTCAAGTCGACAGCAATTTTGGTGCCATCACAGCACCTTCATCATGGACAAACTACAACACACAACAAACATGCTTTATACCTTTGTGATTGCACCAAAACAAATCCACCTGAATGGAGCCATGTGAGCAGTGCATACCCAGTCATGCTTGCAAACACATGGACTGGAGATCACACATCCCCACAGCATCATCGAAACCCAACAGAAAGACAGCGTGCATACAACAGGCGCCGCCGTTGTCATGGAGACCAGGACAGCAAGTAATGTGTCCACACCCCTCACAGCCACTGGTCCACACCACATGGCCATGCGTCCCGACAATGAGCATTTCTCATATCAGGTGGGTGACTATGTCAGCGGGAATTCCCCCTCCTATATCCACATGTCGCCCCGCCCGGTAGGGCATCACTGTACCCAAACAGGCACAGGTACTATTGCTTCATGCAACATAAAGCATTAAAAAGAAAAAAAGGAAAAAAAAATATGAAAAAATGGCACAAAGCATGTTATATAAACAAAAAAATACACAAAAAGACAAAATAAAAAATAAGAAAAACCTTGATGCCATATAAACACCAATATACATTATCAGAATGGAATATAGCCAAAATCACCATAATAGCCAAATCCCAGACTCTAAAAGAGTACGAGATACTATGTACCTTGATAATTCATGAGTATTTAGAGAAAGCAACCGAAACCCTGACTTTCATTCAGGCCACCAGGGGATAGCGTATTAAGGCGTGCTATCCACTGTGCCTGACGTTGTAATAATAATCTGTTTCTGTCACCACCTCATCTCAATGGCGGGATACAGTCAATCGGCATACATCTGAAGTCTCTGATGGTATGTCCCATAGATACAAAGTGACGTGCAACTGGAGGAGTGTTCAGATCTATAGTAGACTGGGCTTTTTTTTGTAGATGAGCGATGCATAGAAATTCTTTCTTTGACAGCTCGTATAGTTTTCCCAATGTAAAGTAGATGGCAAGGGCAACAGATTATATACACCGCAATAACGACTATTACAGTCCAAATGATGTCGGATCTTGTAAGATTTATTATTTCTTTGATAAACAAAAGTGTCTCCAAGAGACAAAAAGTTGCAATTGGCACACCCATGGCATTTAAACACTCCCGTTTTTGGTTGCAACCAACTCTTAGCTTGAATTGGCCCAACATCGGAAGGTGATAATAGATCTTTAAAATGTTTGCTCCTTTTATAGCAGAAGAGAGGCTTCTCCCTGCAATATTGATGATGATTTCATCCGACTAGATAATATGCCAATATTTAAGGATTGTATTGCGTATAAATCTAAATTAAATGGAATACGTGGAAGAAAAAAATCATACGTTCTGTAGTTTCTTCCTTGTCTTTTTTGACCAAGGTATCCTCATGTTTCATTCACATACACTTGGCAATAGCATCCTCAATTTCATAATGTGCATAGCCCCTATCTATAAAACGTGCTCCTATCTCCTCCAAAGACATCTGTACCTAGGCTTGAACAGAAGTTATGCAGATGGACTATCAGCTTTCAGTGGGTATTCTTATCTATTGCTTTTCTAAATATACTAGAGAATAAAATGTTATCCCTATTCGTAATACAGACATCAAGATAATTGGCTGTTACCACACTATATGCCACCGTAAATCTGATCTTCGTATCCAGGCCATTAAGAGAGTCCACAAACTGCAGAAGGAGTTCTTCACCACCAGTTCACACCATGAAGAGGTCATCAAAATAGTGAACGGAAAAATGTATAAACTCAGAAAAAGAGGAATTTGCCATAATATGTTGACTCTCATATACATGCATGAACAAATTTGCATAAGAAGGGTCCACATTGGACCCCATAGCGATGCCCCACAACTGTAATTAAAATGAATTCTCAAAAAGAAAATAATTTTTATGAAGAATAATTTCCAGTAACAAAATCAAAAATTCAATGTGTGGACCTCCATAGTGTTGGCTGGCGATAACGAGACTCCTCAATTCCGCGATACCATCCACATGGTCAATATTGGTATATAGTAAATTATGGGTTCTCAATTGATCGGTCTATGACTCAGTTCTAGTCTCTGCTTCAGTTCTTTTTCAAAGCGGAAGTACTAGGTGTAGGGAGACTCGATGCGTACCGTACTCACATGGAGTCGTGGTATGTCCCGCGTATAAAGGTATCTTTGATCTCTTAATTCATTTTTCTTCTCCGAGGTGGAAAGTTCTTATCCTCGCAGTTGGAAAAAAGAAAAATGGGACAAAGGAGCAACTGATGGTGTAGTAGGTTCGTACAAACAGGAGATCACTGGATACAGATAAGTGATGGAGTATATTCAACGTGGCTCTAGGAGTAGTGATCCGGAATTTTCATCCTTTCTATAAGTGATGGTATAGAAATGGAAGTGCTCGGAATGAGTGGTGATTTAACGCGTACCTTACTCACGTTAAATCAGGGTTAATCTTGCATGTAAAGGTATCTTTGATCCTTCGTTGTTCGTCCTTCTTCTTCTTCTTCTTCCTTCCTCACAGAGATAGTGCTGGATCGGGGTTTGTTTTCTCAGCGAAAAAACAAAAGAGAACAGATTATGGTGTAGTACGTACGTAACGACACGTGGTCATGTGACTGTTAGAGCAATAAGTGACCTTTATGCTAAACTGATGATCAGGTGCGTACCACACTCACATCCATACGAGGAAGGCCAAAGCACATCAAGGTATCTTTCCCTTGGACTGGAATTTTTCATTAATACAGTTGTATCACTCAGAGTCACTCACACCCGAACGGGACACAGGATAAATGAGAAATGGGCGTACCCAACTCACACTCAAAGGTGTTGAGATCTGTACATAAGGGTATCTTTGGGATGGTCCTATAAGTCCTGGATCCCCAATTCCACTCCTCTTGTGGGTGGCGGTGTACGTATGGGGAGGAAAGTCGAGTGTCAATAATTCACAAATGGAGTATTAACACGCCAAAAAATTTATTGAACACAAATAAAAGGGAAAAACTGGCAAAAAACCAGTGGTCAAAACAGGAGAGGCGTTAGCAAGGATGGGTGCAAGATGTAAAGAAAGTCCGGATTATCCTCATCCTTAGCTAGTACCGTCCTGATTGATCACTGGTAGTCCTGGCCCTCACACCAACGCGTTTCGACATAGAAGTCTTTTTCAAGGTGTGTGATGAGGGCACTGGTACAGATATTTATACCCCCCAACAGGAAGTCATATGATGGGGGTGGGGTTACATCATTGTGCAATTGCATACATAAAACCAATTCAAATAAGCAATAAACATCCAGAAATAAATACTTAACAAGTAAGCACTAAAATGGTGAAATACCATATTTAAAACTTATTAGGAATGCTTCATTTAAAAGGATTAAAAGGTTTAAAATGGTTACTTCCTGTCAAGTGGAACGCATGAATTGCCGGAAGTGACGCTCATGCATTCCACACCGGACAGAGGGATCGACTGGATAGTAAAGAGAATGGCTAAAATTCAATCCTCCCCATGGGTTGAATCCCTGAGACGGACATAGTGTACATAAATGTTTCATGTATCCGGGAGCGCAAGCAAGCATCTCCGTAACATGCTCGCGCTCCCGGAAGTAGTGTGCGTGCAGTCATACTGTGGACCGCATACACAGGAAGTGACGAGAATGCGTTCCACCGGCCCCGGAATCGGGATCCTTCCTGTGTGTGGAGCGCAGGGAACGGCTGTGCGTTCCACTAAAAATAAGGCTTGAATAAAAAATTTCACAGCATATAACGCCTAATGGGACAAGGGGCCAAACAAAGTGTAATATATGAATGGCAGAATAAAATAATTAAATAGAGGGGCAAAATTATATAAGCAGGACTGACATAAATAAAATAATGTTTAAAAGCACAAACATGGATAAACATCTAATACACCAGTTATAGGTACAGATGCCCCTAATTCATATATGCATAAACAAATTGAAGAGGCATGGAGTGGTTAAGGGCATTATTTATCTCAATCGAAAGACAACAACGGGGAAACTAGCAAATAGCAGATTATTTATCTGTGGGTGCAAAAAGGGGATAGTGCGTAGCACAGAACTAAACAGAGTCCTCAGGAGATTTCGAAGGGATGCGGATGGGTTGGCTGTTCTTACAGGAACCATTTGGTCTCAAATTCTAGATTAAGACCTTTAGGTTTCAAAGTGCCCAGATTAAATATACTCCTCATCTCGGTCCGGGCAAGTCTTTCCTCAATGTCGCCTTTTCTCCAATTCCCTAGTACTGCTTGGATACCACAGAATGAGGCTAATTCCGATGTTTTGCAGTCATGTTCTTCCTTAAAATGTGCTGAGATCCCATGTGTTAGCAGTCCTTTCTTAATATTCCTCAGGTGTTCACCCATTCTTTCTTTGAGTTTTCTAGTGGTTCTCCCCACATATTGTTTGTTACATTTGCATTGTACAAGATATACAACATTTTTACTGTCGCACGTTATAAATTCACCAATATTATATTTCTTTTGGTTACTTGTGGATGTATAACTAGTTACGACTGATGTGTTGCTTTTGCAATTACGGCACATTTGGCAAGTGCCACAGCGATAAAAGCCCTTATTTTTGATGGTTAAAGTTCTTTTTGGAACCTCCAATGCACTTTTAACTAAGCGTTTCCAAAAGTTTTCTGCTTTTCGGTAAATGAATCGTGGTTTATCTGGTATATATTTTCTAAGCACAGGGTCCTGTAGAAGTAATCCCCAATTCTTTCTCACGATATGCTCGAATCCTTTGTATTGGCTATTAAATTTCGTGATGAAGGTAACCTTGTCTCCCTCGGCTCCTTTTTCACCTTTCTCAGAATTCTCTGTAGGTCTTATCATTAGTTCCCTATCTGTTTGTAGGTATTTTTCATAAGGTTCGTCCAGTGTTTTGGTCTGGTAACCCTTCTTACAAAATTGCTTTTTCATCAGTGCACCTTGCTCATGATAGTCTCTTAGTTTAGAGCAGTTCTTCCTTATTCTGTGAAACTGGCTGCCTAGTACTGAAGATAGCCAGTTGGGATGGTGGTTGCTACTGGAAGGGATGAACGAATTGCAATCAGTCGGCTTAGAGTATGTTTTAGTTTGTAGGATGTTGTCTTCGATAAATATAGATAAATCCTAAAAGTTTACATTGGTGGTACTCTTCTGGAAAGAGAGTGTGATATTCCTGTCGTTTGAGTTGAGGAAATTACAGAAGGCATCCAACGAGGTGACATCACCCCTCCAAATGAAGAGGATGTCATCTATATAGCGCTTCCATAGCACCAGGTTCGCCCCATATTCAGGGTTACCATGGACGGATTTTTCCTCCCAATGGGCCATAAATAAATTTGCGTAACTGGGGGCGAACCTGGTGCCCATGGCTGTCCCATGTAATTGGAGGTAGAAGGAACTATCAAACCAGAAAAAGTTGTTGGTTAAAATAAATTCAATACTTTCCAAAACGAAGGATGCTGTGTCACGTGGGAGGCTTCCTTTTTCCAAAAAATAGGAGGTGGCTTCCAAGCCATGCTGATGGCTGATGGATGTGTATAGTGACGTGACGTCAGCTGTCACAAGGGTAAGTCCAGATGACCAATTGATGTGTTGAAGTTCCTGTAGAACAGCGGTGGAGTCCCTTAAGTAAGAGGTGGTGTTCTGTGCCAGTGGTTGGAGGATATGATCTATGTATTGGGATAAATTGGATGTGACTGATTCTGTGCCGGCTACTATCGGTCGACCGGGTGGATGTAGATTGTCTTTGTGGATATTCGGGAGAGTATAAATGACTGGTATGGATGGATGAGAGATGGTGATGAAATCCCGTTCCTTATCTGTAATGACTTTCTTACGTTCATATTTGACAAGGAGATCTGTCATTCTTTTGGATATCCCTTCCGACGGATTCCCTCTAAGTTTTTGTAGGTCCTTCCATCATTAAGCTGTCTTTCTATCTCTCCCTTGTAATCTTCAAGATTCTGAACCACCACAGATCCCCCTTTATCCGCTGGCTTAATGACAATGGTGGTATTATCCTGGAGATATTTCAGGGCATTCCTTTCTGCTTTAGTCAAGTTGGACTTGGTGATATTCTTAAAAGAAGTGTTTTCGAGCTCTTCTTTAACAATTCTCTCGAAGCTTTCTATGAAACAACCCTTCTTGAATGTAGGGAAGAAAATTGACTTGGGTTTGAAGACAGAAGGGGTTGAATCTCTTGTGGTCGTGTTGTTTGGTTGATCATGAAAAAATTTCTTTAAAGTCAACTTCCTGATGAATCTTTGCAGATCAATATAGGCCCCAAATTTATCGAGTTTACTAGATGGTGCATATTTCAGTCCTTTTTTGAGGACATTTTCCTCATCTCTAGTAAGGACATGATTGCTGAGATTATAAATTCTAGTGAATGCAATTTCGTCCTCGGGGTTGTCTACCCCCTCATTCGTAATGGGACTGCTAGGGATGGTAGGTGTACAATTTCTTTTCTTGTTATGGTGATAGGATATCCGATGTTTTTTAGATGAAGCAAGTCCTCGTTTTCCTCTTCTTATGGGTTTCTTCTTTTGAAATGGCTTCTGATGGAACGGCCTCGTCCTAAAAAAACTTCATCGTTATCCTCATGCCCCTTAAGCGGATGGAACCTTTCAGATGTTTTTATGGTGAACTCAGGGGTGGTGTGTCTTCTTGTATATCCTGAATCTGTTCTGTTCCTTCTTCTTTCCCTGTCATCAAAGGTCCGTCTTGGTGGCCATTTTGGATTCAGTCTGTCCCTAGTGTCGGGTTCGTCTCGTATGCTTCTTCTCCTGCTTCTGAACTGTCCTGGTTGCTCCCTGAATGATGGGGTCCTTGGTCTTGATGTCCACTGTTCTCTATAAGAGTTCCTATGTGGGCTCCTTCTGTATCCATTATCCTTCCAATTCTGTCTCCACTCTGGAATTTCCCAATCTCCATTTTCAGCGAATCTTACTCTATTGTTGGTTTCTTTGTTTCTAAAGAATTTTTTTTCTTTTTTAGTCTGCTGGTGTTGTACCCCTTCCTTAAAGTCATTAATATCTCTAATGTACTTCTTTTTCTTCTTTTCCATTAGTTCTTTTTCGTTAATACTGATCTTCTCAACAATTTCTTGTTCCATGTCCTTAAAGTCCGACAGGTCAACAAATGGTTCTACGGTGACTCGAAGTGTTTCAATCTTTGTTTCAAGTTCTTTCAATTCTTTAGTCCTTTCCCGGACTATGAGTCTCATGAGGGACATGGAGCATGAATCAATAACCCGAATCCACTCCTCTTCAAATGCTGACGATTTATTGGTGAAGGTGGGTAGTTTATCGATTCTTAGTCCTCTGGGTATAATTTCCTCGGATAAATACCTCTCCAATGCTATGACCTCCCACCAAATTTTACCTTCCTTCAACAATGCCCGTTCCAATTTTGACATAATATTCTCCAAATCTTCATCAGCTAATTCTACAGAATCATGTTGTACCTTAAATAAGTTCTCATATTTGTCCTTTCTCACATTTCTATGGGAAAACATGATTACTTGATGAGGCAGCTGTGGTCCTACTACACGGAGTGAGTGGGCTAATCTAAAAAAGAGGATGGTAGAGGACTGCTGCGCCTCAGAGAGCTGCAGTGGGGACACCAACGGGTGATCACTCAATCACCCTGGAACAATACTGCACAAGAAAATAAGGAATCCCTTCTGCGCTCATCCAACAACAATGAACAATAATAAAGTAAATTATGGGTTCTCAATTGATCGGTCTATGACTCAGTTCTAGTCTCTGCTTCAGTTCTTTTTCAAAGCGGAAGTGCTAGGTGTAGGGAGACTCGATGCGTACCGTACTCACATGGAGTCGTGGTATGTCCCGCGTATAAAGGTATCTTTGATCTCTTAATTCTTTTTTCTTCTCCGAGGTGGAAAGTTCTTATCCTCGCAGTTGGAAAAAAGAAAAATGGGACAAAGGAGCAACTGATGGTGTAGTAGGTTCGTACAAACAGGAGATCACTGGATACAGATAAGTGATGGAGTATATTCAACGTGGCTCTAGGAGTAGTGATCCGGAATTTTCATCCTTTCTATAAGTGATGGTATAGAAATGGAAGTGCTCGGAATGAGTGGTGATTTAACGCGTACCTTACTCACGTTAAATCAGGGTTAATCTTGCATGTAAAGGTATCTTTGATCCTTCGTTGTTCGTCCTTCTTCTTCTTATTCTTCCTTCCTCACAGAGTGTCACAACTGAGGGCCTGAGCTGACGGGAGGCAGCCTCAGTTGTAGGGGCTGAGATGTACCGGAACCTGGGAGGTTGTATCAGACCCCTGGACATGTAAGTAACATGAATAATAACTGCCCGAAGGCGTGACCACGACAACTTAGATAAAAGTCAATGATGTTTATTATGACAACTCCGCATCACAGCAGCAATAAAGGAAAACGTAAAAGTCAGCAAAGAATAAATACAGTTCCTGAGTACTACAGCATGGCAGGAGCCACAGGGCACTGGTAGTGTGAGATAGTTCTTATGATCTTCTAGATGGAAAGTCCTTACCAGGCCCGGCTGTAGCAATGGAGATAACCCAGGATTGTACCAGCTGGTGTTCCAGGAAGAGCTGGGTTGCTGAAGGTAAAACAGCTGCTGTGGATACTGGCTGGAACCAGACTGTTGTTAGCACGGAGTGGATACTGGCTGGAACCAGTTAAATAATAAATGAACTTTGGGAGCGATGAAATGTGAACTGAAATGTAGAACTTGAGAGCGGAGAAATAATAATTCCGGTGGAGAGTGGTAAAGTGTAGAAAGGACACCGGCCCTTTAAGGGAAGCTGTATTCTGCTGGAAGCTGAGGCTGGAAGCAGGTAGTGTTGTAGCTGGAAACAGATGAATCCACAATGGATTGGAGAGTCAGGCTACACCGCAGGTGGAATGCTGGTGCGGGTCTCTATGGTGGAAGTCTTGAGACAGGAGCTGGAACCTGGAAGACAATCATAGAAGAGAGACAAACAGGAACTAGGTTAAACAACCAAAGCACTGACGTCTTCCTTGCTCAGGCACAGCTTACTTATACCTGCAGCAAGGAAGGGGTTGGCTAGGCAATTATGCAAATCAACAATACAAACAGCAGATTGGTGGAAATGATCAGATGACAGAATCCAAGATGGCTGCGCCCATGCAGACACTTGGAGGGAAGTTTGGTTTGTAATCCATGTGGTCTGGGAAACAGTAATGGCGGCGCCGGCCACCGGAGACAGGAGACGCCAGGCTGATAGATGCACATTTAACCACGCGGGCACAGCGGAGGCCGCGGCTGATGAAAACACCACTCTGACACTCTGCATGTGGAAACTCAGGAACAGCGGAATCTGGTCCTGGAACGCTGAGCCCGCCTTAGGAGGCATCTGAAGGGTAAGTAATGGCGTCCAGATACCCGGATCGTGACAGCACCCCCCCCTTTAGGAGTGGCCCCAGGACACTTCTTAGGCTTTAAAGGAAACTTTGCGTGGAAATTTCGGACCAAGGCAGGAGCATGGACGTCAGAGGCATTGGTCCAAGAGCGTTCTTCAGGACCATAGCCCTTCCAGTCAATGAGATACTGAAGTTGACCGTAACGGTGACGTGAGTCCAGGATCTTGGCCACTTCATACTCAACGCCTCGTTGAGTTTGGACTTTCGGAGTTGGTGGAAGTGAGGAATGAAACCGATTCAAGATTAGCGGTTTCAACAGGGAAACATGGAATGTCCTGGGTATTTTTAAGAAGGGAGGTAACTGGAGTCTGTAAGCAACAGGATTGATGACTTGATCAATTTTAAAAGGACCGATGTAGCGAGGTGCAAACTTCATACTGGGAACTCTTAACCTCAAATTCTTCGTGGATAACCATACCCGATCACCCACCTTGAGAGCAGGAACTGCTCGACGCTTCTTATCCGCAAACTTCTTGTACCTGAACGATGCCTTGAGCAGAGCTGATCGTACGCTCTTCCAGATATTGGCAAACTGATGCAAGGTGATATCCACTGCGGGAACAGAAGTTGCTGGAAGCGGTTGGAACTCAGGGACTTTAGGGTGGAATCCAAAGTTGGTGAAGAATGGTGTTGAAGAAGATGAAGAATGATACTGGTTGTTATGACAGAACTCGGCCCAGGGAAGTAATTGAACCCAGTCATCTTGAGAGGAGGACACATAGATGCGGAGGAAGGCCTCCAAGTCCTGATTCACCCTCTCAGTTTGACCATTGGTCTGAGGATGGTAAGCCGTGGAAAACTTTAACTTGACTTGGAGGACTTGACATAAACTTCGCCAGAATTTGGCTGTGAATTGAACTCCTCGATCTGAGATAATTTCTTCTGGAAGACCGTGGAGTCGGAAGATCTCTTGTATGAATACTTGAGCCAACTTGGAAGCTGACGGAAGACCGGTGAGAGGAATGAAGTGTGCCATCTTGGTGAACCGGTCAACTACCACCCAGATGGTATTGAACTTGTTGCACATGGGCAAATCTGTAATAAAATCCATCGACAAATGGGTCCATGGTCGACGGGGAACAGATAGTGGAACCAGTTGCCCCGCAGGCGACTGGCGGGATACTTTATGTTGAGCACACTTTGGGCAAGATGCAATAAACTCCAAAACGTCCTTTTTCAGAGTTGGCCACCAATAGGACCTAGAGATAAACTCCAGGGTTTTTTGGATACCTGTATGTCCGGCAAAACGGGAAGCATGGGCCCAATGCATGAGCTTCTTCCTTAGTGTCGGCTTCACAAAACTTTTCCCTGATGGGGGCGTAGAGTCCATCCCTACCGTGGAGAATGCCAACGGATTTATAATAGGATGCTTGTCTGAAGACTCTGACTCATTTTCTTGCTCCCATGAGCGGGAAAGGGCATCGGCCTTGCGATTCTGAGAACCCGGACAGAACTGGAGTTTAAAGTCGAACCTGGAAAAGAAAAGTGCCCATCTGGCCTGACGAGGGTTGAGACATTGTGCGCCTTTTAGATATAGAAGGTTCTTGTGGTCTGTAAGGATGGTGATTGAATGAGAAGCTCCCTCCAACAGATATCTCCACTCCTCTAGAGCGAGCTTGATGGCTAGCAACTCCTGGTCGCCAATGGCATAGTTGCGCTCCGCTGGGGAGAACTTCCGTGAGAAGAAACTGCAAGGATGTAAATGACCATCTTTAGCCCTCTGAGATAACACCGCTCCTACTCCAACGGAGGAGGCATCCACCTCTAAGATGAAAGGAGAGTCGACGTCAGGCTGTTTCAGGACAGGTGCAGAGATGAACCTCTGTTTTAAAAGATGAAAAGCTTGCATGGCTTCTTCAGACCACTTGGACGGGTTAGCACCCTTCTTGGTGAAAGCAGTAATAGGCGCCACAATGGTGGAAAAGTCTCGTATAAACTTTCGGTAATAATTGGCGAACCCTAAGAACCTCTGGACCCCTTTGAGGGTTAAGGGTACTGGCCAATTCTGGATTGCTTGTAGTTTCTCAGGATCCATCTCTAGTCCGGAACCGGACACAATGTACCCTAGAAACGGAATGGACTTGACTTCAAAGACGCATTTCTCTAATTTGCAGTAGAGATGATTGACACGGAGACGGGACAGAACCTCCTTTACCCAGAAACGATGTTCCTCTAAATTGTTGGCAAAAATGAGGATATCATCTAGATAGACCACGACATGACGGTATAGAATGTCTCTGAAGATCTCATTGACGAAATGCTGGAAGACAGCTGGAGCATTGCTCAATCCGAAGGGCATGACGAGGTACTCATAATGTCCGTCACGGGTGTTAAATGCGGTCTTCCACTCGTCACCCTCACGGATCCGGATGAGATTGTATGCACCTCTCAGGTCCAGCTTTGTAAAGATGGTAGCTCCGCTAACTCTGTCAAAGAGCTCAGTAATCAGGGGTAAAGGATAGCGGTTCTTGATGGTAATGTCGTTCAAACCTCTGTAGTCGATGCACGGCCGCAGACCACCATCTTTCTTCTTTACAAAAAAGAAGCCTGCGCCGGCTGGAGAAGAAGAAGGTCGAATGAACCCCTTTGCTAGGTTCTCTTTTATGTATTCCTCCATAGAATGCGTCTCGGGGAGAGACAACGGATAAGTTCGGCCTCGAGGTGGAACCTTCCCTGGAACGAGATCAATCGGGCAGTCCCATTCTCTATGAGGGGGAAGGATATCAGCAGAAGCTTTACTGAACACATCCGTGAAATCTTGATATGGAGGAGGTGGAACATCAGACGACCTGGGGGAGGAGGAACAGACAGGCAACACTTTAAACAAACATGTCTCAGCACAGAAGGGACCCCATGCCAGGATTTGCGTAGTCGTCCAATCAATTGTAGGATTGTGAAGACGGAGCCATGGAAGGCCCAGGACCACAGGATGTGTGGCTCTTGGAATCACTAAAAGTGAAATAAGTTCGGAATGAAGAACTCCCACTCTCAGACGAACTGGTAGAGTCCTTAGAGAAATAACTGTATCAAAAATTTTACTGCCATCCACAGCAGTTAAGGAAAAGGACGAAGGAAGTCTCTCGGTGGGTAGGGACCACCGTTTAACATAGGCTTCGGTAATAAAGTTCCCAGCTGCTCCGGAATCCAGGAGGGCAATGACGTTCTGATAACGTTGAGCAACTTGAAGCGAGACTGGGAGGTTACAATCTTGAGGAGATGGAGAGGAGATCATTACTCCTAGCCGGCCCTCTCCTTGGCGAGCTAGGATTTGGAGTTTCCCGGACGTTTGGGACAGGCATTAATGGTGTGAGACGGAGCTGCACAGTACAAACAGAGAAACTCGGAGAGACGTCTTCGGCGCTCAGCAGGAGTTAAACGGGAACGGCCAATTTGCATGGGTTCATCTTTAGTTGGTGACAGTTGGCGAGGAGGAGGAGCAGAAGATTTTGGAGCAGATGATCTTCCACGCTCAGTTGCTCTCTCTCTGAAACGTAAGTCAACTTTCGTACAAAGTGAGATTAACTCATCTAACTTGGAGGGTAAGTCTCTGGTAGCTAACTCATCTTTAATACGCTCGGATAAACCATGCCAGAATGCAGCATACAGGGCCTCGTCGTTCCATGCCAGTTCGGATGCCAGGATCTGGAACTGTATAAGATATTGTCCTACAGTACGTGATCCCTGGCGTAAACGGAGAATCTCAGACGAAGCTGAAGTTACCCGGCCTGGCTCGTCGAAGATGCGCCTGAATGTTGACACGAATGCAGTGTAAGAAGATAGCAGGGTGTCGGACCTCTCCCATAACGGTGATGCCCAATCGAGGGCTGAGCCACTGAGAAGAGAAATAATGTAGGCAATTTTTGTACGGTCACTGGGGAAATTGCCAGGTTGTAGCTCAAACTGAATCTCACACTGGTTGAGAAATCCCCTGCAGAATCTTGGAGATCCGTCAAATTTTGCTGGCGTTGGAAGATGAAGACGTGGAGCAGGAATGGGTAAGGTGGGTGGGGTTATAGCTGGAGTCACTGTGGTTGATGCACCAGACGCGCCTGATCCACGGAGAGTGGTCTGAATCCCATCCAGCCGAGTAGAGAGATCCTGGAGACAGCGGATGATGTGGCCCTGTGCAGCCTCCTGATGTTCTAGTCGGGCTGCCAGTTCTTGCATCGGCCTGGCCGCTTGATCCTGGTCTCCGGCTGGATTCATTAGGTCAGTGCTTACTGTCACAACTGAGGGCCTGAGCTGACGGGAGGCAGCCTCAGTTGTAGGGGCTGAGATGTACCGGAACCTGGGAGGTTGTATCAGACCCCTGGACATGTAAGTAACATGAATAATAACTGCCCGAAGGCGTGACCACGACAACTTAGATAAAAGTCAATGATGTTTATTATGACAACTCCGCATCACAGCAGCAATAAAGGAAAACGTAAAAGTCAGCAAAGAATAAATACAGTTCCTGAGTACTACAGCATGGCAGGAGCCACAGGGCACTGGTAGTGTGAGATAGTTCTTATGATCTTCTAGATGGAAAGTCCTTACCAGGCCCGGCTGTAGCAATGGAGATAACCCAGGATTGTACCAGCTGGTGTTCCAGGAAGAGCTGGGTTGCTGAAGGTAAAACAGCTGCTGTGGATACTGGCTGGAACCAGACTGTTGTTAGCACGGAGTGGATACTGGCTGGAACCAGTTAAATAATAAATGAACTTTGGGAGCGATGAAATGTGAACTGAAATGTAGAACTTGAGAGCGGAGAAATAATAATTCCGGTGGAGAGTGGTAAAGTGTAGAAAGGACACCGGCCCTTTAAGGGAAGCTGTATTCTGCTGGAAGCTGAGGCTGGAAGCAGGTAGTGTTGTAGCTGGAAACAGATGAATCCACAATGGATTGGAGAGTCAGGCTACACCGCAGGTGGAATGCTGGTGCGGGTCTCTATGGTGGAAGTCTTGAGACAGGAGCTGGAACCTGGAAGACAATCATAGAAGAGAGACAAACAGGAACTAGGTTTGACAACCAAAGCACTGACGTCTTCCTTGCTCAGGCACAGCTTACTTATACCTGCAGCAAGGAAGGGGTTGGCTAGGCAATTATGCAAATCAACAATACAAACAGCAGATTGGTGGAAATGATCAGATGACAGAATCCAAGATGGCTGCGCCCATGCAGACACTTGGAGGGAAGTTTGGTTTGTAATCCATGTGGTCTGGGAAACAGTAATGGCGGCGCCGGCCACCGGAGACAGGAGACGCCAGGCTGATAGATGCACATTTAACCACGCGGGCACAGCGGAGGCCGCGGCTGATGAAAACACCACTCTGACACTCTGCATGTGGAAACTCAGGAACAGCGGAATCTGGTCCTGGAACGCTGAGCCCGCCTTAGGAGGCATCTGAAGGGTAAGTAATGGCGTCCAGATACCCGGATCGTGACACAGAGATAGTGCTGGATCGGGGTTTGTTTTCTCAGCGAAAAAACAAAAGAGAACAGATGATGGTGTAGTACGTACGTAACGACACGTGGTCATGTGACTGTTAGAGCAATAAGTGACCTTTATGCTAAACTGATGATCAGGTGCGTACCACACTCACATCCATACGAGGAAGGCAAAAGCACATCAAGGTATCTTTCCCTTGGACTGGAATTTTTAATTAATACAGTTGTATCACTCAGAGTCACTCACACCCGAACGGGACACAGGATAAATGAGAAATGGGCGTACCCAACTCACACTCAAAGGTGTTGAGATCTGTACATAAGGGTATCTTTGGGATGGTCCTATAAGTCCTGGATCCCCAATTCCACTCCTCTCGTGGGTGGCGGTGTACGTATGAGGAGGAAAGTCGAGTGTCAATAATTCACAAATGGAGTATTAACACGCCAAAAAATTTATTGAACACAAACAAAAGGAAAAAACTGGCAAAAAACCAGTGGTCAAAACAGGAGAGGCGTTAGCAAGGATGGGTGCAAGATGTAAAGAAAGTCCGGATTATCCTCACCTTAGCTAGTACCGTCCTGATTGATCACTGGTAGTCCTGGCCCTCACACCAACGCGTTTCGACATAGAAGTCTTTTTCAAGGTGTGTGATGAGGGCACTGGTACAGATATTTATACCCCCCAACAGGAAGTCATATGATGGGGGTGGGGTTACATCATTGTGCAATTGCATACATAAAACCAATTCAAATAAGCAATAAACATCCAGAAATAAATACTTAACAAGTAAGCACTAAAATGGTGAAATACCATATTTAAAACTTATTAGGAATGCTTCATTTAAAAGGATTAAAAGGTTTAAAATGGTTACTTCCTGTCAAGTGGAACGCATGAATTGCCGGAAGTGACGCTCTTGCGTTCCACACCGGACAGAGGGATCGACTGGATAGTAAAGAGAATGGCTAAAATTCAATCCTCCCCATGGGTTGAATCCCTGAGACGGACATAGTGTACATAAATGTTTCATGTATCCGGGAGCGCAAGCAAGCATCTCCGTAACATGCTCGCGCTCCCGGAAGTAGTGTGCGTGCAGTCATACTGTGGACCGCATACACAGGAAGTGACGAGAATGCGTTCCACCGGCCCCGGAATCGGGATCCTTCCTGTGTGTGGAGCGCAGGGAACGGCTGTGCGTTCCACTAAAAATAAGGCTTGAATAAAAAATTTCACAGCATATAACGCCTAATGGGACAAGGGGCCAAACAAAGTGTAATATATGAATGGCAGAATAAAATAATTAAATAGAGGGGCAAAATTATATAAGCAGGACTGACATAAATAAAATAATGTTTAAAAGCACAAACATGGATAAACATCTAATACACCAGTTATAGGTACAGATGCCCCTAATTCATATATGCATAAACAAATTGAAGAGGCATGGAGTGGTTAAGGGCATTATTTATCTCAATCGAAAGACAACAACGGGGAAACTAGCAAATAGCAGATTATTTATCTGTGGGTGCAAAAAGGGGATAGTGCGTAGCACAGAACTAAACAGAGTCCTCAGGAGATTTCGAAGGGATCCGGATGGGTTGGCTGTTCTTACAGGAACCATTTGGTCTCAAATTCTAGATTAAGACCTTTAGGTTTCAAAGTGCCCAGATTAAATATACTCCTCATCTCGGTCCGGGCAAGTCTTTTCTCAATGTCGCCTTTTCTCCAATTCCCTAGTACTGCTTGGATACCGCAGAATGAGGCTAATTCCGATGTTTTGCAGTCATGTTCTTCCTTAAAATGTGCTGAGATCCCATGTGTTAGCAGTCCTTTCTTAATATTCCTCAGGTGTTCACCCATTCTTTCTTTGAGTTTTCTAGTGGTTCTCCCCACATATTGTTTGTTACATTTGCATTGTACAAGATATACAACATTTTTACTGTCGCACGTTATAAATTCACCAATATTATATTTATTTTGGTTACTTGTGGATGTATAACTAGTTACGACTGATGTGTTGCTTTTGCAATTACGGCACATTTGGCAAGTGCCACAGCGATAAAAGCCCTTATTTTTGATGGTTAAAGTTCTTTTTGGAACCTCCAATGCACTTTTAACTAAGCGTTTCCGTAAGTTTTCTGCTTTTCGGTAAATGAATCGTGGTTTATCTGTTATATATTGTCTAAGCACAGGGTCCTGTAGAAGTAATCCCCAATTCTTTCTCACGATATGCTCGAATCCTTTGTATTAGCTATTAAATTTCGTGATGAAGGTAACCTTGTCTCCCTCGGCTCCTTTTCCACCTTTCTCAGAATTCTCTGTAGGTCTTATCATTAGTTCCCTATCTGTTTGTAGGTATTTTTCATAAGGTTCGTCCAGTGTTTTGGTCTGGTAACCCTTCTTACAAAATTGCTTTTTCATCAGTGCACCTTGCTCATGATAGTCTCTTAGTTTAGAGCAGTTCTTCCTTATTCTGTGAAACTGGCTGCCTGGTACTGAAGATAGCCAGTTGGGATGGTGGTTGCTACTGGAAGGGATGAACGAATTGCAATCAGTCGGCTTAGAGTATGTTTTAGTTTGTAGGATGTTGTCTTCGATAAATATAGATAAATCCCAAAAGTTTACATTGGTGGTACTCTTCTGGAAAGAGAGTTTGATATTCCTGTCGTTTGAGTTGAGGAAATTACAGAAGGCATCCAACGAGGTGACATCACCCCTCCAAATGAAGAGGATGTCATCTATATAGCGCTTCCATAGCACCAGGTTCGCCCCATATTCAGGGTTACCATGGACGGATTTTTCCTCCCAATGGGCCATAAATAAATTTGCGTAACTGGGGGCGAACCTGGTGCCCATGGCTGTCCCATGTAATTGGAGGTAGAAGGAACTATCAAACCAGAAAAAGTTGTTGGTTAAAATAAATTCAATACTTTCCAAAACGAAGGATGCTGTGTCACGTGGGAGGCTTCCTTTTTCCAAAAAATAGGAGGTGGCTTCCAAGCCATGCTGATGGCTGATGGATGTGTATAGTGACGTGACGTCAGCTGTCACAAGGGTAAGTCCAGATGATCAATTGATGTGTTGAAGTTCCTGTAGAACAGCGGTGGAGTCCCTTAAGTAAGAGGTGGTGTTCTGTGCCAGTGGTTGGAGGATATGATCTATGTATTGGGATACATTGGATGTGACTGATTCTGTGCCGGCTACTATCGGTCGACCGGGTGGATGTAGATGGTCTTTGTGGATCTTCGGGAGAGTATAAATGACTGGTATGGATGGATGAGAGATGGTGATGAAATCCCGTTCCTTATCTGTAATGACTTTCTTACGTTCATATTTGACAAGGAGATCTGTCATTCTTTTGGATATCCCTTCCGACGGATTCCCTCTAAGTATTTTGTAGGTCCTTCCATCATTAAGCTGTCTTTCTATCTCTCCCTTGTAATCTTCAAGATTCTGAACCACCACAGATCCCCCTTTATCCGCTGGCTTAATGACAATGGTGGTATTATCCTGGAGACATTTCAGGGCATTCCTTTCTGCTTTAGTCAAGTTGGACTTGGTGATATTCTTAAAAGAAGTGTTTTCGAGCTCTTCTTTAACAATTCTCTCGAAGCTTTCTATGAAACAACCCTTCTTGAATGTAGGGAAGAAAATTGACTTGGGTTTGAAGACAGAAGGGGTTGAATCTCTTGTGGTCGTGTTGTTTGGTTGATCATGAAAAAATTTCTTTAAAGTCAACTTCCTGATGAATCTTTGCAGATCAATATAGGCCCCAAATTTATCGAGTTTACTAGATGGTGCATATTTCAGTCCTTTTTTGAGGACATTTTCCTCATCTCTAGTAAGGACATGATTGCTCAGATTATAAATTCTAGTGAATGCAATTTCGTCCTCGGGGTTGTCTACCCCCTCATTCGTAATGGGACTGCTAGGGATGGTAGGTGTACAATTTCTTTTCTTGTTATGGTGATAGGATATCCGATGTTTTTTAGATGAAGCAAGTCCTCGTTTTCCTCTTCTTATGGGTTTCTTCTTTTGAAATGGCTTCTGATGGAACGGCCTCGTCCTAAAAAAACTTCATCGTTATCCTCATGCCCCTTAAGCGGATGGAACCTTTCAGATGTTTTTATGGTGAACTCAGGGGTGGTGTGTCTTCTTGTATATCCTGAATCTGTTCTATTCCTTCTTCTTTCCCTGTCATCATGTCCTTACTAGAGATGAGGAAAATGTCCTCAAAAAAGGACTGAAATATGCACCATCTAGTAAACTCGATAAATTTGGGGCCTATATTGATCTGCAAAGATTCATCAGGAAGTTGACTTTAAAGAAATTTTTTCATGATCAACCAAACAACACGACCACAAGAGATTCAACCCCTTCTGTCTTCAAACCAAAGTCAATTTTCTTCCCTACATTCAAGAAGGGTTGTTTCATAGAAAGCTTCGAGAGAATTGTTAAAGAAGAGCTCGAAAACACTTCTTTTAAGAATATCACCAAGTCCAACTTGACTAAAGCAGAAAGGAATGCCCTGAAATGTCTCCAGGATAATACCACCATTGTCATTAAACCAGCGGATAAAGGGGGATCTGTGGTGGTTCAGAATCTTGAAGATTACAAGGGAGAGATAGAAAGACAGCTTAATGATGGAAGGACCTACAAAAAACTTAAAGGGAATCCGTCGGAAGGGATATCCAAAAGAATGACAGATCTCCTTGTCAAATATGAACGTAAGAAAGTCATTACAGATAAGGAACGGGATTTCATCACCATCTCTCATCCATCCATACCAGTCATTTATACTCTCCCGAAGATCCACAAAGACAATCTACATCCACCCCGTCGACCGATAGTAGCCGGCACAGAATCAGTCACATCCAATTTATCCCAATACATAGATCATATCCTCCAACCACTGGCACAGAACACCACCTCTTACTTAAGGGACTCCACAGCTGTTCTACAGGAACTTCAACACATCAATTGGTCATCTGGACTTACCCTTGTGACAGCTGACGTCACGTCACTATACACATCCATCAGCCATCAGCATGGCTTGGAAGCCACCTCCTATTTTTTGGAAAAAGGAAGCCTCCCACGTGACACAGCATCCTTCGTTTTGGAAAGTATTGAATTTATTTTAACCAACAACTTTTTCTGGTTTGATAGTTCCTTCTACCTCTAATTACATGGGACAGCCATGGGCACCAGGTTCGCCCCCAGTTACGCAAATTTATTTATGGCCCATTTGGAGGAAAAATCCGTCCATGGTAACCCTGAATATGGGGCGAACCTGGTGCTATGGAAGCGCTATATAGATGACATCCTCTTCATTTGGAGGGGTGATGTCACCTCGTTGGATGCCTTCTGTAATTTCCTCAACTCAAACGACAGGAATATCACACTCTCTTTCCAGAAGAGTACCACCAATGTAAACTTTTGGGATTTATCTATATTTATCGAAGACAACATCCTACAAACTAAAACATACTCTAAGCCGACTGATTGCAATTCGTTCATCCCTTCCAGTAGCAACCACCATCCCAACTGGCTATCTTCAGTACCAGGCAGCCAGTTTCACAGAATAAGGAAGAACTGCTCTAAACTAAGAGACTATCATGAGCAAGGTGCACTGATGAAAAAGCAATTTTGTAAGAAGGGTTACCAGACCAAAACACTGGACGAACCTTATGAAAAATACCTACAAACAGATAGGGAACTAATGATAAGACCTACAGAGAATTCTGAGAAAGGTGGAAAAGGAGCCGAGGGAGACAAGGTTACCTTCATCACGAAATTTAATAGCCAATACAAAGGATTCGAGCATATCGTGAGAAAGAATTGGGGATTACTTCTACAGGACCCTGTGCTTAGACAATATATAACAGATAAACCACGATTCATTTACCGAAAAGCAGAAAACTTACGGAAACGCTTAGTTAAAAGTGCATTGGAGGTTCCAAAAAGAACTTTAACCATCAAAAATAAGGGCTTTTATCGCTGTGGCACTTGCCAAATGTGCCGTAATTGCAAAAGCAACACATCAGTCGTAACTAGTTATACATCCACAAGTAACCAAAATAAATATAATATTGGTGAATTTATAACGTGCGACAGTAAAAATGTTGTATATCTTGTACAATGCAAATGTAACAAACAATATGTGGGGAGAACCACTAGAAAACTCAAAGAAAGAATGGGTGAACACCTGAGGAATATTAAGAAAGGACTGCTAACACATGGGATCTCAGCACATTTTAAGGAAGAACATGACTGCAAAACATCGGAATTAGCCTCATTCTGCGGTATCCAAGCAGTACTAGGGAATTGGAGAAAAGGCGACATTGAGGAAAGACTTGCCCGGACCGAGATGAGGAGTATATTTAATCTGGGCACTTTGAAACCTAAAGGTCTTAATCTAGAATTTGAGACCAAATGGTTCCTGTAAGAACAGCCAACCCATCCGGATCCCTTCGAAATCTCCTGAGGACTCTGTTTAGTTCTGTGCTACGCACTATCCCCTTTTTGCACCCACAGATAAATAATCTGCTATTTGCTAGTTTCCCCGTTGTTGTCTTTCGATTGAGATAAATAATGCACTTAACCACTCCATGCCTCTTCAATTTGTTTATGCATATATGAATTAGGGGCATCTGTACCTATAACTGGTGTATTAGATGTTTATCCATGTTTGTGCTTTTAAACATTATTTTATTTATGTCAGTCCTGCTTATATAATTTTGCCCCTCTATTTAATTATTTTATTCTGCCATTCATATATTACACTTTGTTTGGCCCCTTGTCCCATTAGGCGTTATATGCTGTGACATTTTTTATTCAAGCCTTATTTTTAGTGGAACGCACAGCCGTTCCCTGCGCTCCACACACAGGAAGGATCCCGATTCCGGGGCCGGTGGAACGCATTCTCGTCACTTCCTGTGTATGCGGTCCACAGTATGACTGCACGCACACTACTTCCGGGAGCGCGAGCATGTTACGGAGATGCTTGCTTGCGCTCCCGGATACATGAAACATTTATGTACACTATGTCCGTCTCAGGGATTCAACCCATGGGGAGGATTGAATTTTAGCCATTCTCTTTACTATCCAGTCGATCCCTCTGTCCGGTGTGGAACGCATGAGCGTCACTTCCGGCAATTCATGCGTTCCACTTGACAGGAAGTAACCATTTTAAACCTTTTAATCCTTTTAAATGAAGCATTCCTAATAAGTTTTAAATATGGTATTTCACCATTTTAGTGCTTACTTGTTAAGTATTTATTTCTGGATGTTTATTGCTTATTTGAATTGGTTTTATGTATGCAATTGCACAATGATGTAACCCCACCCCCATCATATGACTTCCTGTTGGGGGGTATAAATATCTGTACCAGTGCCCTCATCACACACCTTGAAAAATACTTCTATGTCGAAACGCGTTGGTGTGAGGGCCAGGACTACCAGTGATCAATCAGGACGGTACTAGCTAAGGTGAGGATAATCCGGACTTTCTTTACATCTTGCACCCATCCTTGCTAACGCCTCTCCTGTTTTGACCACTGGTTTTTTGCCAGTTTTTCCCTTTTGTTTGTGTTCAATAAATTTTTTGGCGTGTTAATACTCCATTTGTGAATTATTGACACTCGACTTTCCTCCCCATACGTACACCGCCACCCACGAGAGGAGTGGAATTGGGGATCCAGGACTTATAGGACCATCCCAAAGATACCCTTATGCACAGATCTCAACACCTTTGAGTGTGAGTTGGGTACGCCCATTTCTCATTTATCCTGTGTCCCGTTCGGGTGTGAGTGACTCTGAGTGATACAACTGTATTAATGAAAAATTCCAGTCCAAGGGAAAGATACCTTGATGTGCTTTTGCCTTCCTCGTATGGATGTGAGTGTGGTACGCACCTGATCATCAGTTTAGCATAAAGGTCACTTATTGCTCTAACAGTCACATGACCACGTGTCGTTACGTACGTACTACACCATCATCTGTTCTCTTTTGTTTTTTCGCTGAGAAAACAAACCCCGATCCAGCACTATCTCTGTGAGGAAGGAAGAATAAGAAGAAGAAGGACGAACAACGAAGGATCAAAGATACCTTTACATGCAAGATTAACCCTGATTTAACGTGAGTAAGGTACGCGTTAAATCACCACTCATTCCGAGCACTTCCATTTCTATACCATCACTTATAGAAAGGATGAAAATTCCGGATCACTACTCCTAGAGCCACGTTGAATATACTCCATCACTTATCTGTATCCAGTGATCTCCTGTTTGTACGAACCTACTACACCATCAGTTGCTCCTTTGTCCCATTTTTCTTTTTTCCAACTGCGAGGATAAGAACTTTCCACCTCGGAGAAGAAAAAAGAATTAAGAGATCAAAGATACCTTTATACGCGGGACATACCACGACTCCATGTGAGTACGGTACGCATCGAGTCTCCCTACACCTAGCACTTCCGCTTTGAAAAAGAACTGAAGCAGAGACTAGAACTGAGTCATAGACCGATAAATTGAGAACCCATAATTTACTTTATTATTGTTCATTGTTGTTGGATGAGCGCAGAAGGGATTCCTTATTTTCTTGTGCAGTATTGTTCCAGGGTGATTGAGTGATCACCCGTTGGTGTCCCCACTGCAGCTCTCTGAGGCGCAGCAGTCCTCTACCATCCTCTTTTTTAAATATTGGTATATAGGCTAGCTATATCAAGAGTAACAAGTAGACTATTAGTAGGTAACACACCTAGACCATCCAATTTATTGATGAAATCTGTGGTGTCCCTAAGATAATACTGTGTATTTTGAACAACTGGCTGAAGCAAAAAAATCGATATATTTGGAAAGGGGTTGGCAGAGCGATACTCAAGAGGAAATAATGGGCCTCCCTGGGGGGGTTAATTAATGTCTTATGTATTTTGGGCAATACATATATAATAGGAACCCTGTGTTAGAAAATGGGCAGTAGGTTCATCTATCCATTTATTCAGCACACCCAAATTAATGACAGCATCAATTTTCTTTTTGTAAACATATGTGGGATCATATGTGAGACACTTGTAGCAATCAACGTCGGCAAGCTATCTCATAATTTCTCCAATGTAGTCAATTTTATTCAACAAAACAACCCCGCCCCCCTTATCAGATGGCTTCACTATAATATCCTTATTATTGTCTTTAAGGGAAAACAGTGCAAAATGCTCCTCTTTGGTTAAATTAGAATATGAAATTTTCAGTTTCTGGATAAAAGGTAATGTATCCCGTTTAACCAATTTAATAAATGTATCAATGGAGGCATTAGTACTAGGAGGGTCAAAGGTGCTTTTAGGTTTAAAGAACTTTTTATGCGCTGGAGTTGTAGAAGATACAGATTGTTTTGCAAAGAAGTCCTTGAGTCTGAGGGAGCGATAAAAGCGATAAAGCTCAACCTCAAAGTCAAACAGCTTCTGTTTAAAAGTCTCAATAAACGATAAACCCTTAGATAAAACTGTAATTTCAGTAATGGTAGGTGTATAGTTAGAAAGATTGAAAATGACAACTTCCTCTTGGTGTTTGTGACTACATTTTGTCCTACTGGATCACTTCCTGCCTCCCCTCCTGCATATTCCTGTCTTTGACAATTTTTGTACTTGCTCCTTGTAACGGAGCCTTTTTAAAAAAAAGAACCTGAGGTAGATTGTACATTTGAATGATCTGAATCACAAGCAGAGGTATGGGTTTCAATATCAGTAAATGATCTAGCCACACGACTCCTTCTATTTCTTGTATCTGAACGCCAACCAGATCTAGGCTCATTGCCATATAGCCAGCCATATACTCGAACTTCCTTGTAGTCCTCCTTAACTCTCTTATACTTGTTTTTTTTAAAGGCCAAAAGATCAGCACAAAAAACATTAATGGAACTCTGCAACCTGGATAACCAGTCAACAGATTTATCGGATTTCAAAGTTTCTAAACCCATACATTCACAATTCATAATTTCATCATCCAATAATGCTAGGTCTGCATTTACCTGTTCAATTACAAGTAACATTAGTTGGAATGAGCATTCATTTAATATCTGACACCATTGTTTGCAAAACAAAACATTGGATCTGCCCACTGTCGGTTAGTTCTTAGTTAGTTCTTAATGCGAAAGCCTCTAGGGACAATCCTCTCCTTATAATTAGAGATGAGCGGGTTCGGTTCTCCGAGATCCAAACCCCCCCAAACTTCACCTATTTTACATGGTTCCGAGGCAGCCTCGGATCTTCCCGCCTTGCTCGGTTAACCCAAACGTGGCCGAATGTCATCATCCCGCTGTCGGATTCTCACGAGATTCATATTCTATATAAAGAGCCACGCATTGCCGCCATTTTCACTTGTGCATTGGAGATTGAACGGAGAGGACGTGGCTACGTTCTCTCCCCGAGAAGCTCCATATCTGTGCTCAGTGTGCTGAAAATATCTGTGCTCAGTGTGCTGCAAATATCTGTGCTCAGTGTGCTGCAAATATCTAAGTTCTCTGCCTGAAAAGCTCCATATCTGTGCTCAGTGTGCTGCAAATATCTGTGCTCAGTGTGCTGCATTTTGGCGACCAACAGTATATAGTTGTACAGTACAGTAGGCCATTGCTGTATCTTGCAGCTCTGTGTCACTGCAAGTATACATTCCATATCTGTGCTGCATTTTTGTGAGCAGTATATATAGTAGTACAGTGCAGCATTTTGGTGACCAACAGTATCTAGTTGTACAGTACAGTAGGCCATTGCTGTATCTTGCAGCTCTGTGTCACTGCAAGTATCCATTCCATATCTGTGCTGCATTTTTGTGAGCAGTATATATAGTAGTACACTGCAGCATTTTGGTGACCAACAGTATATAGTTGTACAGTACAGTAGGTCATTGCTGTATCTTGCAGCTCTGTGTCACTGCAAGTATCCATTCCATATCTGTGCTGCATTTTTGTGAGCAGTATATTTAGTAGTACAATGCAGCATTTTGGTGACCAACAGTATATAGTTGTACAGTACAGTAGGCCATTGCTGTATCTTGCAACTCTGTGTCACTGCAAGTATCCATTCCAAATCTGTGCTGCATTTTTGTGAGCAGTATTTAAAGTAGTACAGTGCAGCATTTTGGTGACAAACAGTATATAGTTGTACAGTACAGTAGGCCTTTGCTGTATCTTGCAGCTCTGTGTCACAGCAAGTATCCATTCCATATCTGTGCTGCATTTTTGTGAGCAGTATATATAGTAGTACAGTGCAGCATTTTGGTGACCAACAGTATACAGTTGTACAGTACAGTAGGCCATTGCTGTATCTTGCAGCTCTGTGTCACTGCAAGTATCCATTCCATATCTGTGCTGCATTTTTGTAAGCAGTATATAAAGTAGTACAGTGCAGCATTTTGGTGACCAACAGTATATAGTTGTACAGTACAGTAGGCCATTGCTGTATCTTGCAACTCTGTGTCACTGCAAGTATCCATTCCAAATATGTGCTGCATTTTTGTGAGCAGTATTTAAAGTAGTACAGTGCAGCATTTTGGTGACAAACAGTATATAGTTGTACAGTACAGTAGGCCTTTGCTGTATCTTGCAGCTCTGTGTCACAGCAAGTATCCATTCCATATCTGTGCTGCATTTTTGTGAGCAGTATATATAGTAGTACAGTGCAGCATTTTGGTGACCAACAGTATACAGTTGTACAGTACAGTAGGCCATTGCTGTATCTTGCAGCTCTGTGTCACTGCAAGTATCCATTCCATATCTGTGCTGCATTTTTGTAAGCAGTATATAAAGTAGTACAGTGCAGCATTTTGGTGACCAACAGTATATATTTGTACAGTACAGTAGGCCATTGCTGTATCTTGCAACTCTGTGTCACTGCAAGTATCCATTCCAAATATGTGCTGCATTTTTGTGATCAGTATTTAAAGTAGTACAGTGCAGCATTTTGGTGACAAACAGTATATAGTTGTACAGTACAGTAGGCCTTTGCTGTATCTTGCAGCTCTGTGTCACAGCAAGTATCCATTCCATATCTGTGCTGCATTTTTGTGAGCAGTATATATAGTAGTACAGTGCAGCATTTTGGTGACCAACAGTATACAGTTGTACAGTACAGTAGGCCATTGCTGTATCTTGCAGCTCTGTGTCACTGCAAGTATCCATTCCATATCTGTGCTGCATTTTTGTAAGCAGTATATAAAGTAGTACAGTGCAGCATTTTGGTGACCAACAGTATATAGTTATACAGTAGGCCATTGCTATTGATATAATAATATTACTGGCATATAATTCCACACATTAAAAAATGGAGAACAAAAATGTGGAGGGTGAAATAGGGAAAGATCAAGATCCACTTCCACCTAGTGCTGAAGCTGCTACCACTAGTCATGGCAGAGAAAATTCAATGCCATCAACGTCGTCTGCTTAGGCCGATGCCCAATGTCATAGTAGAGAGCATGTAAAATCAAAGAAACAGGTTCAGTAAAATGACCCAAAAATCAAAATTAAAAGCATCTGAGGAGAAGCGTAAACTTGCCAATATGCCATTTACGACACGGAGTGGCAAGGTATGGCTGAGGCCCTGGCCTATGTTCATGGCTAGTGGTTCAGCTTCACATGAGGATGGCAGCACTCATCCTCCCACTAGAAAACTGAAAAGAGTTAAGTTGGCAAAAGCACAGCAAAGAACTGGGCATTCTTCTAAATCACAAATCCCCAAGGAGAGTCCAATTGTGTTGGTTGCGATGCCTGACCTTCCCAACACTTGACGGGAAGAGGTGGCTCCTTTCACCATTTGCACGCCCCCTGGAAGTTCAGTTCCTGATAGTCAAATTGAAGATGTCACTGTTGAAGTACACCAGGATGAGGATATGGGTGTTGCTGGCGCTGAGGAAGAAATTGACAAGGAGGATTCTGATGGTGAGGTGGTTTAAGTCAGGCACCCGGGGAGACACCTGTTGTCCATGGGATGAATGTGACCATTGACATGCCTTGTCAAAATACAAAAAAAATCCCCTCTTCGGTGTGGAATTATTTTAACAGAAATGCGGACAACAGGTGTCAAGCCATGTGTTGCCTTTGTCAAGCTGTAATAAGTAGGGGTAAGGAAGTTAACCACCTAGGAACATCCTCCCTTATACGTCACCTGGAGCGCATTAATCAGAAGTAATTGACAAGTTCAAAAACTTTGGGTGACAGCGGAAGCAGTCCACTGACAACTAAATCCCTTCCTCTTGTACCCAAGCTCCCGCAAACCACACCACCAGCTCCCTCAGTGTCAATATCCTCCTCCTTAGACAGGAACGCCAATAGTACTGCAGGCCATGTCACTGGCAAGTCTGACGAGTCCTTTCCTGACTGGTATTCCTCCGATGGATCCTTGAGTGTAACGCCTACTGCTGCTGGCGCTGCTGTTGTTGCTGCCGGGAGTCGATCATCATCCCAGAGGGGAAGTCGGAAGACCACTTGTACTACTTCCAGTAAGCAATTGACTGTCCAACAGTCCTTTGCGAGGAAGATGAAATATCACAGCAGTCATCCTGTTGCAAAGCGGATAACTCAGGCCTTGGCAGCTGTGTTGGTGTTAGACGTGCGTCCGGTATCCGGCGTTAGTTCACAGGGACTTAGAGAATTTCTTGAGGTAGTCTGTCCCCGGTACCAAATACCATCTAGGTTCCACTTCTCTAGGCAGGCGATACAGAGAATGTACAAAGACGTCAGAAAAAGACTCACCAGTGTCCTAAAAAATGCAGTTGTACCCAATGTCAACTTAACCACGGATATGTGGACAAGTGGAGCAGGGCAGACTCAGGACTATATGACTGTGACAGCCCACTGGGTAGATGTATTGCATCCCGCAGCAAAAACAGCAGCGGCGGCACCAGTAGCAGCATCTTGCAAAAGCCAACTCATTCCTAGGCAAGCTTTGCTTTGTATCACCGCTTTCCATAAGAGGCACACAACTGACAACCTCTTACGGAAACTGAGGAACATCATCGCAGATTGGCTTACCCCAATTGGACTCTCCTGGGGATTTGTGACATCGGACAATGCCACCAATATTGTGCGTGCATTACATGTGGGCAAATTCCAGCACGTCCCATGTTTTGCACATACATTGAATTTGGTGGTGCAGAATTTTTTTTAAAAACGACATTGGCGTGCAAGAGATGCTGTCGGTGGCCCGAAGAATTGCAGGCCACTTTCAGCATTCAGCCACTGATTGCCGAAGACTGGAGCACCAGCAAACACTCCTGAACCTGCCCTGCCATTATCTAAAGCAAGAGGTGGTAACGAGGTGGAATTCAACCCTCTATATGCTTCAGAGGATGGAGTAGCAGCAAAAGGCCATTCAAGCATATACATCTGCCTACGATATAGGCAAAGGAGGGGGAATGTACCTGACTCAAGCGCAGTGGAGAATGATTTCAACGTTGTGCAAGGTTCTGCAACCCTTTGAATTTGCCACACGTTAAGTCAGTTCAGATACTGCCAGCCTGAGTCAGGTCATTCCCCTCATCAGGCTTTTGCAGAAGCAGCTGGAGAAATTGAAGGAGGAGCTAAAATGGAGCAATTCTGCAATTCATATGGGACTTGTGGATGGAGCCCTTCATTCGCTTAACCAGGATTCACGGGTGGTCAATCTGTTGAAATCAGAGCACTACATTTTGGCCACCGTTCTCGATCCTAGGTTTAAAGCCTATGTTGTATATCCCTTTCCAGCAGACACAAGTCTGCAGAGGTTCAAAGACCTGCTGGTGAGAAAATTGTTAAGAATTCCGAGCCCACCCGCTGGTGGTGATGCAGGGCAGTCTGGAGCGAGTGCTGACATCTGGTCCGGACTGAAGGACCTGCCAACGATTACTGACATGTTGTCTACTGTCAATGCATATGATTCTGTCACCAATAAAAGAATGGTGGAGGATTATATGAGTGACAGCATCCAAGTAGGCATGTCAGATAGTCTGTACGTATACTGGAAGGTAAAAGAGGCAATTTAAAGGCCCTTGCAAAAACTGGCTTTATTATACCTAAATTGCCCCCCCCCCCTCCAGTGTGTACTCCAAAAGAGTGTTTAGTGCAGCCGGTCCCCTTCTCAGCGATCGGCGTACGAGGTTACTTCCACAAAATGTAGAGAAGATGATGTTCATCAAAATTAATTATAATCAATTCCTCCATGGAGACATTCACCAGCAATTACCTCCAGAAAGTACACAGGGACCTGAGATGGTGGATTCCAGTGGGGACAAATTAATACTCTGTGAGGAGGGGGATGTACACAGTTAAAGGGGTGAGGAATCGGAGGATGATGATGAGGTCGACATCTTGCCTCTGTAGAGCCAGTTTGAGCAAGTAGAGATTGATTGCTTCTTTTTTTGGTGGTGGCCCAAACCAACCAATCATTTCAGCCACAGTCATGTGGCAGACCCTGTGGCTGAAATTATGTGTTTGTTAAAGTGTGCATGTCCTGTTTATACAACATAAGGGTGGGTGGGAGGGCCCAAGGACAATTCCAACTTGCACCTTTTTTTAAATTTATCTTTGCATTATGTGCTGTTTGGGGCCAATTTTATTAAGTGCCATTCTGTCTGACACTGCAATGCCACTCCTAGATGGACCAGGTGTTTGTGCTGCCCACTTGTGTCGCTTAGCTTAGCCATCCAGCGACCACAGTGCACCTCTATTTCTCTTTTCTTTGCATTATGTGATGTTTGGGGCCAATTTTTATAAGTGCCATCCTGTCTGACTTTGCAGTGCCACTCCTAGATTGGCCAGGTGTTTGTGCCGCCCAGTTGGGTCGCTTAGCTTAGTCATCCAGCAACTTCGGTGCAAATTTTAGGACTAAAAATAATATTGTGAGGTGTGAGGTGTTCAGAATAGACTGGAAATTAGTGTAAATTATGGTTAGTGAGGTCTATAATACTATAGGATCAAAATTACACCCAAATTCTATGATTTTTGAGGGGTTTTTGAAAAAAAACATCCGAATCCAAAACACACCCGAATCCGACAAAAAATTGTCAGGGAGGTTTTGCCAAAACGCGTTCGAATCCAATACACGGCCGCCGAACTAAATCCAAAACCAAAACACAAAACCCAAAAAATTTCCGGGGCACATCTCTACTTATAATACTGTGACAAAGTCATACCATGCAGACTCAATTCTACTTTGCATTTTTTCAACTTCAATAGGTCAGAGTAAACTTCTGAAGGACTATCTATATCAAATACTAATGAATTAGTGTCCTGAAACAATATCCTTGAAGCATCCTTATCCATGAAGCATTTCACTTGTGAGAGGTCCACAGAGAGGTTTTGTTTGGTTCCGCACAGGAGTACAATGGTTGGAAAAAATTGGGTTTGGTACAAAATTATAGGACCCTTAGTATTACCAACAATAACTCGTGTAAAGATCCCTGAACTAGGGTATCAGCAAATATATTAAGTTGGCGGTGCTCCCAGAGTCAGTAAGTAGATTTGTATGTGGAAAGAGAAAAGAAAAACTCTGTGTTGGGGCACACTTGAAATTTATAAATTTATTAAAACTTAACTTTTAATTACATTCAGCATAAGAAATATAGATACAAAGAAATCCGCACAAGAGAATATAACCTCTTAAGATAATATAATCAACAGGAATCAGGATAGTCCTGAGATTAGATAATAAATTTGAGGCACCTAAGGTGAGAATATTGAGAACATTGGAGTACCTAATGGATATGTGAGAGGTCATCAGACTTAATGGATGTATCCATGGCAAAAAAAGTTTAATCCTCCAATATTTTGTCCAAAAAAAATAACATATAAAATCCACACAAAATAGAAAAAATTATCAAAAAAGAACACTCATAAAAGCAGTATGGTGCTAGGCAGCATATTAATGCTGGTACATAAAAAAAGAAGCCAGCCTGCACACATTAGAGTCCAAAGGGGGAGTGCATTGTAAATATGTATTGTATAGTCCAGAACCAAGAACCATACATTGCCAATGCATATCAGCATGCTATCTTATAGATAGCAGCGCCAATATGGACAGGGGTGCATATCGCCCCTGTCATGTACTGCATACTGGCACATCCATACATATGGAAGAAGCAGTATAGCACACAATGGGGGACATTCCTAGTTGTTCACTCGTTGCCGATTTTCGCAACGGAGCGATTAAGGCAAAAATGCCCATGCGCATGGTTAGCAGTGCGCATGCGGTTAGTATTTTAGCTCAAAACTTAGTAGATTTACTCACGTCCGAATGAAGATTTTCCATAGTTGAAGTGATCGGAGTGTGATTGACAGGAAGTGGGTGTTTCTGGGTGGAAACTGCCCGTTTTCTGGGTTTGTGCGGAAAAATGCAGGCGTGTCAGGGAAAAACGCGAGAGTGTCTGGAGAAATGGGGGAGTGGCTGGGCGTGTGTGTGACGTCAAACCAGGAACGAAACTGACTGAACTGATCACTATTTGTGAGTAGGTCTGGAGCTACTCAGAAACTGCTAAGAAATTTCAATTCGCAATTCTGCTAATCTTTCGTTCGCTATTCTGCTAAGCTAAGATACACTCCCAGAGGGCGGCGGCTTAGCGTGTGCAATGCTGCTAAAAGCAGCTAGCGAACGAACAACTCGGAATCACCCCCAATGTGCGCTGATACTGCTTATCCATCATAAAGATGGATCATACAATTACCCCTTGATACCTTTTCATGCATTTCTGAACCCAAATTAGCTGTAAAGAAGATTACCTAACTTTTATTTTGCAGTTCTCTCTTACTCCTCCTAAAAGAATATGTGTTGACTATAATATAATTTAATACATTTCCATTTCAGTGGCTTAATGCACACTAAAATGTAATGTACACCAATGCTTAAAGAATCAATCAGGGTTAAAAACAACATATATTCTTGCCCTGGTGTTATTAACTATGTCATCAACAATAACCATACTATATGCTAAGTCTCCTCTGTCACGATCTAGGTAATTCCTTATCAGTATTTACCTTCCAAATGCCTCCTGAGACTGTCCCAGTATTCCAAGCCTGGATTCCATCTGCACTGTCTGTGTGCAGCACGCTGCATCTCATTGTCTCAAATCTCTTTACTGTGATTCTGGCAGCTTCATGGTTAAAGCTCACATTCAAGTTACAAACAATCTTTCCCTCCAAAAGCTACCATGGGCGCAGCCATGTTTTCCTAATCACATGTTACCTTTCAGCCTATCAGCTGCACTCTGCTCTCAGCCTGATTACACAGCAGCTGCACTCTGGTCTGGTTAATCAGCCAGCCAATCCCTGCTTCCCAGCAGGTATAAATATCCTGTTCCTGGGGTGGAAAGATGTCAGTGCTTCAATTGTCTTCAGTGATTCCAGTGTGCAGTTCTCCCATGGACTTTCTCTGCAGTACAGCCTGACTCCCTGGTGATTATACTCTGCAGTGTAACCCGACACTCCAGTGATTAACCCTCTACAGTCTACCCTGATTCACCTGTGTCTGAACTCCGGCTTCCCAGCAGCCATTCCCCAGCATCACTTCATGCTTCACCTGTGCTTCTAAGTACAATAGTGCATTTCTATCTGCGAACCCCAGCTTCATTCAAAGCTTACCAACGATCCCAAAGTAACCATCGGTGTTCCGTCATCGATTCCAAGTCACCATCGGTGTTCCGTCATCGATCCCAAGTATTTCTCTGAACTGTGTTTCCTATTACCAGTACCAAGTCATCAGTATTCCTCTGAACTGTGTTTAATAAAACCTTTGAACTTTCCCTTGTTGTCGTGGTCACGCCTTCGGGCATTTGTTCTAAAGGTTCCCTGCATGTCCAAGAACCCTGTACTGCCCCCCAGGTACACATATACCTTAGCCCCTACAACTGAGGCTTCCCCCTGGTCAGCACCAGCCCTCAGTTTGTGACAGTAAGCACTGACCTAATGGATCCGGCCGGAGACCAGGTCCAAGCGACCAGGCCGATGCAAGAACTTGCAGCCTGCCTTGAACGTCA
This sequence comes from Pseudophryne corroboree, assembly GCF_028390025.1. Taxonomy (NCBI): domain Eukaryota; kingdom Metazoa; phylum Chordata; class Amphibia; order Anura; family Myobatrachidae; genus Pseudophryne; species Pseudophryne corroboree. The sequence continues at coordinate 553,058,333 of NC_086446.1, read as the reverse complement.
GGAGACTGCACAGGGCCATGTGATCCGCTGTCTCCAGGACCTCTCCTCTCGGCCGGATGGAATACAAGTAACCCTCCGTGGTTCAGGGGCGTCTAGTGTGCCGACTGCAGTACCTTTGGTGGTATCCCCACCTACCATTCCCGTTTCTGCTCCTTGTCTCCATTTACCGACACCTGCCAAGTTTGATTGTTCCCCAAAAGCCTGTCGGGGTTTCCTAAATCAGTGTGAGATATATTTTGAGTTACAGCCTGGCAGTTTCCCAACTGACCGCACCAAGGTTGCTTACATCATCTCCCTCCTCAGTGGCTCCGCCCTCGATTGGGTATCACCTATATGGGAGAAGTCTGATGCCCTGCTCTCTTCATATGCAGATTTCGTGGCAACTTTCAGGCACATCTTTGATGAACCAGGTCGTGTGACCTCTGCCTCCTCTGATATCCTCCGGCTACGTCAGGGGACACGAACAGTCTGTAAATATCTGGTACAGTACCAGATCCTAGCGTCTGAACTTTCCTGGAATGATGATGCTCTTTACTCAGCCCAAGGAGGGGCGTCTGTGTCTACAGCCCAAGGAGGGGCGTCTGTGTCTACAGCCCTAGCAGGGGTATCCAATGTTCAAGCTCTAGTAGGGGCATATGAGTCTTCTCAAAAAGGAGTTTCTGATCTGTCAACCCCAGGAGGGGTGCTGGAGAAAACAACCCTGAGAGAGGTGTCTGATTCATCAACCCCAGGAGGGGTCACCAAAGTTTCAGTCCCAAGGGAAGTATCCAGAGCCAAGTTCCCAGATGGAAATTTTTGTGCTACAGATGCAGTTATGAACTCCTGTTTGCCGTCTTCAGAGAGCACCACCCTGTTGGCATCCAGCATGGACCAGGTCCAGGATGGTCTAACTGAACACTCGGATACCACTCATTCCGGTTCTAACCGGATTCTGACTCCTTCAGTTCCAGCTGATTCAACTGTCTTTAGACTCAATCCGGTTCCATCTGTCTGTCTGAAGATTCCTTCGGTTCCAGCCGATTCCGATATCTCTGGACCCAATCCGGTTCCATCCGTAGGTCCAAAGACTCCTTCAGTTCCAGCTGATTCAACCGTCAATCCGTAGACTCCTCCGGTCCCAGCCGGTTCAAGCTTTTCAGGACCCAATCCGGTCCCATCCGTCTGTCCGGATCAGCCTCCTTCGGTTCCAGCCGATTCCAATACCTTCGGATCTAATCCGGTCCTATCCGTCGGTCTAAAGTCTCCGCCGGTCTCAACCGGTTCAAGGTTGTCTGGACTTAATTTGGTCTCGTCCATAGATCCGGTACAGTCTCCTCTGGTCCCAGCCAGTTCAAGTTCATCAGGATTCAATCTAGATCCTTCCATTTGTTCAGGTAAAGAACTTATAAGAAGTGTCCTGGGGCCAATCCTAAAGGAGGGGGTGCTGTCACGATCTAGGTAATTCCTTATCAGTATTTACCTTCCAAATGCCTCCTGAGACTGTCCCAGTGTTCCAAGCCTGGATTCCATCTGCACTGTCTGTGTGCAGCACGCTGCATCTCATTGTCTCAAATCTCTTTACTGTGATTCTGGCAGCTTCATGGTTAAAGCTCACATTCAAGTTACAAACAATCTTTCCCTCCAAAAGCTACCATGGGCGCAGCCATGTTTTCCTAATCACATGTTACCTTTCAGCCTATCAGCTGCACTCTGCTCTCAGCCTGATTACACAGCAGCTGCACTCTGGTCTGGTTAATCAGCCAGCCAATCCCTGCTTCCCAGCAGGTATAAATATCCTGTTCCTGGGGTGGAAAGATGTCAGTGCTTCAATTGTCTTCAGTGATTCCAGTGTGCAGTTCTCCCATGGACTTTCTCTGCAGTACAGCCTGACTCCCTGGTGATTATACTCTGCAGTGTAACCCGACACTCCAGTGATTAACCCTCTACAGTCTACCCTGATTCACCTGTGTCTGAACTCCGGCTTCCCAGCAGCCATTCCCCAGCATCACTTCATGCTTCACCTGTGCTTCTAAGTACAATAGTGCATTTCTATCTGCGAACCCCAGCTTCATTCAAAGCTTACCAACGATCCCAAAGTAACCATCGGTGTTCCGTCATCGATTCCAAGTCACCATCGGTGTTCCGTCATCGATCCCAAGTATTTCTCTGAACTGTGTTTCCTATTACCAGTACCAAGTCATCAGTATTCCTCTGAACTGTGTTTAATAAAACCTTTGAACTTTCCCTTGTTGTCGTGGTCACGCCTTCGGGCATTTGTTCTAAAGGTTCCCTGCATGTCCAAGAACCCTGTACTGCCCCCCAGGTACACATATACCTTAGCCCCTACAACTGAGGCTTCCCTCTGGTCAGCACCAGCCCTCAGTTTGTGACAGTAAGCACTGACCTAATGGATCCGGCCGGAGACCAGGTCCAAGCGACCAGGCCGATGCAAGAACTTGCAGCCTGCCTTGAACGTCAGGAGACTGCACAGGGCCATGTGATCCGCTGTCTCCAGGACCTCTCCTCTCGGCCGGATGGAATACAAGTAACCCTCCGTGGTTCAGGGGCCTCTAGTGTGCCGACTGCAGTACCTTTGGTGGTATCCCCACCTACCATTCCCGTTTCTGCTCCTTGTCTCCATTTACCGACACCTGCCAAGTTTGATTGTTCCCCAAAAGCCTGTCGGGGTTTCCTAAATCAGTGTGAGATATATTTTGAGTTACAGCCTGGCAGTTTCCCAACTGACCGCACCAAGGTTGCTTACATCATCTCCCTCCTCAGTGGCTCCGCCCTCGATTGGGTATCACCTATATGGGAGAAGTCTGATGCCCTGCTCTCTTCATATGCAGATTTCGTGGCAACTTTCAGGCACATCTTTGATGAACCAGGTCGTGTGACCTCTGCCTCCTCTGATATCCTCCGGCTACGTCAGGGGACACGAACAGTCTGTAAATATCTGGTACAGTACCAGATCCTAGCGTCCGAACTTTCCTGGAATGATGATGCTCTTTACTCAGCCCAAGGAGGGGCGTCTGTGTCTACAGCCCAAGGAGGGGCGTCTGTGTCTACAGCCCTAGCAGGGGTATCCAATGTTCAAGCTCTAGTAGGGGCATATGAGTCTTCTCAAAAAGGAGTTTCTGATCTGTCAACCCCAGGAGGGGTGCTGGAGAAAACAACCCTGAGAGAGGTGTCTGATTCATCAACCCCAGGAGGGGTCACCAAAGTTTCAGTCCCAAGGGAAGTATCCAGAGCCAAGTTCCCAGATGGAAATTTTTGTGCTACAGATGCAGTTATGAACTCCTGTTTGCCGTCTTCAGAGAGCACCACCCTGTTGGCATCCAGCATGGACCAGGTCCAGGATGGTCTAACTGAACACTCGGATACCACTCATTCCGGTTCTAACCGGATTCTGACTCCTTCAGTTCCAGCTGATTCAACTGTCTTTAGACTCAATCCGGTTCCATCTGTCTGTCTGAAGATTCCTTCGGTTCCAGCCGATTCCGATATCTCTGGACCCAATCCGGTTCCATCCGTAGGTCCAAAGACTCCTTCAGTTCCAGCTGATTCAACCGTCAATCCGTAGACTCCTCCGGTCCCAGCCGGTTCAAGCTTTTCAGGACCCAATCCGGTCCCATCCGTCTGTCCGGATCAGCCTCCTTCGGTTCCAGCCGATTCCAATACCTTCGGATCTAATCCGGTCCTATCCGTCGGTCTAAAGTCTCCGCCGGTCTCAACCGGTTCAAGGTTGTCTGGACTTAATTTGGTCTCGTCCATAGATCCGGTACAGTCTCCTCTGGTCCCAGCCAGTTCAAGTTCATCAGGATTCAATCTAGATCCTTCCATTTGTTCAGGTAAAGAACTTATAAGAAGTGTCCTGGGGCCAATCCTAAAGGAGGGGGTGCTGTCACGATCTAGGTAATTCCTTATCAGTATTTACCTTCCAAATGCCTCCTGAGACTGTCCCAGTGTTCCAAGCCTGGATTCCATCTGCACTGTCTGTGTGCAGCACGCTGCATCTCATTGTCTCAAATCTCTTTACTGTGATTCTGGCAGCTTCATGGTTAAAGCTCACATTCAAGTTACAAACAATCTTTCCCTCCAAAAGCTACCATGGGCGCAGCCATGTTTTCCTAATCACATGTTACCTTTCAGCCTATCAGCTGCACTCTGATCCCAAAGTAACCATCGGTGTTCCGTCATCGATTCCAAGTCACCATCGGTGTTCCGTCATCGACCCCAAGTATTTCTCTGAACTGTGTTTCCTATTACCAGTACCAAGTCATCAGTATTCCTCTGAACTGTGTTTAATAAAACCTTTGAACTTTCCCTTGTTGTCGTGGTCACGCCTTCGGGCATTTGTTCTAAAGGTTCCCTGCATGTCCAAGAACCCTGTACTGCCTCCCAGGTACACATATACCTCAGCCCCTACAACTGAGGCTTCCCCCTGGTCAGCACCAGCCCTCAGTTTGTGACATCCTCTATATCAGTTGTTCCTTAGGGAAGTCAAAATATGCATAAATAATTTCAGTTATAAGCAAAGTATAAATATAAAATACATAAATAGCAATGTACAGTATGTATATATATATATATATATAGAGAGAGAGAAAGAGAGAGAGTTTACAGTATCCAAAATGTGCTGAAATCACTCAGTACTTCAAGAACTAGTTTCAAACCCAGTTGGGTTCAATCTGTCCTTGTAGGGACCAGCTGCCTTCCCTAAATAGAGTCCCTTGCCAGTGGAGACAAATGGCAACTGGATAAAGAACGGAACAGTATAGGGCAGCACCAGTTTGATATGTATCTTTCTGGGTGTACTGTGGTATAAGGATCCTTTTTTTTCAGCTAAATCAGAAAACTACCCAAAAGCTACTTTGATCTCCATCTTCTAAGAAGTAAGCTAAAGGATTTAAGGACATTTAAGTGAATTTGTGGATATTAATAGCCAAGTTACCGTACACTCCCCAAAATCTTTCTTTAACCTATATATATATATATATATATAATTCCAAAGATCAAATAGGCGGCACTCAGCAGACTGGATACAAAGTGAAATTTATTCAGCAACCGACATGTTTCGGAGTTACCTCCGTCCTCAGGGCAGTAATAACAATAGTGCAAAAACCCTCTTGTTTAAAAACCCCACCAAAATCAAAATTAAAGGCTCTCATGACACTCACCTGCTCCACCACACGTCCACGATGCCGCTCTCCCGGTGCGCTGCCGCGACTCACGGGTGACGTCATCATGGCGCGCCGTGTCGCAGGGAGCATCCATGGAAACCAGGACGTCAAGCCATTGCGTCCATAGAGCCGCCTGCTGTTACTGGCTGTAAACAATAAAAGTGATACATAAATAAAACAAAATCAACAACATTCTTTAAAAAGACAGACACTGACAATATTAGCACGTTTATCCCTTCATAATAACTGTAGTCCCACGTTTAAGGAGACAAAAAGGTGATGTTATACAAAAGTACATACTAGTGGAGTCATGCATGGAAATTACTACACCATTAGCATGGTTACATAAAACATTGCAAGCCCAGATTCTCATTGAGGCCCTTAGGGGAAATGGTACCCAAAGTGAATATCCATCTGGATTCTTTCTGCATAAGGGCCCTGTTTCTGTCACCCCCCCTAATAGACTTAGGTACATGGTCTATCAGTATAGCCCTGATAGACGCCACATTATGTTTAGCCACTAGACAGTGGCGAGCAAAAGGCTGCTCACTCTGCCCCTTCTCATACGCCTTCTTAATGGCACTACGGTGTAGGGCCATGCGTTCCCTAAATTGGCGGATTGTTTTGCCAATATATGCCATCCCACACGGGCAGCTCAGTAGATAAACTACATATGTGCTGGTGCACGTGAGCCTGTGTTGTATTTTTATTTTACGACCAGTGTGTGGATGGTTGAATGTGGGACCTGACAAAAGGGTGTTACATGTTGCACAGCCCAAGCAACGATAGCAACCTAATTTTTGTCTCAGAAAATGAGACTCCTTGAGCTTGGTAAGTTCAGTGACATCAAGCTTCATAACCAAGTCCCCTATATTTTTACCACGGGTGTAGCAAGGCATGATACGTGTCTCTGCTAAGGATGACATGTTTTGATCTGACTGAATGATAGGCCACATCTGTTTGGCCTTTCGTGTCACTCTCTTACTAGCTGTGGTATGGGTATTCACCCAGGTTAGTCTGTTGTGGTTATCAGGTGCTTTTAAGGGTTGTAGAGTGTGCTCTCGTGGTATGTTTAGAACTTTGGCCTTAACCGCCTGTAGCTGCCGCAGTGGATAACCTCTGTGTGCAAATTTGGACAGCATGTTATCTAATGCAACCACAGTCTCTTGGGGATCTGACGTGATCCGTCTAACGCGTAGAAACTGAGAATACGGTAACCCGTGTTTGAGCGCTAATGGATGGAAACTTTGATGACTAAGGAGCGTGTTACGGTCCGTGGGTTTAATGTAGATGGCCGTGGTTATCCTATCGTTAGAACGAGATATGAGGACATCAAGATAATTAATACTGGCCTCATCAATAACATATGTGTATTTAACCACATGTGATGTCAAATTATGGCTCTCCCACAGGTCCACTAACTCCTCCTTAGTACCACCCCAGAAGACAATTAAGTCGTCTATATACCGCTTATAATATATCAGGTGTTGCGTAACTGCTGAGTTTAAATGGAACATCTGTCGTTCCACCTGATACATAAAGGCATTGGCGTACGATGGGGCCACAGCCGACCCCATCGCACAGCCAGACTGCTGTAAATAGAAAATTCCATTAAAAACAAAGTAATTGCGACTTAATACCATCAATAACAGTTTCAAAAACACTCCAAGGTCAGGGCCTTTATACAATTCATTGTCCTGCAGTAGCAGACGCACTGCCTCTACACCCGCATCATGTGGGATGCAAGTATAGAGACTAGTGACGTCTGCACTGCAGAGCAAGGTATGTGGTGGTAGACTGCCTAGGTTCTGCATCTGTATCAGTAGTGCCGTAGTGTCCTTCAAGTAGGACGGGATGGCCTGGACGCATGGGTTTAAGTAAGCATCCAAAAATACTGATACCGGGTGGTACAGTGAACCTCGTGCCGACACTATGGGACGGCCTGGAGGATCCTCTAACGACTTATGCACCTTCGGGACCGTGTAAAATAAAGGTACTCTGGGGTAATCAACCAAAAGTGCCTGCTTGACTTCAACTGGAATGAGATCCAGATCACAAACCCCCTGTAAATAATGATCTAATTCATTTTTATATTCAACAGTAGGGTCCCTTGTAAGCTTAGTATAAGTGGCCGTATCACCAAGCTGACGGTCACATTCTTTAATGTAAGCCGTTAAATCCTGGACCACTATGGCTCCCCCTTTATCAGCTTTGCGGACTACTATGTCCGTACGATCGGCTAGACCTTTGAGAGTCCTATGCTCTGCCCTAGATAAATTACTAAAAGTGGTGTTATTAGGGAGAGAGCCCTCCCTTTCTACCATCCGAAGGAAGGTTTTAATAGAAGGATTCAAGCTGGGGGGGTCAAAGCTAGAACCAGGCATGATTTTACATAACTGTGGAGGTATCGCCTGTCCCAAGTCATTCGAAGGTCGAGAGTTAAAGAACTCCTTGCGTCTCAGAGTTCGACCAAGGCGATGGACTTCCACTTTCCAAGTTAGGGGATCAGGGTCTCTGGCTGGCACAAAAGACAAACCTTTGGCTAATAAGCAATATTCCTGGTCAGACAATGTGGCGTCTATCAGGGCTATACTGATAGACCATGTACCTAAGTCTATTAGGGGGGGTGACAGAAACAGGGCCCTTATGCAGAAAGAATCCAGATGGATATTCACTTTGGGTACCATTTCCCCTAAGGGCCTCAATGAGAATCTGGGCTTGCAATGTTTTATGTAACCATGCTAATGGTGTAGTAATTTCCATGCATGACTCCACTAGTATGTACTTTTGTATAACATCACCTTTTTGTCTCCTTAAACGTGGGACTACAGTTATTATGAAGGGATAAACGTGCTAATATTGTCAGTGTCTGTCTTTTTAAAGAATGTTGTTGTTGAATCCTTCTATTAAAACCTTCCTTCGGATGGTAGAAAGGGAGGGCTCTCTCCCTAATAACACCACTTTTAGTAATTTATCTAGGGCAGAGCATAGGACTCTCAAAGGTCTAGCCGATCGTACGGACATAGTAGTCCGCAAAGCTGATAAAGGGGGAGCCATAGTGGTCCAGGATTTAACGGCTTACATTAAAGAATGTGACCGTCAGCTTGGTGATACGGCCACTTATACTAAGCTTACAAGGGACCCTACTGTTGAATATAAAAATGAATTAGATCATTATTTACAGGGGGTTTGTGATCTGGATCTCATTCCAGTTGAAGTCAAGCAGGCACTTTTGGTTGATTACCCCAGAGTACCTTTATTTTACACGGTCCCGAAGGTGCATAAGTCGTTAGAGGATCCTCCAGGCCGTCCCATAGTGTCGGCACGAGGTTCACTGTACCACCCGGTATCAGTATTTTTGGATGCTTACTTAAACCCATGCGTCCAGGCCATCCCGTCCTACTTGAAGGACACTACGGCACTACTGATACAGATGCAGAACCTAGGCAGTCTACCACCACATACCTTGCTCTGCAGTGCAGACGTCACTAGTCTCTATACTTGCATCCCACATGATGCGGGTGTAGAGGCAGTGCGTCTGCTACTGCAGGACAATGAATTGTATAAAGGCCCTGACCTTGGAGTGTTTTTGAAACTGTTATTGATGGTATTAAGTCGCAATTACTTTGTTTTTAATGGAATTTTCTATTTACAGCAGTCTGGCTGTGCGATGGGGTCGGCTGTGGCCCCATCGTACGCCAATGCCTTTATGTATCAGGTGGAACGACAGATGTTCCATTTAAACTCAGCAGTTACGCAACACCTGATATATTATAAGCGGTATATAGACGACTTAATTGTCTTCTGGGGTGGTACTAAGGAGGAGTTAGTGGACCTGTGGGAGAGCCATAATTTGACATCACATGTGGTTAAATACACATATGTTATTGATGAGGCCAGTATTAATTATCTTGATGTCCTCATATCTCGTTCTAACGATAGGATAACCACGGCCATCTACATTAAACCCACGGACCGTAACACGCTCCTTAGTCATCAAAGTTTCCATCCATTAGCGCTCAAACACGGGTTACCGTATTCTCAGTTTCTACGCGTTAGACGGATCACGTCAGATCCCCAAGAGACTGTGGTTGCATTAGATAACATGCTGTCCAAATTTGCACACAGAGGTTATCCACTGCGGCAGCTACAGGCGGTTAAGGCCAAAGTTCTAAACATACCACGAGAGCACACTCTACAACCCTTAAAAGCACCTGATAACCACAACAGACTAACCTGGGTGAATACCCATACCACAGCTAGTAAGAGAGTGACACGAAAGGCCAAACAGATGTGGCCTATCATTCAGTCAGATCAAAACATGTCATCCTTAGCAGAGACACGTATCATGCCTTGCTACACCCGTGGTAAAAATATAGGGGACTTGGTTATGAAGCTTGATGTCACTGAACTTACCAAGCTCAAGGAGTCTCATTTTCTGAGACAAAAATTAGGTTGCTATCGTTGCTTGGGCTGTGCAACATGTAACACCCTTTTGTCAGGTCCCACATTCAACCATCCACACACTGGTCGTAAAATAAAAATACAACACAGGCTCACGTGCACCAGCACATATGTAGTTTATCTACTGAGCTGCCCGTGTGGGATGGCATATATTGGCAAAACAATCCGCCAATTTAGGGAACGCATGGCCCTACACCGTAGTGCCATTAAGAAGGCGTATGAGAAGGGGCAGAGTGAGCAGCCTTTTGCTCGCCACTGTCTAGTGGCTAAACATAATGTGGCGTCTATCAGGGCTATACTGATAGACCATGTACCTAAGTCTATTAGGGGGGGTGACAGAAACAGGGCCCTTATGCAGAAAGAATCCAGATGGATATTCACTTTGGGTACCATTTCCCCTAAGGGCCTCAATGAGAATCTGGGCTTGCAATGTTTTATGTAACCATGCTAATGGTGTAGTAATTTCCATGCATGACTCCACTAGTATGTACTTTTGTATAACATCACCTTTTTGTCTCCTTAAACGTGGGACTACAGTTATTATGAAGGGATAAACGTGCTAATATTGTCAGTGTCTGTCTTTTTAAAGAATGTTGTTGATTTTGTTTTATTTATGTATCACTTTTATTGTTTACAGCCAGTAACAGCAGGCGGCTCTATGGACGCAATGGCTTGACGTCCTGGTTTCCATGGATGCTCCCTGCGACACGGCGCGCCATGATGACGTCACCCGTGAGTCGCGGCAGCGCACCGGGAGAGCGGCATCGTGGACGTGTGGTGGAGCAGGTGAGTGTCATGAGAGCCTTTAATTTTGATTTTGGTGGGGTTTTTAAACAAGAGGGTTTTTGCACTATTGTTATTACTGCCCTGAGGACGGAGGTAACTCCGAAACATGTCGGTTGCTGAATAAATTTCACTTTGTATCCAGTCTGCTGAGTGCCGCCTATTTGATCTTTGGAATTATCTAGTGGGATACCATTCCCTCACGGAAGGCACCGCAGCACTTACAACCTCCTATTATCGGAGTGCCGGACATCATTACCATCTCTATATATATATATATATATATGATGAAATAGTGGTAGTACGGCGCCACAGGATTGTGTAGGTAGATTATATATAGGGTTATAACAATAGACCCAACCGTAGACACTCCTTTATAAGTATAAGGTGTCAGCTAGCCCCCAAGCAGTTTAGGCAGTGATACGCTGTCTATAATTTAAGGTGAAAAAACAAGGGGATGGGGGCGCCAGCGACCAATGGTGTCTAATTGTTTTTAGATAAGATATGAAGAAGTGGCTGAATACGTTCAGATAAAATTATAAAATTCAATTTAATTTATAAAAGAAAAGGGTAGCATAAAAGTTTACAAGCATAGGGTAATATTTAAGAATACATCAAAAAGATTTTTAAAAACGGATACACAAAATATCAGAATAAAAAATATCAATATTCTAAAAAGATAAAAAACAGAATGCTTATCTTTTAAAATGGAGGGTCAGTTTAGAGGTACACCCAACGCGTTTCGTCCATCAGACTTCATCAAGGGGTAGGGTGCTAATGAACAAGGGTAGTATTTATAGCTGGTATCATGTGATCATAGGTAATTATGACATCACTTCCTGTTAAGAATCTAAAAGGCATAATGCTACACAATTCTCAATATAAACATAAGTGTGCTGAGGAGGCAGTGGAAGTGTGTCCCATAATGTCATTTTGTACAAGAAACGAGTCTTGGAAAGCTGTATTATCGGTCTGAAGGGTCCAGGACGCGTCCCGCGTCATTTCCGCCCAGCTTCTGGCGTCCGCAGAGACGATGTGCGCATGCACGTCAGGCCGCTCTTCCGGTATCGGATGTTTTCACAAGCGCGCTGAATGTTCCCCACTTCCGTCCTTTACTTCTAGTGGAAGCTGCCCCACTTCCTATGTGGATTACACTCTGCTGCTTCCTTTGCTTCATTGGAAGGGGAGGCTGTCACTCATTGCGGCGGCCATTTTCATTGAGTTTGTTACAGCTGCAGACACATTTTTTATGAGGATAACCACGGTCTCCATAGGAACCATACATAATAAAATATATAAATAAAAACAGAGATTAGAGCCTGCGTTCTTTGTTAACTGAAAAACAATGTAAGCTTTATATAATACTGATGTCTTATAAGAATGGAGAGATTTATATCTTAATTATAACATGCACTGGTACTGTATAATCTTCTTTGTCCAGATAACCATAATAATTAAAAGATACATAAATAAATAAACTGCTGTAAGGAGAAGTGAGTGATTGAATGCCCGGAGTTTTTAAGATATGATATAGTCAAAACGTAGATAATAATAATTTCTTTGGTGACTCGTCACCAGGATCCAAGATAATGTGATTATGATATAAGTGCCAACAAATAGTGCCTATGGGAATATGTATGGGGAGTCCGTCATACGTGTGGTGCTAGGAATAAATCCAGTGGACAAATTAATAGGTGGAATATTAGTTGCGTCTGTCATATGTAATAATAAGTGTTGTGTGTTAAGTTAGTGCATGATAAGTTAGTGCATAGTTGACAGACTGTGAAATATTTTAACCGTAATATCTAATGTGTGTGATGGACGCGCCCAGTGTGTCAATATTGCAGAGATTATTTCTAGCCTGCCGTTACCCACTATGTACAGTACCCAATCTTCACAAATGGTTCCCCATTTGGTACTGGTTAGGCCCTACACTGCTTAGCTTCCAAGATCGGGCGAGATTGGGCGTCCGCCAGTGTGGTATGACTGTATCTTTTGGTGCGGCGACTCAATGAACACAGTAGACTGCTGTTTATTTGATATATTGACATACTAATTATAAGTGGTGTTATAACATATTAAATTTAAAGTGCCAAGTGCGTATAAATAGTGAAGTATAAAAACCAGAATATATAGCCAGCGGAGTCTTTTTTTCTTCACAGGAACGGTGCAATCTCGTAGCCTTCATTAAAACCCATGGGATGAGTGGTTTTCAATTGGAATATCCAATACATCTCCCTCTGGGATAGTTTCTTGGCTAGGTCGCCGCCTCTGTCGTTGCTTGTGACATGTTCTATCGCCTTAAAGGAGAGTTCTTCTGGGTTGGAATTATGCTCAAGTTTAAAGTGTCTGTATATTAGATGGGTCTCCAATTTGTTTTTAATGCTGCGTATATGCTCCTGTATTCTGATCTTCAATGTCCTTTTCGTTTTTCCCACGTACTTTTTATGGCAGGTGCATTCCAACAGGTAGATAACTGATGTGCTATTGCAATTCATAAATGCTTTAATTTTAAACTCCTGAGTGTTTTCCGTGTCGCTGAAGGTCCTTCTGTTAGGATTCAAAAATCGGCAGACGTTGCAGTGTCCACACTTGTATGCTCCAGTACACTTTGGAAGGGAGCAGTGGTTAATATCTGGTGGTAGTTCTCGCAACATGCTTGGTGCGAGAATATCTTTCAAATTTTTTGATTTTCGAAATATGAGTTCTGGTTGCGGAGGGAGGATATTCTTAAGGATCGGGTCCATTAGTAAAATGTCCCAATGGGACTTCAATGAAGTTCTGATGTCTTGTTCGTGAGTGCTGTAGGTGGTTATGAAAGAGACGGATTCCTGTTTCTCATTTTTCTTTTTATATGAAAGTAGACTGTCCCTCTCAAGGAGTCTGGTTTTAGTAAGTGCCTCATCTAGTATTGTTTGTGGATATTTTTTAGTGAAAAAAAGTGAACTAGAAACCAGCACCCACGTAGAATCCATTTTAGTTCAACAATCAATCAGTGGCAGCAAATCAAACTATATATACTGACTTCTGCTTATAAACTGATAATTCAAGAACTACCTTCTTGCAATGAAATGGAATACAAGAGGGTAATTATTTTCTTTCACTTTCACAACTCAACTGTTGAAGCCATGAGGAGCATTTTTTAAGAACTTGCTCCCCAATTAGAAAGCTCTTCTGATTAGAAAAAATATTTTATAACCATATCTCCCACAGGGAAATGCAGTCAAGGGAGGCAGGGGAGGCAGTGCCTCCCCTGTGATTAATTATTAAAATAATACAAAGAAGATACTTATGACACATATTCTGTGTCATAAGTATCTTCTTTATTTAATTCTAATAATTTCCCTGGCTTAAATTACTTTGGGAGGCACTGATAGCAGTGCCTCCCATACATAATGGAAACGGGGACAGAGCGGGGGTGGGGCCAAGCACTGGGCTGTAAAAGCCCATTAAAAAAGATGAGGAAAGCAGCACTTAAACTAGTGCCTCGCTAACAGGGAAACCACCCCTATGTCAGCGAGGCACCTGTGATTGGACAGCGGATCCAGTGCTCCCACTCACAGCCAGCAGCGGTGGCCCGGCAGTGCGTGCGGCTCTCCCCCGTCCTCCTCTGCTGGCTCCGTCCTCCTGCTCACAGCCAGCAACAATGGCCCTGCAGTGCATGCGGCTCTCCCCCATCCTCATCCGCCGGCTCCATCCTCCTGCTCACAGCCAGCAGCAGGTTAGTTCATCTCTCTCTCTCTCTCTCTCTCTCTCTCTCTCTCTCTCTCTCCCCCCTTTCCCCTTTCCCCCTCCTGTAGATTTGTAAGTATTTATTATCATTCTTACAGGTAACCCTATTGGATTCTACTGGACAAGTGGATGTGATTGGCGTGGGATGTACTGTAGGTAAGTAATCTCTCTTTCTCATTTTTACAGGTACCCCTATTGGATTCTACATGGACAAGTGGGCGTGATCGGCGTGGGATGTAGGTAAGTATGTGTGAGTGTGTAAGTGTGTTTTAATAAATTTTTACTTTCACGGTGTGTGAGTTGTGTTTTTATTTGGGTATTTTTGTTGTTGTAGAACTACAGGTACCAGCAGGCCCATTATTTCCCCGCATGCTAGTACTTGAGGTTCTCCAAGTACCAGCAAGCGGGGTTGGCTTGCTGGGCCTTGTAGTTCCACAACAAAAAAACAATATATTTTTTTACACACATGGCTATCAGCCCAGCACTCACCGCCCAAGGGTGCTGGGGACAGCCTCGGGCTTCAACACTGGCCCTTGGGTGCCTGGAGGGGGGATCCCTTGATTTAAGGGGTCCCCACTATTCCAGGGAACCCTGTTCGGGGGTGACTAGTTGGGGGGGTAATGCCATGGCCGCAGGGACCTACATAAATGTGTCCACCGGCTGTGGCATTATGTCCCTGGCTAGTGAAGCCCAGTGCTGGTTTTAAAAATATGGGGGACCCCTACATCTTTTGTCCCCTATATTTTTGGAACCAGGACTGCACTAAGTGCCCGGCGCAGGTTGTCTTACTACGGGGAACCCCTGTCCAATTTTTTCCCCAATATTTAAACAACCAGGACTGGCTCAAAGAGCCCAAGGCTGGTTATACTTAGGAGATGGGACCTCACGCATTTTTTCATTTTTTTTAACCCATTCAGACCCTTCTCCATTAAGTTAATGAAGCCCTGGACAACAAACTTGCATTCATGTCCTCCTCCCACTCCCTTCCCAGTACCAAACACTAATTTTTTTTTTCTATAAAAATGTACAATATATCACAAGTATGATGAGCAGGCAGGCAGCGGGCATTGGTGGCATTGGACTGAGATGCAAATTAGTGACAGAGGTCTGGGTCAGTTGATGGTGGGTGAGTTTGTAAGCCATTGGTGGTGGCAGCGGGCATCCACTTAGAGGCAGTAGTGGGCATCGGCTCGGTGGTGGTAGGGATCATCGGCAGGATTCGGCAGACATTATGGCTGTAGTGCCTCATCAGCCACTGACCTCACCGCACACCACTGATCTCCCAACTGGAGATAATAAACATCTCCCTTATTGGAGATGCTTATATATTTGTCACAGCTTGTTGAATTTGTTTCAGTTGTTTGATAAAGAAAATAATATAGTTCAGAGTAATATAATGTCCTTGGCTTTCATTAAACTGTAGAGATTAGCAGACAATCTTCAATAAAATAAATTCATAAGGTGAAATTTCTTATTTTACTTACAGCATACAGATCAGAGGCAGAGATTCGAGACAGTGTACATTTCTGTCTTTACAGATTCTGTCAGTTTGTTCTTTAATACAAAAACATTGTATCATTCCAACTTCCAATTTGACTGTTGAGCTTAGGCTTTATATAATTGTATTTGGATAACTAAAGTGAACATATCTTTGTAAAAACCATCTAATTTAATGTGCTTCCTGGTCTGATGAAATCGCATCAGGTATTCCACACCTGGACAATAGCTTTTTTATGAACTTTTTAGTTCCAATAGAAATAATATTATTAGTTTCAGTATAAGATTCAGGCCACCCAGAAAAAAACTGTCCACTACAACAAGTCCATAATGTATGTGTCTTCACAAAACATCCTATTTGAAATGTGTTTCCTGGTTTGATAAAATTGCATTAGGTATTTCACACCTGGATACAAACCTATGTATTAACGTTTTAACTGTAATAAAAATACAATTTTTGGCTGCAGGCCACCCGGAAAAATTGTCCATTTTAACAAGACAATACTGAAGCTGAACAAATCTATATTATTCTTCCTGCATTATGTTGTATTAATATTAGTAAAAATGCAATATCCTGTAGTATGTACTGTAAACTCTGGGACATAGCAGTGTACCTACAGGGATCAGTCCATGACACAATTGTGCCACTACAGGTTAAAATGTATGTAGGGCAACAGGTTTAATTTGATTTATGATTGTGATTACTACTTTGGTATCTTCATTATGTCCTGTCAAATGGACTTTGCTATTTTATGACTACTACTTGGTACGGTAGGTTAGCTGGATTGTATAAAGTAGATCTTACTACTTGTGCACCTGTCATAGGTGTTCCGTGAGGGGATCAGTATGAGATCCCGGAAGTTGGGATACCGGCAGTCAGGCAACCAATGCTGGGAGGCCGACAGCCAGGATCCTGGTGGTGAGCACAGCATGTCCCCTCGTGGGCTCTATGCGCTTGCCACATTTCAGGCCTGGTGGTGACCTGGTTTCTATTCCCCTCTTGGTGAACCACCACCCAAGAGGGGTAACCAGCCAGCTGTCAGGACTCCAACCATCGGTATTTCAGCAGGTGTCAGGATTCTGGCATCCTGATCACCGGGATCCCGACAGGCGGTCAATTGGCTGTCTCCCACCTGTAGTAGTAACGACATTTTGTTTTGAAATTGTGCTATAACCATGTACAACACAAAAGGCATAGGAAAAATGAATGCAAATGTTAACTCATAAGTCTTTTGACAACTAACAAGTTTTAGTTAAGCTGGGTACACGCTAGGCAATATTTTAAACAATGTCATTAATTTTGACCCTTCTGAGCAATATTGTTTGTAATGTCGTCCATTGTGTATGCACTATTTTGTAAACCATGCTCACTACTGCTGGTAGATAGTGAGGTCTTCTGTTGTATGTACATGCAGGTTAATTTTGGCTATGTCATTAACGATAAGGTGCATATTGTCCAGTGTGTACACTAAGGTGGTCATTCCGAGTTGATCGCTAGCTGCTTTCATTCGCAGCGCAGCGATTAGGTAAAAAAGTGGCACTTTTGCGCATGCATATGGTGCGCAGTGCGCATGAGCGATGTACTTTCACACAATACTATGCAGTTTCACACAAGGTCTAGCGACACTTTTCAGTCGCACTGCTGACCACTGAGTGATTGACAGGAAGTGGGTGTTTCTGGGTAGTAACCGACCGTTTTCGGGGAGTGAGTGAAAAAACACAGGCATTTCGGATACAAATGCAGGCGTGCCTGGGAAAACGGGGGAGTGGCTGGCCGAACGCAGGGCATGTTTGTGACGTCAAAACAGGAACTATATAGTCTGAAGTGATCGCAAGGAAGGAGTAGGTCTGCAGCTACTCAGAAACTGCTTGATAAAATGTAGATGCCATTCTACGATCCTTTCGGTCGCACTTCTGCTAAGCTAAGATACACTCCCAGAGGGCGGCGGCCTAGCATTTGTACTGCTGCTAAAAGCAGCTAGCGAGCGAACAACTCGGACTGAGGGCCTAAGAACGATGAACGATGTATGACCCCCATGAAATTCCTACTCACTAGCTGAAAAACCCTTGTATCAGATGACCTCTGCATACCATTGGTAATTTGTAAAAATCACTCTGTGTGTATGCTCAATATTGTTTTTCCGTAACTCTGGGAAGTTCAAAGGAAAACATTCAATGATATTGCTAATGGAGAATATTGTCTAGTGTGTACCCAGCTTTAGTGTTTTCGGTTCTGATAGTTGGACTGAATGTGGTGGAGGTAAGGTTTCACTAAATATACTTTGATAATCTTTAACAACTGCATTCCCAGACTGCAGTTCTCTAGTGTCTGCTTGCCTGTGACAATTCACGTCTATTCTAAAGCATATGACAGATCTGAATTAATACAGGGCATCTCAACGAGATGTGCCAGAGGTAAAGTTTTTCTTATTAACTTACTGTAGGCTAGACAATCATAAAACACTGAGATGTTTGTGGTGGCAGCAAATGTGTTTCTTTACAACTATAGGTACCAGCTGGTAAATAACCACAGTCCTGAGGAAACTTTAGGAAAGAATGTGGGTTATCTTTTCTCCAACTACTGCTACAGTGGGCAGGAGTACCTGATTGCTAAGACATATTATTAACTCTGACAAAGGATGTGGTAAATTAACTTTTTCTTACTAATACTACTAAGATATTTATTAAAGATCATGATTTTCACATTAATATAACTGACCTATAACAACTAACTGACTATGTAAAAATAACTCAGGTCATTGCTTTCTGCTATTAAGAAACTGGCTATTGTAACTATCTATCTAACCTGACAGCTTTCTGCTACCTATTACAAACATCAGCCTACCATCTGTTTCTTGAGACAAAAAAGACTTATACATTACATTGTTTATCTATGCTTTGAATGTGAAATGGATATTTTAATGTGTGTTTTTACAACCAGCAGATGTTATACTTTATTAACCTCTTTTTATAAGAAAGGTATATGTATATATATATATATATATATATATATATATATAGCATGCAGGTGGTGCGGCACTACAAATATTTTCACGCTGGTAGCAAATGGACTACAACGTTTCAATGCCCTTTATTAAGATGGCATTTTTATCAGGTAATAACAGACAATACAAAGATCTTACCTTAAATAAAAGTATTATCTAGTGTGGCGCCAAATGCCGCAACAGGACTGCACACCCGGCGGCCGCGCATAGAAAGTGACATCATGACGCGCTGGGAGGCAGCGTCCGATGACACGTGACATACAGCCCGGAACCATAGAGATACCACAACAAATCAGTAAAGAAACAGTGCACACCGATGCAATCATTGTAAAACTGATTCCTGGGAATATAATGAGATCGTAATGCAACACCAACAAAGCGCTGCAACAGTGAACCTGGCTAAAGAAAATACAGTAGCAATAATATAACGCAGCCGGTGCCACCCAGATGATAGCGAGCAGCACAATAAAAAGACCAGCAATATATATGTTTGCCATACCTGAGCACTTGCAAAAAAGGTATACAATGTAGACCCAAAATAGAGCATAGTCAAGATAATAATACAATGAGTTAGACAATATGCAATAAAGATACCCAAAAATAGAAAAGGACACAAAATGTGTCAAAAACACAAATGTTGATCAACCGTGAGAGGCCAATACGCTAATACCTGAATGTTCATTTAAGCCCTTGGGGGCCAATGTCCCCAGGCGGAAAATCCAACGTGCCTCGCATTGTAATAATTTGAGACCGCGATTGCCCCCACGTATACAATGAGGAATGTGATCAATCATTCTATACTTCAGAGTGGTGAGATTGTGTGCAGCATTAGCGAAATGTCTCGTGACAGGCTGATCACTTCTTCCCGAGGACAATGCAGCTTTAATGGCAGAACGATGTGCGGCCATCCGTTCCTTAAAGGGACCTTCTATCTTCCCTATATAGGACAGGCCGCACGGGCAGATGATCTGGTAAACAGTAAATGTTGAATTGCAAGTGAGTCTATATTTAATGTATAGCATCTTCCCAGTATGCGGGTGGTAAAAAGTATCGCCTGGGATCAAATACTTGCAGGTCACACAAGTGCATCTGATGCAGCCTGCTTTACTACGATAAATACTTGGGGCTGGCTCCGTGATATCTGCTTTAACTAAGATATTGCGGATATTACGACCTCGCTTGTAACACGACATCAATTGCGTATCAAAGAGGCCGCAATCCTGATCTGATTTGATAATCGGCCATAAACGTTTAGCTACTTTGTTAATACTCGGACTGGCTGATGTATATTGGGTGACCCAAGGCAGGATGGTTTTCTTAGGTTTAAGGTTAGGTTGTAGTAAAGACATTCTGTCAATGTTTAATACTTTAAGTTTGGTTTGTTGAAGCTGAGCGAAATCATAACCACGTTTCAAAGACTTCTCTAATAATACATTAATCTGGGTTTCTGCTTGCTTAATGTCTGAGGTTATACACCTCACTCGAATAAACTGTGAGTAAGGTAACCCTTTAATTAGGGATACAGGATGGCAACTGTTAGCAACAAGTAAATTGTTTCTGTCAGTAGGCTTGGAATAAAGGTTAGTTGAGATGTGACCGTCTACAATAGAGATAGCCACATCCAAAAAATTAATATCAGATGTACTAAAGGAGAAGGTAAACTTCACTGGACTGGTACTGGAATTATGTAAATCAAGGTGTCTAACCAAATCACAACTGTCCCCACGCCAGAAGACAAGTAAGTCATCAATATAGCGGCAGAAAAAGAGGATTCTATCTGCAATTGAGGGGTCTGAAAAAAATGTCACCTGTTCGACATCGAACATGAAAATGTTTGCATATGAGGGGGCTACCGCCGCCCCCATAGCACACCCAATCAATTGCAGATAGAATGCCCCGTTGTAAAGAAAAAAATTCCTAGTCAAAATAAATTGAAGAAAATCCACTAAGAAAGAAATATCAGGACCATCATAGGCCATCTGGCAATTCAAAAACCGTCCTACCGCCGTCAGACCCAAGTCATGAGGAATGACGGTATATAGGCTGACTACATCGATTGAAAACATGGTAACATCGGGGGTTAATCTTGGAAGAGCTAATAATTTCACTAAAAGTGAAGTTGTGTCAAGCAAATATCTCGGATGGTTTCTTATATACGGTTGTAATATCGCATCTAGATATACTGACAGAGGTTGTGTAAGACTACCATGGGCAGCAATTATGGGTCTACCCGGGGGGTCATTAAGTGACTAATGTATCTTCGGTATGGAGTAAAACAGGGGGACCAATGGGACTTACTTGTCTTCTAGCGTGAAGACAGTTGTGATTTGGTTAGACACCTTGATTTACATAATTCCACTACCAGTCCAGTGAAGTTTACCTTCTCCTTTAGTACATCTGATATTCATTTTTTGGATGTGGCTATCTCTATTGTAGACAGTCACATCTCACCTAACCTTTATTCCACCCATTGTATTAGACGATCAAGATGCAGGTGCCGTTGAATTACTTGAGTCACTACAATTAGAGAGTGATGCCTTGCCATGTCCGTTACCACTATATAGTGTGGCAAGATCCAACGAACGAATTAATAGATTTAAAAATAGGTCTCAGTTTTTCCTCTGCAATATAGAAGTCCCCAAATTGATATATTCTATAGGAAAACCCTCGATGACTTCAACGATATTTGTATCAGGGAAGCTAAGGTAGCCAAGTACAAACAGAATCTGCATATTCGAGAAAAAAACTCACTACAGAAACTGATGAGAAATCCCTCCCTTGTCATCAAGCCGGCTGACAAGGGAGGGAGTATTGTCATTCAAAATACAGTAGATTATCTTTTAGAGGCCGACAGACAATTAGGTGACAGTAATCTCTATGTTAAATTAACAGGCAATCCTACCAAAGTCTATTTATCGGCACTCACCTCAATGATACAAGATGCATTTAACGATGGGGCTTTATCGAAAGAAGAAACTAGTTATTTAATTCCCTCACACCCCATCACACCCACTTATTATCACCTCCCTAAAATACACAAATCACTGATCACTCCCCCGGGCAGACCTATTATTTCTGGTGTTGGGTCCCTCACTGCTAATTTATCAGATTTTGTAGACTTTTTTTTACAACCACATGCTGTTTCATTACGGTCACATATCAGAGACACTACTGCGTTTCTAAACTCCATGGCTAAGATTAAGTGGAAGAGTTCATATTTTTTTGTTACATGTGATGTAAGTTCATTATATTCCAATATTCCCCATAATAAAGGGATCGCAGTAATAGAACATCAATTAAATAGCACTGACATTATGTCAGACAGATTACGTAAATTTATTGTAGACTCAATTTCGTTTATCTTGTCTCACAATTATTTTATTTTCAACAAAATTTATTATCTACAGATACTTGGGACGGCCATGGGGACGAGGTTCGCGCCGAGTTTCGCCAACCTGTATATGGGCGCGTTTGAGGATGCGCACATATGGGGCGGGACTTGGGCGCGGACCTCGTCTTCTATGGCCATTACATAGATGACTTATTTTTTATCTTTGATGGGGATTATTCACAATTCACACACTTCACTGCTCAGCTTAATAATAATGAATTTAATTTACAGTTCACATGCACAGTTAATAATAAGTACATTTCTTTTCTTGACATTGCTCTCTCTATCGTGGATGATATCTTAGTCACCAAGACTTTTAGGAAGGAAGTAGACAATTATAACTTCCTTCACTTTGAAAGTATGCATTTTAAACCCTGGATGGAGAATATTCCATTGGGACAGCTGCGTCGATTGCGGCGCAATTGTAGCAATCAGGAGGACTTTAATATACAAGCACACGAACTTACAAGCGCACTTAAAGCCAGAGGTTATCCCCTGGATTTAATTAACTCTGCACTAGAGATGAGCGGGTTCGGTTTCTCTGAATCCGAACCCGCCCGAACTTCATGTTTTTTTACACGGGTCCGAGCGACTCGGATCTTCCCGCCTTGCTCGGTTAACCCGAGCGCGCCCGAACGTCATCATCACGCTGTCGGATTCTCGCGAGGCTCGGATTCTATCGCGAGACTCGGATTCTATATAAGGAGCCGCGCGTCGCGGCCATTTTCACACGTGCATTGAGAGTCATAGGGAGAGGACGTGGCTGGCGTCCTCTCCGTTTAGAAATTAAAATAGATAGGAGAGTGAGAGTGAGACACTTCATTTACTTACTGGAGCTTAGGAGGAGTTATTCTAGTGACTGATGACCAGTGACCTGACCACCAGTGCAGTTTTATAATTTATTATTATTTAATAATCCGTTCTGTTCTTGTTCTCTGCCTGAAAAAAAACGATACACAGTGACTCAGTCACACTCACATACCATATCTGTGCTCAGCCCAGTGTGCTGCATCATCTATGTATAATATCTGACTGTGCTCACACAGCTTAATTGTGGGGGAGACTGGGGAGCAGTTATAGGTTATAGCAGGAGCCAGGAGTACATATTAAACAGTGCACACTTTTGCTGCCAGAGTGCCACTGCCAGTGTGACTGACCACTGACCACTGTGACCAGTGACCTGACCACACTGACCACCAGTATAGTATATTGTGATTGAATGTCTGCCTGAAAAAGTACACTCGTCGTGTGACTTGTGTGGTGTTTTTTTATTCTATAAAAATTAAAAAACTCATTCTGCTGACAGACAGTGTCCACTCCAGCAGGTCCGTCATTATATAATATATACCTGTCCGGCTGCAGTAGTGATATATATATATTTTTTATATCATTATTTATCATCCAGTCTACTAGCAGCAGACACAGTACGGTAGTTCACGGCTGTAGCTACCTCTGTGTCGGCACTCGGCAGTCCATCCATAATTGTATACCACCTACCCGTGGGTTTTTTTTTCTTTCTTCTTTATACATACTACATCTCATTATCATCCAGTCTATATTAGCAGCAGACACAGTACAGTACGGTAGTCCACGGCTGTAGCTACCTCTGTGTCGGCACTCGGCAGTCCATCCATAATTGTATACCACCTACCCGTGTTTTTTTTTTCTTTCTTCTTTATACATACTACATCTCATTATCAACCAGTCTATATTAGCAGCAGACACAGTACGGTAGTTCACGGCTGTAGCTACCTCTGTGTCGGCACTCGGCAGTCCATCCATAATTGTATACCACCTACCCGTGGTTTTTTTTTTCTTTCTTCTTTATACATACATACTACATCTCATTATCATCCAGTCTATATTAGCAGCAGACACAGTACAGTACGGTAGTCCACGGCTGTAGCTACCTCTGTGTCGGCACTCGGCAGTCCATCCATAATTGTATACCACCTACCCGTGGTTTTTTTTTTCTTTCTTCTTTATACATACTACATCTCATTATCATCCAGTCTATATTAGCAGCAGACACAGTACAGTACGGTAGTCCACGGCTGTAGCTACCTCTGTGTCGGCACTCGGCAGTCCATCCATAATTGTATACCACCTACCCGTGGTTTTTTTTTTCTTTCTTCTTTATACATACTACATCTCATTATCAACCAGTCTATATTAGCAGCAGACACAGTACGGTAGTTCACGGCTGTAGCTACCTCTGTGTCGGCACTCGGCAGTCCATCCATAATTGTATACCACCTACCCGTGGTTTTTTTTTTTCTTTCTTCTTTATACATACTACATCTCATTATCATCCAGTCTATATTAGCAGCAGACACAGTACAGTACGGTAGTCCACGGCTGTAGCTACCTCTGTGTCGGCACTCGGCAGTCCAACCATAATTGTATACCACCTACCCGTGGTTTTTTTTTTCTTTCTTCTTTATACATACTACATCTCATTATCATCCAGTCTATATTAGCAGCAGACACAGTACAGTACGGTAGTCCACGGCTGTAGCTACCTCTGTGTCGGCACTCGGCAGTCCATCCATAATTGTATACCACCTACCCGTGGTTTTTTTTTTCTTTCTTCTTTATACATACTACATCTCATTATCATCCAGTCTATATTAGCAGCAGACACAGTACAGTACGATAGTCCACGGCTGTAGCTACCTCTGTGTCGGCACTCGGCAGTCCATCCATAATTGTATACCACCTACCCGTGGTTTTTTTTTCTTTCTTCTTTATACATACTACATCTCATTATCATCCAGTCTATATTAGCAGCAGACACAGTACAGTACGGTAGTCCACGGCTGTAGCTACCTCTGTGTCGGCACTCGGCAGTCCAACCATAATTGTATACCACCTACCCGTGGTTTTTTTTTTTCTTTCTTCTTTATAATTACTACATCTCATTATCATCCAGTCTATATTAGCAGCAGACACAGTACAGTACGGTAGTCCACGGCTGTAGCTACCTCTGTGTCGGCACTCGGCAGTCCATCCATAATTGTATTTGAATGGATAATGTTTTGTTAATTAATCTAGAACTACTATATGAGTACGGATCAATGTATAATCATTTATAAGGAAATGGGTATGATATATACATATATTTATGAAAAGGATCTCAGTGTGGCCAAATAGGTGTTATTATTAAATACATATGTATGTGCTTTATACTGTTTTTTCAATAGAATAATTAAATGAAGGGAACAAAATATAGTAGTAATAAGACCAATGATGCTACTATGCTGCTGGCTGCGCTTTAAATAAGAGTATGCAGAAAGGGTTAACCGAAATTTGTATCCATGATCATCAATGAAGAATCAGAACTGGGTATAAATAGAGACAGCAATCACCAACAGGCATACCTCTGATGAAACCGCCCACTTTGGAGGCGGAGAAACGCGTCAGGTGACTCGCTACGACTCGCTACGACTGTGGAACGCAGGTGGACCGCAACCGGAAGCCGGAAGCCCCGAACCCGGAAGCCGCGCATCGCGGCGTTTCAGCGTCCCCTGCCATCCAGGACCTGGACACGTGCATCCCTGTCCCCGCTCCTGTCCGAGTACGGAACCCAAGGACAGTGCAGAGCATTGAGTGACATCTAAGTCAACCGCCGCAGAGCGGTTAGCCATCGGAACAGTGAGTGACATAAACTATCTGGCTACACAGGAGACAGTTGCGGTATTGGCTTATTGATCATTCAGCCTATCTTTGACTTTTTAACTACCAGCTTTCAGGTGATACGTGAACAGGCTTTTACTAAACAATATAGAGCCTCTTTTTCCGCAAAGTGCAATCTGAACACAACTATGCACTAACCCTAACTGCAACTAATAAATAAGCTTCTTGCATGCAAATAAATTAATCAATACTTTAAGGGTGGGTACCCAACTCTTAGTCCTGAGGCCCTGGACACAGTCAGTAGTTTATTTTATGTTGTGATTTTAGTAAATTACTTTTATGTGATTATAATTATATACTGCTAATAGCATTCTAAACTATCTATTTGTATTCACGAAAAAATCTGTATCAATAAATAATTTTTATTTTTTGCAAAACCAGCAGCAATTGATTTACTCCTCCCTCTGAGCGCCCACAAACCCTTTCCTTTCTTACAAGTTTGCTCTTGCTATACGGTGAACAGCCAGGTTCACTTTTGTGGGCAGCCAGAAGGGTTAGAGTTAATATTATTCTATAAACGTACTAATATAGCATTCTAAGTATCCAACTTAGTAGCTTACCTTATTCTGAAGTTAACTAACATAATCAGCGCCCACTGTTGTCCTAGAGACTTCTCTTTTATTCACATAATTGTATACCACCTACCCGTGGTTTTTTTTTCTTTCTTCTTTATACATACTACATCTCATTATCATCCAGTCTATATTAGCAGCAGACACAGTACAGTACGGTAGTCCACGGCTGTAGCTACCTCTGTGTCGGCACTCGGCAGTCCATCCATAAGTATACTAGTATCCATCCATCTCCATTGTTTACCTGAGGTGCCTTTTAGTTGTGCCTATTAAAATATGGAGAACAAAAATGTTGAGGTTCCAAAATTAGGGAAAGATCAAGATCCACTTCCACCTCGTGCTGAAGCTGCTGCCACTAGTCATGGCCGAGACGATGAAATGCCAGCAACGTCGTCTGCCAAGGCCGATGCCCAATGTCATAGTACAGAGAATGTCAAATCCAAAACACCAAATATCAGTAAAAAAAGGACTCCAAAACCTAAAATAAAATTGTCGTCGGAGAAGCGTAAACTTGCCAATATGCCATTTACCACACGGAGTGGCAAGGAACGGCTGAGGCCCTGGCCTATGTTCATGGCTAGTGGTTCAGCTTCACATGAGGATGGAAGCACTCAGCTTCTTGCTAGAAAACTGAAAAGACTCAAGCTGGCAAAAGCACCGCAAAGAACTGTGCGTTCTTCGAAATCCCAAATCCACAAGGAGAGTCCAATTGTGTCGGTTGCGATGCCTGACCTTCCCAACACTGGACGTGAAGAGCATGCGCCTTCCACCATTTGCACGCCCCCTGCAAGTGCTGGAAGGAGCACCCGCAGTCCAGTTCCTGATAGTCAGATTGAAGATGTCAGTGTTGAAGTACACCAGGATGAGGAGGATATGGGTGTTGCTGGCGCTGGGGAGGAAATTGACCAGGAGGATTCTGATGGTGAGGTGGTTTGTTTAAGTCTGGCACCCGGGGAGACACCTGTTGTCCGTGGGAGGAATATGGCCGTTGATATGCCTGGTGAAAATACCAAAAAAATCAGCTCTTCAGTGTGGAGGTATTTCAACAGAAAAGCGGACAACAGGTGTCAAGCCGTGTGTTGCCTTTGTCAAGCTGTAATAAGTAGGGGTAAGGACGTTAACCACCTCGGAACATCCTCCCTTATACGTCACCTGCAGCGCATTCATAATAAGTCAGTGACAAGTTCAAAAACTTTGGGCGACAGTGGAAGCAGTCCACTGACCAGTAAATCCCTTCCTCTTGTAACCAAGCTCACGCAAACCACCCCACCAACTCCCTCAGTGTCAATTTCCTCCTTCCCCAGGAATGCCAATAGTCCTGCAGGCCATGTCACTGGCAATTCTGACGAGTCCTCTCCTGCCTGGGATTCCTCCGATGCATCCTTGCGTGTAACGCCTACTGCTGCTGGCGCTGCTGTTGTTGCTGCTGGGAGTTGATGGTCATCCCAGAGGGGAAGTCGTAAGCCCACTTGTACTACTTCCAGTAAGCAATTGACTGTCCAACAGTCCTTTGCGAGGAAGATGAAATATCACAGCAGTCATCCTGCTGCAAAGCGGATAACTGAGGCCTTGACAACTATGTTGGTGTTAGACGTGCGTCCGGTATCCGCCGTTAGTTCACAGGGAACTAGACAATTTATTGAGGCAGTGTGCCCCCGTTACCAAATACCATCTAGGTTCCACTTCTCTAGGCAGGCGATACCGAGAATGTACACGGACGTCAGAAAAAGACTCACCAGTGTCCTAAAAAATGCAGTTGTACCCAATGTCCACTTAACCACGGACATGTGGACAAGTGGAGCAGGGCAGGGTCAGGACTATATGACTGTGACAGCCCACTGGGTAGATGTATGGACTCCCGCCGCAAGAACAGCAGCGGCGGCACCAGTAGCAGCATCTCGCAAACGCCAACTCTTTCCTAGGCAGGCTACGCTTTGTATCACCGCTTTCCAGAATACGCACACAGCTGAAAACCTCTTACGGCAACTGAGGAAGATCATCGCGGAATGGCTTACCCCAATTGGACTCTCCTGTGGATTTGTGGCATCGGACAACGCCAGCAATATTGTGTGTGCATTAAATATGGGCAAATTCCAGCACGTCCCATGTTTTGCACATACCTTGAATTTGGTGGTGCAGAATTTTTTAAAAAACGACAGGGGCGTGCAAGAGATGCTGTCGGTGGCCAGAAGAATTGCGGGACACTTTCGGTGTACAGGCACCACGTACAGAAGACTGGAGCACCACCAAAAACTACTGAACCTGCCCTGCCATCATCTGAAGCAAGAAGTGGTAACAAGGTGGAATTCAACCCTCTATATGCTTCAGAGGTTGGAGGAGCAGCAAAAGGCCATTCAAGCCTATACAATTGAGCACGATATAGGAGGTGGAATGCACCTGTCTCAAGTGCAGTGGAGAATGATTTCAACGTTGTGAAGGTTCTGATGCCCTTTGAACTTGCCACACGTGAAGTCAGTTCAGACACTGCCAGCCTGAGTCAGGTCATTCCCCTCATCAGGCTTTTGCAGAAGAAGCTGGAGACATTGAAGGCGGAGCTAACACGGAGCGATTCCGCTAGGCATGTGGGACTTGTGGATGGAGCCCTTAATTCGCTTAACAAGGATTCACGGGTGGTCAATCTGTTGAAATCAGAGCACTACATTTTGGCCACCGTGCTCGATACTAGATTTAAAGCCTACCTTGGATCTCTCTTTCCGGCAGACACAAGTCTGCTGGGGTTGAAAGACCTGCTGGTGAGAAAATTGTCAAGTCAAGCGGAACGCGACCTGTCAACATCTCCTCCTTCACATTCTCCCGCAACTGGGGGTGCGAGGAAAAGGCTCAGAATCCCGAGCCCACCCGCTGGCGGTGATGCAGGGCAGTCTGGAGCGACTGCTGATGCTGACATCTGGTCCGGACTGAAGGACCAGACAACGATTACGGACATGTCGTCTACTGTCACTGCATATGATTCTCTCACCATTGAAAGAATGGTGGAGGATTATATGAGTGACCGCATCCAAGTAGGCACGTCACACAGTCCGTACTTATACTGGCAGGAAAAAGAGGCAATTTGGAGGCCCTTGCACAAACTGGCTTTATTCTACCTAAGTTGCCCTCCCACAAGTGTGTACTCCGAAAGAGTGTTTAGTGCCGCCGCTCACCTTGTCAGCAATCGGCGTACGAGGTTACATCCAGAAAATGTGGAGAAGATGATGTTCATTAAAATGAATTATAATCAATTCCTCCGTGGAGACATTGACCAGCAGCAATTGCCTCCACAAAGTACACAGGGAGCTGAGATGGTGGATTCCAGTGGGGACGAATTGATAATCTGTGAGGAGGGGGATGTACACGGTGATATATCGGAGGATGATGATGAGGTGGACATCTTGCCTCTGTAGAGCCAGTTTGTGCAAGGAGAGATTAATTGCTTCTTTTTTGGTGGGGGTCCAAACCAACCCGTCATTTCAGTCACAGTCGTGTGGCAGACCCTGTCACTGAAATGATGGGTTGGTTAAAGTGTGCATGTCCTGTTTATACAACATAAGGGTGGGTGGGAGGGCCCAAGGACAATTCCATCTTGCACCTCTTTTTTCTTTCATTTTTCTTTGCGTCATGTGCTGTTTGGGGAGGGTTTTTTGGAAGGGACATCCTGCGTGACACTGCAGTGCCACTCCTAGATGGGCCCGGTGTTTGTGTCGGCCACTAGGGTCGCTTATCTTACTCACACAGCTACCTCATTGCGCCTCTTTTTTTCTTTGCGTCATGTGCTGTTTGGGGAGGGTTTTTTGGAAGGGACATCCTGCGTGACACTGCAGTGACACTCCTAGATGGGCCCGGTGTTTGTGTCGGCCACTAGGGTCGCTTATCTTACTCACACAGCTACCTCATTGCGCCTCTTTTTTTCTTTGCGTCATGTGCTGTTTGGGGAGGGTTTTTTGGAAGGGACATCCTGCGTGACACTGCAGTGACACTCCTAGATGGGCCCGGTGTTTGTGTCGGCCACTAGGGTCGCTTATCTTACTCACACAGCTACCTCATTGCGCCTCTTTTTTATTTGCGTCATGTGCTGTTTGGGGAGGGTTTTTTGGAAGGGACATCCTGCGTGACACTGCAGTGCCACTCCTAGATGGGCCCGGTGTTTGTGTCAGCCACTAGGGTCGCTTATCTTACTCACACAGCTACCTCATTGCGCCTCTTTTTTTCTTTGCGTCATGTGCTGTTTGGGGAGGGTTTTTTGGAAGGGACATCCTGCGTGACACTGCAGTGACACTCCTAGATGGGCCCGGTGTTTGTGTCGGCCACTAGGGTCGCTTATCTTACTCACACAGCTACCTCATTGCGCCTCTTTTTTTCTTTGCGTCATGTGCTGTTTGGGGAGGGTTTTTTGGAAGGGACATCCTGCGTGACACTGCAGTGACACTCCTAGATTGGCCCGGTGTTTGTGTCGGCCACTAGGGTCGCTTAGCTTAGTCATCCAGCGACCTAGGTGCAAATTTTAGGACTAAAAATAATATTGTGAGGTGTGAGGTATTCAGAATAGACTGAAAATGAGTGTAAATTATGGTTTTTGAGGTTAATAATACTTTGGGATCAAAATGACCCCCAAATTCTATGATTTAAGCTGTTTTTTAGTGTTTTTTAAAAAAAAACACCCGAATCCAAAACACACCCGAATCCGACAAAAAAAATTCGGTGAGGTTTTGCCAAAACGCGGTCGAACCCAAAACACGGCCGCGGAACCGAACCCAAAACCAAAACCCGAAAAATTTCCGGCTCTCATCTCTACTCTGCACTGGAAAAGGCGAATAATCTGGATCAGACACAACTTCTCCATTACAGGGTCGAGAATGCATCTTTCAAAGCAGATCTTCCACATTTCATTTCAAAATTTAACAGTGCCTCTGGTAAGATCAAAAAGGCTTTGAATAACAATTTTTCTATATTACTTATGGATAAAATCCTTAAACCAGTAATTGGTAAGTCCCCCTCTGTAATCTTTAAAAAATCAGAGAACCTTACACAACATCTCGCCCCTAGTCTGTTCATAGACAGGAGACTGGGGGATGATGAGAGTTGCAATCCTTCGTCTGCCTGGTTAACAACTAAACCTAATGGCTGCTTTAGATGTGGCCTTGGTAGTTGTATAACATGCTCATATATCCAGAATAATACACATGTATTTGTATCTGCTATGGGAGAGGAACATGTTATTAAATCATTTATTAATTGCAACAGTGAGTATGTCATTTACATGCTAGTTTGTCCCTGTGGCCTCCAATATATAGGGAGGACCACACGTAAGCTTAGAGTCCGCTTTCTGGAACACAGGCGTAACATTCTAAAGGGCTTCCTTAAACATGGGGTCTCGAAGCATTTCCTTCAATCCCATAATCAGGACCCAAAAGGTCTAGTAATTATGGGTATTGAGATCATCAGCTCCACAGTAAGAGGGGGAGATAGGTTTGGCAGACTATGTCGCAGGGAGAACTTCTGGATACATCGGTTGCGGACCCTCAATCCTGAAGGCCTCAATGAATATATTGAGATTGATCCATAACATAGTGTACAGAACATCGGCACCTCCCTGTTCCCTCCTTCCCTCCTTTTTTTTGGTTCCCCCTATTTTAGTCACTCCCACATTCATTGCTTGGCCATTGGCCCTCTCTAGCTTCCCCTAGAGATATAAGGAAATCTTGGGTCTCTCTTCACTTCTGTTGTCCTTTATGCTTATTATATATTATGGGATCGCCTGAGCATTATCAATCATTGTTGATCCCTCCACCCATTACAAGGAAGTTGGAATAACTATCTATAGTCCCCTCCACAAAAAATGGGTTTATCCATGATTATTGAATTCTTCATAATTATGGGAACCTTAATAAGGGCCATCATCATAAATTATTTTGGTTTTTGTGTCTATTGTCTCCTTAGTTTATACGCTCATTTATTTAAGTTTTAATTGGTGATGTTTTTCATTCTGAATTTTTTTTTTTTTTTATTAAATATATTATTTTTTTTTACATATTTTTTTATTTTTATATTATATTAATGTATTCTTATTTAACGTGTTTCACATTGAATCTACATTGTGGATTTTTGTGGACAGAAATGTAATCATTTTTAACTATTACTATACAATTATTCTTATTGTCATTGTGCAATGAGTCTATTATTTTTTCTTTTTCTTTTTCTTTTATTCATATATTTTTTTAACTCCGCCATTGTTCTAAATTGTCTTATGTAGTGCCTTGTAATAGGTATTTATAAACAGTAACTATGGAGAGAGAGAGTCTCCATCTAACCGTTGTTATAATTAGTGTTTAAACAACCAAAGGTGTCTTGAAGGAATTGCCTTGTAAAAGGTTAATTGCTGATTGTGCTGATTGTATTGATTAAACATGTGGGTGGTTTATTATGAACACCTTAAATAGAGTGCACATTGCCATTGGAGTCATCTTTGAAAAAGTCACGGGTCACGTGACGAAACGCGTCAGGACTCCTCCCCCTCATTCCTCACTGATTGATTGCAATTTTTGGGACTCTCCGCACGGCTCCAGCTCACCATCTACAAGAGCTAACAGTGCGGGTTCCAGCACAGGATAAAGCCGTACTCTCAGCTCCGAGCGGCGTCAGTGGGTAACTATCAGCCTCTCTCCCCTACATTTCCAACGGACGGTGCCAGTCCAGGGAGATCGAGGCGTCCCACTAAGTAATTGATCCCTGCAGCGGGCTTCTCATCACAGCAGCCGCACACCTGTCTCTCCCCACACACTGCAACGGGCGGTGCACGCCCAGGGACAACAGGTTCAAACAGCAGGACCCCGGCCAGCACGGCTAATACTCTCCATTCTGCAATCCAATTTGGGCCTTCTGGACTTACCCGAGGACGCTCGGGACCTCTCAGCTCCATTGGAGAGGTAATTTAACAACTCACTATTACCCACATTGGCTCCTGGAACTTTGAGATGTTTCAGAATACAGCTCTTGAATATTGAGCCTATGATTGTATTCAATATATATATTCAACTTTCACATTTAGCAATTGTGTTTCACTGAACATCTAACAGTGTCAAACAACAGCCTTGGCAACATTACTGCAACAATTGTTACAATCATTCTGCTGCTAGTCATTTAGTTGACATTGTTTGTTGATACGCATATACAACTGATGTGAGCTCAAAACATTACTGATACAGCAATTCAGTGAGGATAGGGTCTTATGTGAGATATATATCTTGTATTTAGTGCATTTTTTATTGTATCTTAATAAATATATTTTTTATAATATTCTTTCTGACCCTTTGGTGGTGAATTAATCTAGGATCACAGTGTCAGTAAGTGTTGAGCGCTTCTATTTTCTCCCGTTTCCTCTCCAGCTCATCAGCTTAGGAGTAACACACTACTCCTTATAGAGGCGCACACACTTTTGACACTTGTAATCCCATTTTTTAAGACATTAGATCTGTTTAAATTTATTTTAGTTAATTGATAGACATTGGCGCAGCAAAAAATCTCCCTTCCTCTATTCGAGTGAGGCGTATAACCTCAGACATTAAGCATTATTGCATACTGTCTAACTCATTGTATTATTATCTTGACTATGCTGTATTTTGGGTCTACATTGTATACCTTTTTTGCAACTGCTCAGGTATGGCAAACATATATATTGCTGGTCTTTTTATTGTGCTGCTCGCTATCATCTGGGTGGCACCGGCTGCGTTGTATTATTGCTACTGTATTTTCTTTAGCCAGGTTCACTGTTGCAGCGCTTTGTTGGTGTTGCATTACGATTTCATTATATTCCCAGGAATCAGTTTTACAATGATTGCATCGGTGTGCACTGTTTCTTTACTGATTTGTTGTGGTATCTCTATGGTTACGGGCTGTATGTCACGTGTCAACGGACGCTGCCTCCCAGCGCGTCATGACGTCACTTGCTATGCGCGGCCGCCGGGTGTGCAGTCCCGTTGCGGCATTTGGCGCCACACTAGGTGATACTTTTATTTAAGGTAAGATCTTTGTACTGTCCGTTATTACCTGATGAAAATGCCATCTTAATAAAGGGCATTAAAACGTTGTAATCCATTTGCTACCAGCGTGAAAATCCTTGAAGTGCCGCACCACCTGCATGCTATCCATTCCCTTTTTGTGAGGGCACCCAGTGTATCATTCAATTATGTGGCTGTGCCGGACCACCACCTCTGTCTATATATATATATATATATATATATATATATATAGAGGCCGTAGACTTCCGCACAAAGCTGTATTTAGTAGAAGACACGGTGGTGCTTAACTCCAAGGAATAGTGAGTTCCTGATAATAGTCTTTGGTAAAAGAGGGCACTCACCAAATTTTCATAAAAGAAAGTCAGAAGATCATTTATTGGTACATCCGCAGGTCGACGTTTCGATCATGTTAGAATGATCTTTGTCAAGACAGCAAAACAGTGTTGTTGGTGACAGGGCACCAGAAGCAGCATGCTGCTTCTGGTGCCCTGTCACCAACAACACTGTTTTGCTGTCTTGACAAAGATCATTCTAACATGATCGAAACGTTGACCTGCAGATGTACCAATAAATGATCTTCTGACTTTCTTTTATGAAAATTTGGTGAGTGCCCTCTTTTACCAAAGACTATATATATATATATATATATATATAAACAATAGGCTAGAATCCACATCACTCATATATCTGCGGTGCCGTGGTATTTGTGGCCACACCATTTAAATAAAAAAATCATACAAGTTCAGCACTCACCTAATATTGGCACTTCAAACTGTAATTCATCTGAATTCAGGGATTGTTGGTTCCAAAATAGTGCAAAAGTTTGATAAACTGACCAGACCCTTCACGGCTATTCCCATTTGGTCAGTCCCTACACTAACTTTCAAAAATATGAGCTGTGCTCTCAGGCATCTTTTGGATTTTAAATACAAACTATGCTACTCTCATCGGTATAGGCCCTATTTCACTCTTTTAAAGAGTCAGGAACCACACCCAAGCATATCAGTTAATAAACACCTGGGGAATTTCATAACATTTCATTTACATATGGGCAATAGGGGTGCAAGAAAATATATATAAATAAAATACAAATTACTGACTGTTTGCACTTTCTCTTGTATTCTAAGAATCATAAATCTTAGTGTAAAAAGAAAAAGAAAAGTTTCCAAACATTCTGCCTGTCCCTTTGTTTCATATCAAAGTAAATATTAATTGGCCGTAAGTTGAACGATTTAAGATATTACATTTTACATGTTTAATATAAAAAAAGTGGTATTATAGAAGGTTCCCAAACAGTTAATTGGCATTGGTAATATATATATACTCTTTTCAAAGTCATACAATGTAGTCACAGCATGTGGCACCAAAGCTTTCACAGAAAACCTTAACACAATGTCAAATGATTTCTCTACCAAAATAGATGCTGCAGAAATGCTTTCAAATACACTGGTAACACTCTAGCTGTGTACTGTAATACGCACTAAGTTTGTACTTTCTCACAAGTTTCTGTGTAAGTACATTTGTTATATCTGCTGAATATTCACAAAAAAAAAATAAAAAAAAAAATATTGTACTGTATGACCAAAGTAGGAGCTTCTAAAAATCACTTTTAAAAATATGTCACATTTCTGCCTGCTATTCAACATACTGCAAAGGTTCTGTCTAGCTTAGTCACATCTTACAAAGGAGCTGCTGAGGGAGCTACAAGCTAGGAATCCCGTGTCTACGATAGCAAACTACCCCTAATAATCCTATCATGATAAGGGCCTGATTTACTACCATTTGCAAACGTGAGATTGCATGCGGTGAGCAAATATTGGCAGACTGTTCATGCGCTGCGAATGCAAGCTGCATGGGCAAAGGTCAAAATGTGATTGCTCTGCGTATGCAGCCTAATTGTAAAGAGAATGCAATATGATTGACAGGAAGTGACCATTCATGGGTGGTAACATAGTGTTCATATGGAGTGGTTGGGAAAACACAGGCGTGTCATGGTCCATTTCGGGGCATGTAGCTGACATCATCTGCGAACGCTGTATTCAAATATGGCACCTGATGCGACTGCATTCACATTGATTTGAGTAGGGAAGGGTCAGCCGCAACTGTTGATTGTGCTTATTATTTGGGTATGCATTGTGATTCTGCTAATGCATACGCAGATTTGTGAACGCATCGCTGGGTGACTTTTATCCTTTCTGGGTGGCTCTTTACATATGATTTTTAGCATTAGCATGTTTGTGAAAATTGCTATTTCAGCATCGATAGCGATCCATAATGAATTAGGCCCTAAATTTGGTATGAGACTGACTCATGTTTTCCTTTTGCATGACTGTATTTTACCTTTTCTGTCCGTGAGATAATCGTCAAAGTCTACTGAGCACTGTAGAAAGTCATCCACACATTGAATAAATACTGTGCAATGTGAGTCAGAGATAGTAAATCATACTTCTATAAGTCTGGTCCAGTTGTACAGTCTACAACTGAAGACAAATGCAAAAAAGGTACTGGCTTACAAGATGTATTGCTATTAAAAAAATATCTACTGTACAAATTGTAAAAATAATATAGCATAAGGCAGAATTTTCATCAATATTGTTGCTGGAACCACATGGTGTAAGTGATGTACAACTTAATTTATATTTCTTTAATCTTGCATTAATTTGTACCCTCTATCATCACTATTAGGTGCTGTGTACATTGGATTATTTTTTTGACTGTTTGTTCTGACACGTATATTCTGGCTAATAAGCTCCTGTATCACAGAAAAATGCCCTTATATGCTTCTGGTATCTGTGGTAACCAGGGGTTTAATAGGTATGTATTAATGTGAATACATGAACTAACAGTAGACCTTAATAAAAAAAAACGTGAGATCTCACTGTCCATAAGTGCAACAACATTTCTGCAACCTCCTTCCTTATTGATCAAATGGAAATAATGGATTAGCCAATCAATAGGCCTTCTATATTTTTTGATTACACTGTTTAGCACTCTGGCATTTGCAGATACTGTACATCCCATGCAGAGATCAGCACATATCAGAGTGCATAAAAGATTTCTCCCCAGCAGAGAGCTTGGGGAGTCTGTTGTCAATAAAAAAAAACTAAAATAAAATTAAATAAAAATAATAATCACTTGCAAGGGGGCCTATAATCACTGGAATACTGCATGTTTCTTTTAGATTAAATTTTTCTTATAACAGATACAGATGTCTCCACATACATCTTTTCTGCTGTCATGCTAAACATCCGTTCTTGGCATGCCAGGTCCGTTGAGTTTCTTATAGCATTGGGCATATTTTTGGACACAACATAATGCAGCTAGGATGCACCAGGAGACTGTGCTGATTAATTTGATATTCAACACTTGTATATTTGTGTGCAAATGAGTATTTGAGTCTGCATACAAAGTGCTTTGATGCAGTAGCTGCTGCTTTTTATCCATACCAAGTTCTTTTGGACTTCATATACAGAATCATATACAGACTAAGTCGCATACAGATATACAATTGCCACATATAAAATTAATCAGCACATTCTCCTGGAGTGTCCTAGAGTCATATTGATGCATCTAAGACACATTGTTGGTGAAAAAAAAATGCCCAATACTAATAGAGCTGCATGAGACCTGCCAGTTCCTTTCAACAGGCATCTCCTGTTGTGTGATGTACTGAGGCTAGATGTATGAATAAATGTCTGTACCTGGAGCTTTTTCCCAACTACTACTGGTCATACAGCACCTGTGTCTATGAGAAATTTATGTAGTTATTGACTAATTTTTAAGGTAACCATGGAATGTTCTAAAGTACTATAAGGGTGATTCAATTAATAAGGAAACAAAACCATTTATTGTATACATTTATTCAACTAATATATGCAGTACATACATACATACATACATACATACATACATACATACATACGTATATGCAACAGTATGGCCTTGGTGCAGATTATTTTTATACAAATTCCACATACTTGTCTAAGCATTTTTTCTAATGATACACCAAGGTGTCGGTCCTGGCATAGAAGAAATCAGTGTCACGCACATGAAGCCAGGACAAAACAGCTTGCCGAACTTCTCCATTGGTTGTGATTCTCCTACTACCCTGGTGCTTCTTCAATGGTCCAAAGAGATGGAAATCACTCAGTGCCAGGTCAGGGCTTTGGGGAGGATTGTCCTGTTCTACCCAATAGTAGCACTACAAAAACTCACACATACAGTTGGATGAGTGTGGCATGGCATCATGCAGCAATACAATGCCTGTTTACATCAACAATTCTTTCCCCTTTACCTATCAGAAGTTCGGTTTCCAGATTGGTCATTGATTTATCTACCAGAAGAAAACAGAACCTTTCAATGTCAGGAAGAATAGATCTTAAAAGCTTGATCAGACATCAGCACTGAAGTGTATTATGTATACGGAAAGTACTGTATAAACTTACATGATGCGAATGTCAGGGGATTTTATTAAGACAAGAGCAGTCAACTTTTATTTTATGAAATTGTACACTGTAGTATGTGAAAACAAAGTGCACAAAAAGTAAAAAACTGAAAATTGGACTTAATAAGTACACTATTATTCTTAATTCTTCATGGCACATGAAATTCAGGGAATGGATGCCAAAAGTTTTTGTATGGGGTGCCTCTTTCATTCACACATTTTCCTGTCATTTTACAAAGCATGATGAAGCACTTTAACCACTTGCCTGGAGTGGTCGCAACAGCTGTAACCACACCAGACTGAGCTTTCCCTGACATGATCAGTATCTGATGCTACCATTCAGAAATGCCCACTTGGAGGTTGCTAGAAAATAATCTTCCAGCAGTTGCCAATCTCAGAGGGACCTCCCTGCATCCTTTCACCTCCCCCAGTGCCAGCCATGGAGCCAAACACTGCTGACCAGGCATCCTGGCTGGAGAGGAGTTGCAATGTAACAATGGTGGTCATTCAGAGTTGTTCGCTCACTAGCTGCTTTTAGCAGCATTGCAAACGCTAGGCCGCCACCCTCTGGGAGTGTATCTTAGCTTAGCAGAATTGCGAACTAAAGATTAGCAGAATTGCTAATAAATAATTTCTTGCAGTTTCTGAGTATCTCCAGACCTACTCCTAGATTGCAATCACCTCAGTCTGTTTAGTTCCTGGTTTGACGTCACAAACACGCCCTGCATTCAGCCAGCCACTCCCCCGTTTCTCCAGCCACTCCTGCGTTTTTTAGCACACTCCCTGAAAACGTCCAGTTTCCGCCCAGAAACAGCCACTTCCTGTCAATCACACTACGATCACTCTAGCAATGAAAAAACGTCGCTCGAGCAAATCTCCAAAGTTTTGTGTTAAATTAGTGAACGCAAGCGCGCTGCATTTCATGCGCATGCGCATTTTCCACCTAATCGATCCGTTGTGAAAAACGGCAACGAGCGAACAACTCGGAATGACCACCAATGTTCTAATAATTGATGGACTGATAAATCAGTTACCGATGTTCTGGGGGGAAAAACAATATTTGTAAAGAAAATGTAATTTTATATAATACATTGTGGATTCAATTTTAACCCAAAAATCGTCTTAACTTTTTTTGTCAACTTAATTCAGTCAGTAAAACACTACAGTTTCTGAGTGTTTTTTGGAACAAATATTAAAAATGATAATTTACAAGTTTTTGACTTTGCCATCACTGCCTTTTTCTCAGTACAACAATTTAAAGAGAAACACTTAACTGGTTTAACTTTCAATTGAGATTTCATTTATGAAGGTGCTATATCTCTTTGTAATCCATTACTAGCAAGAAATGATTACTGTGGCAATTCAGTTTTAGAATCCCTCTAGGCACTAATATAGGAAGGGCTTTATATTACCTTTATTATTTTTACTCTCGCTTTCTGAACAGTGATTAAGGTGATATTTTACTGTATAAGAGGTGCAAATCAGCTTTTATATTTAAACTAAGTTTGATGTAAACTTGCATATGCTTTTGTAAGGCACAGACAAAACTTCACATATTTCAGATGCATCTTCACATATTCTCAAGACAATGCTGAACATTTGAGTGATAAAAAAACAGTGCATTTAGTAATCAATCCTATGGTTTTAAAAAAGAAAAATTATTTCCCTCCCCAGTAGGATTTGTTGGGTGGCAATATGAAGATCAAGAAAAAGAATAACTTTACTTACAGCAAAGTATAGGATAGAATATATCATTTGAAATATATAATTTGAGTATATGTAAAAGCTCCTACAATTGATGGTGTTACAAGTGGTTGTTTTACTGCTGCTTCAGACTATACTTTTAAATGGCCATTAATCGCACACTGTCAATGAGTATTCCAATAAGACTCCTGACAAAGCCTGACACTGTCTAGGGTAGGGGTAGCAAACCCCTTTCCTCGAGAGCTACCAACAGTGCATGTTTTCCAGGTCTCCTCACAGAATCACAAGTTAAGTGTTAAAATGTGACAGTTAGTAATAACTGCACATGTACACCTGCCAGGTGAACTGGAAAATGTGAACTGTTGGTAGCTCTCGAGGACCAGGGTTGGCTACCACTGGTCTAGGGGAAAGGCACTCACATAATAACCAGAGAGACACAAGGGATCTGTCTATCTCGGAAGTTGGAAACCACTGCAGCAAGCAAGAACAAGGTGATTGCAACAGGAGGTCTAGTGTGGTGTCACAAAGCAGCCGGTGAAAGGGTTGTCCCACAAGTTTCAAAGAACAAGAAGTAGTGGACAATATAAAATAGACGATATATGGGAAAGAAAATGCAATTTATTAAAAACCGCAGTAAAAATGAATAAAATCACAAGGTATATATATATATATATATATATATATATAGCAACCACTAACTAAACGACAATGCAATATCAGACTGGCTCCTGTATTAGTCAGTGTTATAATTAGGACTTTCTTCTTTGTGTCCATGAGGGATCCGATTTTAGCAGCAAGTACGTGTATCTGTGTGTCCAAATAGTCCCTTTAGCCACCAAATTTGCAGATGAATGGGCTAAAGGAGTATCCAACAGGTATCTAGAACGCTGCAGATTGTTCAAAGCCGAATGGCAAAATCCAAACAAAAGTCCAGTGGAGTAACAGGAGTCCAAATACACAATCTCAATGTGTTTCCCTGGGCTATAGTAACCCAGCTTCCTCAGAAGCTCAACTGTGTGTGAAAATGATTTAAATGCCTGCTTGGTAATCAGTAAATGTGGAGCACCTGCAATTGATTGTGCCAAGAATAACCTTCCACCCATTCAAAATACTGTATATGTATATTAGTCATCACTATATGATAACACTTTAAATTACCTTAAGATCATTCATAATTAAATGTTCCAGTGCACTGCATCCTGGTAACGTTATCTACACCATTCACATGATTTATAAGGAGCCATTCATCTGGAGCCTGGGAGCACAGCCTGTGTTTCTGTGATAGACTTCCTGTTAATGTGACTCACTGCGGTCCCATGTGGCAGTAATAGCCTATCAACAGCAAGCTGTTTACCACTCACCCATTAGTTTGAGCTGGTCATGCCATCTGCTTGCTCCACATGACTAGAGCTCTGCCTGGGTTCCAGGGAGGAAATTTTCATTAATTAGATAATGGTCACATGATACAGAAGTTTCTTTGTAGAATGTTGCTGCAGGAGGCAGTGTATCCCGGTGCTGCATGCACATCATGGGATAGTGCCACTTCCAGCAGTCTCCTACAACTGCCAGGAAGGGGTGTATCTTCCTAT
This sequence comes from Pseudophryne corroboree, assembly GCF_028390025.1. Classification (NCBI taxonomy): domain Eukaryota; kingdom Metazoa; phylum Chordata; class Amphibia; order Anura; family Myobatrachidae; genus Pseudophryne; species Pseudophryne corroboree. Next base: position 553,016,279 of record NC_086446.1, on the reverse strand, counting down.
TGCCATGGGCGCCGGCCAAGGGGAAGCGGGGGGTGCCACCCAGCAGTGCCACCCGCGCAGGGGGTAGAACGACATAGTACTTCTCGCTGAATACATCCCTTAGTAGTGCTCATCCACTGCTGGACTGTCAGAAGCGTATTGCACTCTGACACTCTCTGTGACTACAGTCACAATGATGGTGACTATAGCTGGGATGTGGGGCACTTCCAGGTATGGGGATGGGCGAGGCACCTCCTCTTCCTCATCTGCTCCCCTTCTCATTGGTCTCCCACTCGGTATGTCACCAAAAACCATCCACTACAATCAGCACCTGTCAGCAGTGCAGCATGAGCATACCTGTACATTTTCTGCGGTACCGTAGCTGCACGGCATGGTCTATCCTTGCAATCTGGATCACAGCTTACAAAGAGCTCTGTATGGAGAGGTATCTAGACCAGTGACTGCCTGTCCAGCTGTGTTGAGACTACAAGTCCCAGCACACCTTGTCAACTGGATTTGCTGGGACATGTAGTGCCATCACACCTAGAGAGGGGCTTTTAACTGTATGTATGTGTGTATATATCCCCTCGGTGTCCCTGTCTGCACCCTCCTTATAATTCCCCCTCAGTGTCCCTGCCCGCACCATCCCTGTAACTGCCCCCTCAGTGACTCTGCCCATACACTACTGTAATTCCCTCTCAGTGTCCCTGCCCACACCCCTCCCATAATTCTCCCTCAGTATGCCTGCCCGCACCCTCCCTGTAATTCCCTCTCAGTGTCCCTACCCACACCTTAACCGTAATTCCCCCTCAGTGTCCCTACCAGCACCCTAACCGTAATTCCCCCCTAGTATGCCTGCCCGCACCCTCTCCGTAATTCCCTCTTAGTGTCCCTACATGCACCCTAACCGTAATTCCCTCTCAGTGTCTCTACCCGCACTCTAACCGTAATTCCTTCAGTCTCCCTGCCTGCAACCTCCCCGTAATTCCATCTCAGTGTCCCTGTCTGCAGCCTCCCTGTTATTCTCCCTCAGTGTTACTGACCTCAGCCTCCCTGTGACTCCCTCTCAGTGTCCCTGCCCGCAATCTCCAGTAATTCCCTCTCCGTGTCCCTTCTCACACCCTCCCTGTAATTGTACCTCAGTGTCCTTGACCTCAGCCTCCCTGTAGCCCCTCCCTTTCATTTTCCCTACCTGAACCAACCCTGTAATTCCCCCTTAGTGTCCCTGACCTCAGCCTCCATGTGACTCCCCCTTCAGTGTCCCAGCCCACACCCTCCTGTAATTCCATCTCAGTGTCCCTGCCCATACACTCCTGTAATTCCCCCTCAGTGTCCCGGCCCACACCCTCCCTGTAATTCCACCTCAGTGTCCCTGCCCTCACCCTTCTGTAATTCCATCTCAGTGTCCCTGCCCACACACTCCTGTAATTCCCCCTCAGTGTCTCTGCCCTCAGCCTCCCTGTAAGCCATCCACCTCATTGTCCCTACCCGCACCCTCCCTATAATTCTCCTTCAGTGTCCCTGACCTCAGGCTATCTGTAACTCTCCCCTCTGTGTCCCTGGGTGGGGGAGGTGGGGGGCGCCAGTTCCTTATTTTGCCAGGGGCGCTCAGACCCCTAAAAACACCCCTGCTTCCAGGTCCCCCGTTGGTTAGCACTATGCACGCTCCCTGTTACTGCCATTGGGTACAACTGAGAAATGTCTGGGTAGTGGAAACATACTGTAGCTTCCCGCTACCCCCACTACTGAACCTCTGCAGGCTCCCCTGTTCCTGTTATGGGTAGTGGGAGCATCGCTCCCTGCTACCTCTGCCAGTTCACTCTGATTTGCTGTACTCATAGCAGGAGCATGCATATGGACACTTCCTGCTATCATACTTTTGACATGCTATACAGACCATTGGGGGTCATTCCGAGTTGTTCGCTCTGTAAATTTCTTCGCATCACAGCGATTTTCCGCTTAGTGTGCATGCGCAATGTTCGCACTGCGACTGCGCCAAGTAAATTTGCTATACAGTTAGGTTTTTTACTCACGGCTTTTTCTTCGTTCAGGCGATCGGAGTGTGATTGACAGGAAGTGGGTGTTTCTGGGCGGAAACAGGCCGTTTTATGGGCGTGTGGGAAAAAACGCTACCGTTTCTGGGAAAAATGCGGGAGTGGCTGGAGAAACGGAGGAGTGTCTGGACGAACGCTGGGTGTGTTTGTGACGTCAAACCAGGAACGACAAGCACTGAGCTGATCGCAGATGCCGAGTAAGTTTGAAGCTACTCAGAAACTGCTAAGAGGTGTGTAATCGCAATTTTGAGAACCTTTCGTTCGCAATTTTAAGATGCTAAGATTCACTCCCAGTAGGCGGCGGCTTAGCGTGTGCAAAGCTGCTAAAAGCAGCTTGCGAGCGAACAACTCGGAATGAGGGCCATTATGTGAACGCATCACGGCAACACTGGAATAAACAAACCCATAGTGGTTCCTATTTATACATTGTGATTTTATTAATTTTAATGGTGGTTTTTAATAAATGTGCATTTTCTTTACCATACACCATCCATTATATATGAATTGTGGATACTAGCGTGAGAAGCTCTGAACACCTGACTGCAAGAGGAGTCAGCTGCTGCATGCACACACATGCTACTGATGATCTGGACCGCTGGATGATGGGAATAGAAATGCAGAGTCCATTCCATGCATTGCTTACTTGTAAGGGGCCCTACTCACTTGGCGATGTGCCGCCGAGGTGCCCGACGGCCGATACGGCCGACGAGCGACCCGGCGGCGGGGGGGCAGTGACGGGGGGACTGAAGTTTCTTCACTCCCCCCGTCACCCGGCTGCATTGAAGTGCAGGCAAATATGGACTAGATCGTCCATATTGGCCTGCATGCACAGCCGACGGGAGGCCAGCGATGAACGAGCGCGGGGACGCGCATCGTTCATCGCTTAAGTCTCCACACTGAAAGATATGAACGAGTTCTCGTTCATTTATGAACGAGATCGTTCATATCTTTCAGAATATCGCCAAGTGTGTAGGGCCTATAAGCCAAGACACACATACAAACTGTGAATTACATACAGCTTGGGACAGAAACATTGGGGGTAATTCCAAGTTGATCGCAGCAGGATTTTTGATAGCAATTGGGCAAAACCATGTGCACTGCAGGGGAGGCAGATATAACATGTGCAGAAAGAGTTAGATTTGGGTGGGTTATTTTATTTCTGTGCAGGGTAAATACTGGCTGCTTTATTTTTACACTGCAAATTAGATTGCAGATTGAACACACCCCACCCAAAGCTTAACTCTCTCTGCACATGTTATATCTGCCTCCCCTGCAGTGCACATGGTTTTGCCCAATTGCTATCAAAAATCCTGCTGCGATCAACTTGGAATTACCCCCACTGATCACAGGTGTTTAGAGCACCAGAATGTTGTACAAACACTTAGCAAGCCCATGCTGATTACCACATAGGACTCCAGAGTCTTAAGGGAAAAGCTGCAAAGAGATTTCAATAGAGACCTATAGCAAACTGAGACTTACTTATTAGCTCACAAGAGATTTGCATTAATTAAATATTATTCATTAAGCTGCATTTATAGTATAGCATTTACCTATGTTTTTTTGTGCTTGCTTTTATATGTGATTGTTGATAGTTTGCGCCAGATCTTTACACACGCTTACCCATACTGCTAGACTGCATTGCAATAAGCAAAAAAACACAGGAACAAGTCAGCACTGATAGGAGATGAAGATGTATATAATTTTTACTGTTAATAAGACATATTAAAAAACAATCATATAATAAACATACAAACACCGTCCGGCATTATAAGACACTCAAAATATACATAAAGTTTTCAATTACTGTGCATAAATTGGATGAGCAGCAACAACTAACATATAAGGAACCTAGGGGTAAATTTACTAAGGTGGGAGATTTTTAGAACTGGTGATGTTGCCCATGGCAACCAATCAGATTCTACTTACCATTTATCTAGCTGCTTCTAGCAGATAATAGATATAATCTGATTGGTTGCTATGGGCAACATCACCAGTTCTACAGATCTCCCACCTTAGTAAATTTACCCCCTAGTTTCTCTTTTACTCTGTAGCTGTGCAGTCATTCAGAGTCCACAAATAGACAGATTTCACCAATGTTAATCAATCTGTAATTAGTCTCTCATTTGGGAGAATATAATGCGCTTTGGGGGTCATTCCGACCCATTCGCACTCAGCGGTTCTTTGCTGTGGTGCATTACGCACGCGCGTTGTTGCCCGGCGACAGAGGTCACCGGGCAACGACGCTGACAGAGAAGAAAGCGGTCGCAGCGGCGACCGCAAGAAGATGGACAGCAAGAGGGCGTTCCGGGACATCAACTTACCGTTTGCTGCCGTTTTCGGGGAGTGGTAAGTAAAACACAGGCGTGTCCATGCAAACGGAGGGCGGAGGTGTGACGTCAAAGCTGGCACCATCTTCGCTGGATCCGTCACACAGGGTAAGTATGTCCAGGGTTAGTCTTGTTTTGAGTTAAACTTTTTTAGCATAGCAGGGCTTCTATGCTAAAATACACTCCCCCCATATGCGGAGATTAGTTTATCGCACCAGCAGCAAAAAGTTGTTTGGTGCGATCAACTCAGAATGACCCCATATGTGTGCTGAAACATGCACTACTTTGTACCAGTTCTTAGTCCTGGCCGGGACAACATTAAAATGAAACAGTTCCTGGGTAGCAACCCACTCACTTAACCACTAGAGAGGTCCTGATGTCTCTGCATCCCTTGTGGGTTCCCGTTTTTTGGGGGCACTTGGAGAGATAGTCGTTCAGGGATATTATCTTCCTTGTAGTCAGTGAGACAATGCCAGCTTGGGCAACGTGCAGTGGGGGCTTGTGCATTGCAATCAGTTCAAATTGCAGTCAAGCAACATGCTTATACAGTTGAACTAAGTACATGTGAATTTAATACATTTGTAATTTTTAATGCTATCATTGAGTATTTGATTGAGTAAAACATTTGTTTTGCTTTAATTAACTGGGGAATAAACTGATGATATTTTTAACATTAACCACTTGCCTGACATGGTCGCATCAGATGTGACCATGCCTGCAAGTGCTTTATCTGACCTGGTCGAACAGGTTGCGACCAGTCAGATAGAGAGTGTTTGCAGCGGCAGGGAAGAGAAACTTCCCTCCGCTGCTGCTGTAAGAGGGACCGGAAGGTCCCTCTACCTACCTGCACTCTCCCCTGATGATTGCCGTGCTGCCAATCACTGCTGAGCGGTCAGCATGGCAGGACCCCCCTTCCAGCTGCTGAAGACAATAGCAGCCACTGGGAAAGTGTAAATTAATCCATCCCAAGCCCCGCCTGTGTACCTGAAGGATGTCCCAGCTTTCTAAATGAAAACCGCTATGGTCACAATGTTTCCAATGTTCTGATGGTCGCGATGTTTCCGATCGATGTTTGGAAAAATATGTTTAAAAAATATATATATAGATTTTTTCTCTTTTTTTAACTAAAATCATTTTGCATAGGGTTATATTAATGTTCTTCACCTAATTCACTCATTTAAAAAAATTACAATTTCTAAACAGTTTTTAGGGAAAAAAATCATGTTAAGTGGTTAAAGAAATTGTCAACTATTGAAAAACAACTCTTCTTATGCAATCTCCTCCCCCTTATAGCAAGCAAGAGAGACCCCTACCCCATGATCCTGATGGCAACTGGAACTGACTGCCAGGCCACATTGTAAATAAACAGGATGTCCCTGTAGCTTATATTGTGGCTTAGAATTTCCAAAATGCTAACAGTATGTGACACCTAACATATAGAAAACAAACCCCTGCACCTTAACTATAAGTTAAAAACCACTGCCAGTGAGAGGCCATAAAGAGCTGTGGGGGTTACAAAAATATTTTAATATACAAATTTAAAAAATAAAATAGATACATTTTAATACATTTTATCTATTTTCACATTTTTATTCTAAAGTACACTTTTGCTCTAATGAATGTTCACAGTCTCGCCTTGCAAAATGGTAAGTTAAACTTTACCAACAAGGAAAAGGGACATATATTTCACTGAACAAATCTTTAGAATATTATTATTTATTACCAGTTATTTATATAGCGCACACATATTCCGCAGCGCTGTACAGAGAATATTTGCCCATTCACATCAGTCCCTGCCCCAGTGGAGCTTACAATCTATATTCCCTATCACATGTACACACAGACACATTCACTAGGGTTAATTTTGTTGGTATCCAATTAACCTACCAGTATATTTTTGGATTGTGGGAGGAAACCGGAGACCCCGGAGGAAACCCACGCACGTACAGGGAGAATATACAAACTCCACACAGTTAGAGCCATGGTGGGAATGGAACCCATGACCTCAGTGCCGTGAGGCAGTAATGCTAACCATTACACCATCCGTACTGCCCCAATATATTAAGTTTTATTTTTATATTGCTGTAAATGTAACAGACTTATATTGCTTTTCCATTAAATTGAACATTAATACAAACACTGAGGATAATTCTTCTTCCTATTGATTTCCTGATGATGCTGATATTCTCCCTCATTCAGGTTGGATCACAAAACTTGCCAAAAAAGCAGTTGCTGAGATCAAATATTTGCCACCCAGAAATAAAGAAAAAATGCCTATTGCAGACATTACAAATGAATTGCAATGCACGCACGATGGATCGCATAACCATATGCATATACGGGAACATCGAAGAGTTTTTCCATCTGCGCCAGGCAAGGTCATTCACAATTCTGCGTATGTAAGAAGCTTGAAGTGGTCATTGCTGACATCAAAAAACCCTGAAAAATGCCTTGCCATGCCTACGTTTTTTCAAACACACCTACAAATTGCCATGTTTCCTCCCCTAAATGCTGGCTTACTGTCAATCAAAATGTGATTGCGTTGACACACAATGCATTTGCAGAAATGATCGCAACCCGCAGGTGCGCATGTGCAGTTGTTCAATAACAGGCCGGATTGTGTTTCCTCAATTTTGCGATCCGTGCTGTATAGAGTCCATTGACTCTCAATTGAGATTGCATTCATACCAGTACTATCCTATGAGAGTGCATACAAAGTATCTACAGTTATACCTAAAAATCATTTAATCACAATTAAAATATAACCATAAACTTCAACATACAAATGTAGCCATGCTCATCTTTGCTGTGATGCCGAATGTTGCAATACGGCGTGCAGCATTGCATGCCAGGCTGCAACTAGTCGCAGCAGGTGATCACTCCATTAATTCCTAAATGAAGGATCATCGGCTGAGCCTGGCACGCCATGCCGCATGCTGTGACACAACATGCGGCATCACAGTAAGATGAGCATGGCTACATCTGTATTATTAATAACTTCTTAGTATAAACACCCCTATAAATAAATGTCCACCAAGTGTAGCAAATAGCTATTACAGAATTGTAAGCTTTATGGCTAAAGTTGCTTATTATAGAATGAGTAGCAAATAAAAAATCCGTAATAGGTTATAATCACATATGTAGTAATATGTTTCTTCCAATAATAGGTATCTCCACTGTAACCAATGAATATATAGCTGGTATTCTTACTACTGCATTTCTTACTTGATTCACCATACTATGTCATGTGCTCAATGGGAGACTTCCAAATAACCAGTAGATGACATGTGCCCCCTCCCCCTCCCCCAGCTGGGGTATAGTGTAAATGATCGCAGCTTGCTTTATAAGCACATGATGCTACTACACAGGCTATTCTACACAAGCCTCCGGCAGAAGGCTTACCCTGGATGGGATCTATTGTGAACAGACAAAGATTGCTCTGTGGGTGGCTGGGAGGGACAGCGTGACAGCAAATTGAATTCCAAAGATGCACAAAATGGCTTCTCAATTAACACTGTTAAGCCTGTCCTACAACTGTGTCACACTTTTCATGACACAGACATTGTTTATATCTTTTCATTTTGTTTTTATAATAGGATAGTTCATTTCCTTATCTTCTCAACTTCTCTTTTTCTCACAATATAATAGTTCTTTCAAAAAAATGGTTTAATTATTCAACACTTTACCTGTATTGTTCATTTTGATCCCATCCACTTAACCAACTGAGATTCCCAGGAATAAAATTAGAGAGAAAGCAGAAGGCAAATGTTATACCTGACAGACTTTAAACCACAAGACTGGGTCAGCATAATCTACTATACTGTATATTAGAGTACATTGGGGTAAATATTTTAGGGGTGTGTTTGGCGAAACCCAAGATTGTTTTGCCCTATGAAAGTTTGAGGGTGGAGTTTTCGGTGCTGGTTCTTTGGTTATAATGTTTATTTCCTGATTGTGATATCTCATGCCTCTTTGGAAGTTCCTACAATGCCTCCCCAACTCATTTTATGGTGTTGCCAGCTTTCTTGATTTGTGGGTAAGAATGATAGTAGTGGCTATCTATCTTTTGGTCTTGAGTTGCTCTTCCCTCCACTACATGGGTTAGGCTGATTCTACCCTACTGGGTAAGTTAGCTCTCTGTCTGGATGTGTTTTTGTAATAGCCTTTATCATGAGGCCTACTGTGACAAATTACATGGCCCTATGTGGCCACTGCTATTATATAGTGTTAGGACTGCTGCGGAGAAGCCTTGAAGTGGCGCAGCAGCTTAAACATGTGTTTGCAAACATGTGTAAAGTAATTCTATGAATTTCTATTACCAGATAGGTTCAGGTATGGTTACAGGTAATTTTAGTGTGCTGAAGGGAAATGTAGGGGTAGGATTTGCAATCCCCCTCTCTGTCTGTTTGTCTGTGACCCCTCCCCCTTTCCATCACCTGATACATAATTATCTCCAGGAATGATTGAGCATTTACCATTGTTTGTCTGCTTGTGTGCGAGAGGCATTGAATGGGAGCAGTATTTGGAAGGCATGCTGTTCCTTGCAGTGCCAATGGGCAATCCTGGGGGTGGCTCCTGGGTAAGTTAGCTCTCTGTCTGGATGTGTTTTAGTAATAGCCTTTATCATGAGGTCTACTGTGACAAATTGCATGGCCCTATGTGGGCACTGCTATTATGTAGGGTTAGGACTGCTGACATCGGAGAAGCCTTGAAGTGGCGCAGCAGCTTAAACGTGTTTGAAAACATGTGTAAACTAATTCTCTGAATTTCTATTACCAGATAGGTTAAGGTATGGTTACAGGTAATTTTAGTGTGCTGAAGGGAAATGTAGGGGTGGGATTTGCAACCCCCCCCTGTCTGGGGTAAGAGGCTCCATGTTTTTTTTTTAGATACATTTTATTTCTACTGTATTGCATTGACATGTATACTTACATCAGCCAATAGTGAATTTAATATATACAATTTGCATAGGAGACTTCTAAAGGGCACAAGTTCACCCCCAACTGTATAGGCCATCCAATTCACCTTACAAATGTAATTTCAAAGTGTCAGACTCCATAATAATCAGGGACAATTTTTTCTTTCAAACCAATGATTTGAAACAGTGTGCTAGCCTCTTGCCATTCTTACTAAAAGGCTAGGATAAATAGGCATTTTAGTTCAATAAAAAAATCATATCTAATATTTATATAACTTTTATCTAGTTTGTGATCTATAGTACTGCCATATAATTATAATTTTTATTTTGCTAATTTAGGTGACGTTACAATTTTTTTTAGGTCATTTGATTTTGACATATGCTGATGATAATTTGCAAACTTCCTACTGATTTATTGATAGTGAGAAAAAGTTCATTGTTTAATGGTGTTGCGATTCAGCATGCAACTAGTGTGTTCTACACTAAAAAGACATTTACTGTGACCTTTTAAAATGTTTGCATAATGTGGCATGGGAAGGTTAAACTGCCTCTTCTCACAGCAGTGTGATTCTAGTCATCATTTGTCTTGATTAAGACTTTTTATAGCTTTATCAGCTCATACATAGTGCTGTAATCAGGGGATTTATTTTTAATTCAGCTTTATCTTCTAGAAAACATAATTTTATAAGGTAGATAAGGCCAACGAAGCCCTTGTGGTTGATATATTATTACTTTTCTATCAAGAAACATCAGAATAAAATGTCACTGATACACACCATTCAGTTGAAGAAAAATACATACTGTAAAGGGGGGTACACACGGAGAGATCCGTGCTTAAAATCTAAGCAATCTTGCTAGATTGCTTAGATTTTAAGCACGGATCTGCCGTGTGTATGCCCTCCAGCGATAGCGATGCGCGGCCCCGCGCATCGCTATCGCCGATGCTAGATTGAGCTGCATGCAGGCTCAATCTAGCGGGTCGCTCACTTCACCGTTGTGTGAAGTGAGCGGCCCCCCGTCGGCTTTCCCCCTCGCTCAGCACATCGCGCTGTGCTGAGCGGGGTGAGAGATGTGTGCTGAGCGGTCTGTGTTAAGATCGCTCAGCACACATCTCTCCCGTGAGTACCCCCCTTAACTATGTTAGGTAACTTAAAGTACAAAAAGTCCACATTGTGGCACAGATTTAAAGATAAGATAAAACCATTAAATATTTAACGTTCTCCCAATGAGAATAATTATATTCTTAAATCAGTTTAATTACCGATTGTTCACATTATTAGACAAAACCCAAATGTGACCATTCGTTATTAAACTATGAAATGAACAGCCAACTTATAGTAAGTTAGGACCATCCTGCATGTATAAGCTTTCAGTTCTGTACAGCTCTGTTTTGCAAAAGCAGAGTGCAAGTACTTTTAACATTCCTTCATTACTAGATGGAGATAGAGAGAGTGACACATCATGAATGCATTGCATACTGCTGTTCTATTGGTTTAAGATACAAATCAAGGGTATGCGAACACAAAATACTTTTGTGAACTGCCTTGTCCTACAGTATACCTAAGTCCCACCCTAGAGCTGATAAAAACAGAAAGATAATATGTTATGGATAGGACACTGGCGCATGCACTAATTTGTTCAATCGTAATTTCAGTTTCTATTTATTTATTACCAATTATTTATATAGTGCACACATATTCTGCAATGCCTTACAGAGTGTATTTGGCCATTCACATCAGTCCCTGCGCCGGTAGAGTTTACAATCTATATTCTCTGCCACCTGTTCAAGCACACATTCATGCTAGAGTTAATTTCGGGGGGAGCCAATTAACCTACCTGTATATTATTGGATTGTAGGAGGAAACTGGAGCAAAAACCACACAAGTACGGGGAGACTATACAAACTCCAAACAGTTAGGGAATTGAACCCATGAACTCAGTGCTGTGAGACAGTAAAGCTAACCAATACACGGTCCGTGCTGCCCTTAAAATAATGCTGTAGGCACTGTACACAGGCAGGTGCAGGCAACTGGAACCTGGCAGCTATCTAGTCACTGGCAGCCTGCTGGGAATATAAAGCCAGACCAGCGCTTCAACATTTTTGGACGGAAATGAGAAATGCCCTCGCAAATCCATGATCTGTCCCCAAGACCCTTGGGACCCGTCGGACCTTTGCGGCTGCTTTGGTTGCCTAGTGGTAAATATGCTACTGCACAGTAGGGAGTTCACTAACTTAATTGTTAGACACTGTATACTGGAGTCACACTAAAGGCACTGATATATAGTCAATACAGTCACACTGACTGAGGGGTGCAATAATGGATATTATAAGGGATAAAGGAACCACTAATAGGGTATGGGGGACATGCTACAATTAGTGGAGGGGGTCACTGATATATAATGCAGGCCAGGCACACATACCTTTATTACAACAAATTACATTAGTGTTGACTGCTTTATACTGTATATGAGTGCCGACCCCCACCCCCCATACTGATTGTAGAAGCCTAGGAGGTCCCTCATCCCTTATAATACTCAGTATTTCACCACTTATTTAGTGTTACTGTATTGATTATATATCATTGCTCCATTGATTGTAGTATGCATCTCACATACACGGTGTTACTTAAACTAGAGTATAATACCATATTAATATATCATCAGTAAGTGTGTGTCTCCTCCCAAGCCATGATTGTAGCAGGTGGATGTTAGACACTGTACTTAAAATAACACTGTCCACCCTCCATCTGCCACTCCCACTTGATTGGAATTTGAAGTACTGTAGGTGGATGTTATATACAATTAAAAAAATACTGTAATAAAGTAGACTGGAAGGCCTCATGTTTTTTTTTTCTGTGCACATCCCGGCTCCTCTCTCTAAGCATCTGACATCATACACACATGTGTCATGAATGGTCAAATGCACAGTACTGCAGGACTGGAGACATAGGCATGCACTGCAACATGGGTCCAACAGCTGTCTAATCACTGACAGCCTGCTGGGAGTATTCAGCCAGCCCAGTTCTTGGACAAATCAGTAAAGGTTGTGGTCCACTGGAAATGCCTTTATACAGCCATGCTGGTGGGCCTCCTGGGAACAACAGGGCCCTGAGCAGCCAGTTTGGTTGCCTTGTGGTAAATCCTCCACTGCTTAGTGTGTAGCTCAGATATTAGGACCTTTCATAATGTCAGAAAATTGCTCCGACTGTCAGGAACACCAAGAATCAAATACACGGGGCACTGGTATTGAACGGTGGGCATGGTCTAAATTAGGGATGTGCCCATGACCCCTACAATTAACACAATTTAAAACATTCATAATTGAGTGGCCTTGGGGCAACAGTCTAATCCAAAGGGGCATGGGGGAGGGCACCCACTTCCTCCTGCGAGAAGCGGGTCCCTCCTCCTTGGCCAGTGCCATTTTCCCAGTGATATTTGAGAAGATGACATATGTGCACTAGAGAGCAAATACTACAGTGCCAGAATCTTTGCTTTAAATGTGCAGGTGCCATCTCCCCAAAGATATCACTGAGAAGATGGCATTGGCCTTAAGTATAGGCAAACTCAGGAGCATGGGGGCAGCAAATACGGGCCCCTCCAGCAACTCAGGCCCAGGTAATCAGTACCCGCTCCCCCTCTCGATGCAACTGCACCTAGCTTTAGTGATTCAAGGAATATTCAGTAATGAGCAACACAGTACATCTCAAAAAGTAGAGAATATTACAAAGCAGAAATACATTTAAGTTCACTTAATTTAAAATTGCAAAGGTCTTTTATTTTTTCCTAGTTTTTGCAGGAATCATTGCATGCAAATATATGGGCAAAAGTTAAAGAACAGTACAGTAAAATGATAAGCATAAAATAAATGATTATTATTTATTGTTTCATAATTCTATTTTTTTTTTAAAGAAAATGTTTAACATTATATAAATCTTTAGATCTAATATGACTTTATTCCTGACATTTTAATAACATACTGTAGCTTTGAAGATTAAAAAGATGCAGTTCTTTAATATGGAAGAAACTCTCTTTTTTGATGTTTGTGACAGATTCTGACATTATTTAAACCTCTCAGTAGTATTCAATTAAATATATGGCATCTGCAAAGGACTTGAAAAAATACTTTGCATTTGACTTTCAATAAACATTTCATAGGTATGTTTTTTATTATCCGTGAGTGCACATAGAACTTTGAATATAAAAACAACAATAAAAATACATTATGTAAAATAGAAAATAATAAAACACTGTATTTTAATATCCTGTCCCTGGATTTTGTTCCAACACAAGTACTGTTTAGACAAGTTATTCTACTTTCCATAATATATTATGGTATCAAAAGCAAAACATTTTTTTTTTCATCTCAGAGACTTTGGACATTATTTACAACAGATTAGATTTTTTTATGTTTAACTGTATGTTTTCCCATCAGTTTAACTAACACCAGTTTCTTAAACTGATTGGAAAAGTTGTTAGCTTGGAGGGGAATTGGAAGAAATTAAGTTGTTTATTTAAGAAAAAAATTATTACAGGTTGAGTATCCCATATCCAAAATGCTTGGGACCAGAAGTATTTTAGATATAGGATTTTTCCATATTTTGGAATAATTGCATACCATAATGAGATATCATGGTGATGGGACTCAAGTCTAAGCACAGAATGCATTTATGTTTCATATACACCTTATATACACAACCTGAAGGTCATTTTACCCAATATTTTTAATAACTTTATGCATTAAACAAAGTGTGTCTACATTCACACAATTCATTTATGTACCATATACACCTTATACACACAGCCTGAGGGTCATTTAAAACAATATTTTTATTAACTTTGTGTATTAAACAAAGTTTTTGTACATTGTGCCATCAGAAAACAAAGGTTTCACTATCTCAGTCTCACTAAAAAAATTCTGTATTTCGGAATATGTGGATATAGGATACTCAACCTGTAGTAATTTTTATCTATCAGACTTTGGGGTGTGAGGGTATATACTAAACCTTGGAGAGTGACTGAGTGGGGAGAGATAAAATGCCAGCCAATCAGCTTCTAACCGTCATGTTAAAGACTGTGTTTTAAAATGATGGTTACAGATGTGTCCAATTGCATCTAGTCTCCTTTCATGATAAACAGCCCTTCTAAAGCCATGAATCGGTAGCACCAATCGTCTTTTTTGCAATTTTTCTGTTAATATGCGTCTTATTACAAAATGCTGCTAATAGGATGCACATATAGTGGCACACAGAATATAGGCATGCCACGTATCATTTTAATAAGCAGAAGCTTCTTGTGTGTCCTGTTAGCATTGTTTTGCAATAAGATGCATTTAACAGAAAACGTTGCAAAAAAAGTTGCTTGGCGCTATCAAGTCACACAGTGCTCCTGCGTTATGAGTAACGCGACTTGTAGCACATGGAAGATATATGTGTGATTGGTTGGTAGTTTATTTCTCTCAACTTTATCACTCTCTAAGGCTTAGTAAATCTGCCCCATTAGTTGAAACAAACAACAATTAATTTTCTACATTTTTCAGTAACAGTCTTGATAGGAAATAATATACTGCATTTGTAAATAAACTTCAAAATGAGAATATTTTTTGCCCAACTTATTTGGTCACTTTATAAATACTCCTAAAATGAATAATTATAAATATTTGATTCATGTGTAAAAAATATCTAATGCCATTCATATATTGATAGCATATCATTGGTTGCTGTTGTACAGTAGAACAATTACAGTATACACCCAATGCAATAATGGTAAATGATTAACTTTTATTTGCAGTCGTGGACACATTTGCTGGTTCCTTTCCATGAAAAAAGTGAATGGCATCCATTATTGTTTATTCCTTATTTAATAAAAATTAAGCTTTGCATTAGATATCTGATTCAACAGAATATTAAATAATTAAAACAATTACATGTACTGAACAAAAATAGTGAGACCTAATCTTTTGTTGCACAATCATTAAAGGCAATCACTGCAATCAAGCAATATTTGTAGCTCTCAATGAGACGTCTGTACTTGTCAACAGGTTGTTTGGACGGGTTGGGTCGAGCTGCGCTTGCCACAGGTTATATTCCCACTCTATGGGTGTTGTGGACACCCACGAGTGTGAATAGTCCCTGTTAGTCAGCATGCCAACTGTCAGGACTGTAAGGGGCAGGATTCCAGTGTCAATATTGTGACCGGCGTGTCACAATATGTGTCACCGGGTAAGACTCATACCAGCCACACCAATCACACCGTATAACTCGTGATAAACTTACCCAGTTAACAGTATGAACAACAAACAAGCATCACTCAACTGATGCCACATAACATAACCCTTTAGTAAGCAATAACTATATACACGTATTGCAGAAAGTCCGCACTTGGGACGGGCGCCAAGCATCCACTACGGACTACGAGAAATAGATTTACCGGTGAGTAAAATCTTATTTTCTCTAACGTCCTAGTGGATGCTGGGGACTCCGTAAGGACCATGGGGATTATACCAAAGCTCCCAAACGGGCGGGAGAGTGCGGATGACTCTGCAGCACCAAATGGGCAAACTCAAGGTCCTCCTCAGCCAGGGTATCAAACTTGTAGAACTTTGTCGAGACCCCTCGGGCAGCCACCCAAGAAGAGCCCACCTTTCTCGTGGAATGGGCTTTCACTGATTTTGGATGCGGCAACCCAGCCGCAGAATGAGCCTGCTGAATCGTGCCACAGATCCAGCGAGCAATAGTTTGCTTTGAAGCAGGAGCAACCAGCTTGTTGGATGCATACAGGACAAACAGCGAGTCAGTCTTCCTGACTCCAGCCGTTCTGGTCACATAAATCTTCAAAGCCCCGACTACGTCAAGCAACTTGGAATCCTCCAAGCCACCAGTAGCCGCAGGCACCACAATAGGTTGGTTCAAATGAAAGGATGACACCACCTTTGGCAGAAATTGCGGACGAGTCCGCAATTCTGCCCTATCCATATGGAAAACCAGATAGGGGCTTTTACATGACAAAGCCGCCAATTCTGACACACGCCTAGCCGAAGCTAAGGCCAACAGCATGACCACTTTCCACGTGAGATACTTTAGCTCCACGGTCTTATGTGGCTCACACCAGTGGGATTTCAGGAAACTCAACACCACGTTAAGATCCCAAGGTGCCACTGGTGGCACAAAAGGGGGCTGAATATGCAGCACTCCCTTAACAAACGTCTCAACCTCAGGCAGTGAAGCCAGTTCTTTTTGGAAGAAAATGGATAGGGCCAAAATCTGGACCTTTATGGACCTTAATTTCAGGCCCATAGTCACTCCTGACTGTAGGAAGTGCAGGAATCGACCCAGTTGGAATTCCTCTGTAGGAGCCTTCCTGGCCTCACACCAAGCAACATATTTTCGCCATATACGGTGATAATGCTTTGCTGTCACATCCTTCCTAGCCTTTATCAGCGTAGGAATAACTTCATCCGGAATGCCTTTTTCCGCTAGGATCCGGCGTTCAACCGCCATGCCGTCAAACGCAGCCGCGGTAAGTCTTGGAACAGACAGGGCCCTTGTTGTAACAGGTCCTGTCTGAGAGGCAGAGGCCACGGGTCCTCTGTGAGCATTTCTTGCAATTCCGGGTACCAAGTCCTTCTTGGCTAATCCGGAACAATGAGTATTGTTCTCACTCCTCTTTTTCTTACAATTCTCAGCACCTTTGGTATGAGAGGAAGAGGAGGAAACACATAGACCGACTGGAACACCCACGGTGTTACTAGTGCGTCCACAGCTATCGCCTGAGGGTCCCTTGACCTGGCGCAATATCTTTTTAGCTTTTTGTTGAGGCGGGACGCCATCATGTCCACCTGTGGCAGTTCCCATCGATTTGCAATCTGCGTGAAGACTTCTTGATGAAGTCCCCACTCTCCCGGGTGGAGGTCGTGCCTGCTGAGGAAGTCTGCTTCCCAGTTGTCCACTCCCGGAATGAACACTGCTGACAGTGCTAGTACGTGATTCTCCGCCCAACGAAGAATCCTGGTGGCTTCTGCCATTGCCACCCTGCTTCTTGTTCCGCCCTGGCAGTTTACATGGGCCACTGCCGTGATGTTGTCTGACTGAATCAGCACTGGTTGGTTTTGAAGCAGAGGTTCCGCTTGACTCAGGGCATTGTATACGGCCCTTAGTTCCAGGATATTGATGTGCAGACAAGTCTCCTGACTTGACCACAGCCCCTGGAAGTTTCTGCCTTGAGTGACTGCCCCCCATCCTCGGAGGCTTGCATCCGTGGTCACCAGGACCCAGTCCTGTATGCCGAACCTGCGGCCCTCGAGGAGGTGAGCACTTTGCAGCCACCACAGAAGAGACACCCTGGCCCTGGGGGACAGGGTGATCAGCCGATGCATCTGAAGATGCGATCCGGACCACTTGTCCAACAGATCCCACTGAAAGATCCTCGCATGGAACCTGCCGAAGGGAATGGCTTCGTATGATGCCACCATCTTTCCAAGGACACGCGTACAGTGATGCACCGATACCTGTTTTGGTTTTAGGAGGCCTCTGACCAGAGTCACGAGCTCCTGAGCCTTCTCCTCTGGGAGAAACACCCTTTTCTGGTTTGTGTCCAGAATCATGCCCAGGAAGGGCAGACGCGTCGTAGGAATCAGCTGCGACATTGGAATATTCAGAATCCAGCCGTGCTGTTTTAACACTTCCTGAGAGAGTGCTACGCTGATCAGCAACCGCTTCCTGGACGTCGCCTTTATGAGGAGATCGTCCAAGTATGGGATAATCGTAACCCCTTGCTTCCGAAGGAGCACCATCATTTCCGCAATCACCTTGGTAAATATTCTCGGGGCCGTGGACAGGCCAAACGGCAACGTCTGGAATTGGTAATGACAGTCCTGTACCACAAACCTGAGGTACTCCTGATGAGGTGGATAAATGGGGACATGCAGGTAAGCATCCTTGATGTCCAGAGACACCATAAAATCCCCCTCTTCCAGGCTTGCAATGACCGCTCTGAGCGATTCCATTTTGAACTTGAATCTTTTCAGATAAATGTTCAGGGATTTTAAATTCAATATGGGTCTGACGTAACCGTCCGGTTTCGGTACCACAAACATTGTGGAATAGTATCCTCTTCCTTGTTGAAGGAGGGGAACCTTTACCACCACCTGCTGGAGATATAACTGTTATGAACCACAGGTAGTGGTTCATTCCTATTTTATGTTTATTAAGTTGTCTTGCATGCCAGGATTTCCCGTTGCTCTGTTTTAGAATACTCTTGTCTGCTGCCGCTGGTGAGTCTGTGTAATTGCAGCTTGTTCCCATGTGTTCAGCCTCACCTGGCTGCTAATTGCATCTTGTCAGTTTAGAGTCATGCAACAAGGCAGCTGCATGGGATTATTAATTAGGCCTCTCTGTTATATGCTGGCTGTTTGCAATTCACAGATGCTGGTGATATTCCTTGGTTTGCAGTCTGCTTGAAGTGTGAGCTGGTTCCTGTCAGTCCCTGTGTTGATTCCTGTGTCAGTCCCTGTGTCGATTCCTGTGTCTGATCCCGTGTCCTGCGGTGAGGCGTTCCTGCCCTGAGGTCCACTGGCTTTGCCTGTCCCTGGTCAAGTCTTCTGGCTTCCTGGTGTCCACCGGTCTGTCGTTTGGGATTCTGCCTGTCCTCCAGTTCTGAGAGTCGGTGTCGGCAGCATTAGAAGTTCCTGTCCGTTTGCCAGTATTCGTACCGGTTCCGTGAGTAGCGGCTCTCCCGCGTCCGTTGGCCTAGGCCGCTGTATTCCATTATTGTTTCTGTCCCTGATGTTTTGCAGAGGGTTCTGCTTATGCTGTCACCGCCGGTACACAAAGGTATTGTGTCGGCGTGTGATCAGCATTTCCTTTGTTGTTCTTTTCCTTTGGCGGTTTCTCCGCACATACTTTAGGTTTTTAGTTAGCTTGTAGCCCCTGGCCTGTTTGCTTAGTTAGAGGTCCTCTTGTTATCATTCTGCCTCGGATTTCCCTTTGTCTCTCATTAAGACCGGGGGGCACCGGAGTTGGGCAGACATAATCCGCCCTTCAAACATGGCTGCCAAGGGCTCAAGAAACCATAGTCTCGCAAGGGATTTCCGATAGCACGGGTGAGACAACAGAGTTAGGGCGCCAGGGGCTATTCCCTTTCCATTCCCCTTTCCCAGCGTTACGTCCTGGTGCTCTGGACTCACTTCATGAACATCTCCCTTGTTCTGAGCACCAGGAACCTAACATTATCACCAGCCATACCGCAAAAAAGAAATAAAACTTTTTTTCTTTTTTGGCCCAGTCCAGTGTCTAGTCTAGAATCCAGTCCTGTCTAGATTTCAGTGTGTTAGAATCCAGTCCGGTGTTAGAATCCAGTCCGGTGTTAGAATCCAGTCTTGTCTAGAATTCAGTGTGCAGAATCCAGTCCGGTGTTTAGAATCCAGTCCGGTGTTTAGAATCCAGTCCGGTGTTTAAAAAAATAAAAAAGTCTTGTTTCGCAAAATTTAGTCTTGCCTTGTCTTGCCTTGTCTTGCCTTGTCTTGCCTTGCCTTGTCTTGTCTTGTCCTGTCTAGTTTTAAATCCTCCTATGTCTACTATGCAAGCCCTGCAGGCATCTCTCGCAGCCCTGAACTCTGTATTCAGTGCTTTGAGACCAGAGCGACTAGAAGTTTTGCAGCAATCCCTAAAGCAACTGCAAAACCTTCTGACTAAAATCTTGCTCATTTTGCCAGAAGTCGTTGAGAGTACATCTATCTCTAAAGAGACTCTTGTTCACAGTATGGTGACAAGAGAATCCTCTGGTTTAATTGAAGAGAAAAGGTTTAAAAGTTTTCTGCGGCCCAGGCTCTCAGAAGAGGAGCGTCTGCGTCGCAGAAACTTAAACTTATGCCTATATTGTGGGGGTTTAGGCCATTATCTGCAGACCTGTGAGTTGCGCAAGCCAAAGTGTGGTGACGAGTCTTGCCCTCTAGCCAAGTTGAGTCATGATACAAGACCTACTCCTGTCTCTACTGTGGCAGAGGTACTTGTCACACAACCCACACAAAAAAGCTCTCTGTCCTATAATTGGGGTCCTTGGGCAAGGGAGCCCCATTATAGATTCAGGAATCAAAAGAGAATGTTTCTCTCCTCTCTTGAGGTCCCTGTGGAAGCGGAGTTGCAAGTTCCTGGAGTGGTGCCTGATGCCCAGGTTCCTGGAGTGGTGCCCGATGCCCAGGTTCCTGGAGTGGTGCCCGATGCCCAGGTTCCTGGAGTGGTGCCTGATGCCCAGGTTCCTGGAGTGGTGCCCGATGCCCAGGTTCCTGGAGTGGTGCCCGATGCCCAGGGTCCTGGAGTGGTGCCCGTAGCCCAGGGTCCTGGAGTGGTGCCCGTAGCCCAGGGTCCTGGAGTGGTGCCCGTAGCCCAGGGTCCTGGAGTGGTGCCCGTAGCCCAGGGTCCTGGAGTGGTGCCCGATGCCCAGAGTGCTGGAGCGGTACCCGATGCCCAGAGTGCTGGAGCGGTACCCGATGCCCTAGCTTATAGAGGGACATCAAATATTATAGTTCAGGTGTCCATACCGGAAGGGGTCTCAGAAGCTGTTATCCCAGGTAGGGACTTGAAAAGCGCAACCCTAGAAAGGGTCTCTAAAACCATAGTTCTTGAGGGGAACTCGAGAAGCAAAACCCCAGAAGGGATCTTTGAAGTAATATCCCCAAGTGGGGTCTCGAGAGACGCAGCCCCAAAGAAGGGTCTAGAAGTCGCTTCCCCAGGAAAGAACTTAAGAAGCATAGCATTAGTGGAGGATCTGAACGTTATTGCTTCAGCAAAAGTCCCGGAAGTCATAGTCCCGGGAGAACTTTCGATAATTATCGACTCAGAGAGGGAGGCCGATGGCCCGATCCCAGTCAGGGAGGCCAACGGCCCGGTCCCAGTAAAAGAATCCGAGGTGCTGGCCCCAGCGGGGTTCTCGGAGGCCACTGCCCCAGCGGGGTTCCCGGAGGCCACTGCCCCAGCGGGGTTCCCGGAGGCCACTGCCCCAGCGGGGTTCCCGGAGGCCACTGTCCCAGCGGGGTTCCCGGAGGCCACTGCCCCAGCGGGGTTCCCGGAGGCCACTGCCCCAGCGGGGTTCCCGGAGGCCACTGCCCCAGCGGGTTCCCGGAGGCCACTGCCCCAGCGGGGTTCCCGGAGGCAACTGCCCCGGGTGGGGTTCAGAAAGTCACTGCCCCGGGTGGGGTTCAGAAAGTCACTGCCCCGGGTGGAGTTCAGAAAGTCACTGCCCCGGGTGGGGTTCAGAAAGTCACCGCCCCGGGTGGGGTTCAGAAAGTCACCGCCCCGGGTGGGGTTCAGAAAGTCACCGCCCCGGGTGGGGTTCAGAAAGTCTCAGCCCCGGGTGGGGTTCAGAGAGTCTCAGCCTCGAGTAAGGTCAATAGTGACCAGATCCTAGCAAAGCACTCCAGTCAGTCAGATGAGAAGGAAACAGATCCTGACTCTGATATCTCAACATCCATAACCTTTGATGGGGACTTCGCTCAATTTCTGGCGCTTTTCAAACACTATTACACTATTATGTTGTCCAGACCATTTCTGGGCATCACTTCAGAAAACCTTGGGCTATATCTGAATTATTCTTTTAGAGGAGAGCCTTCTGAGTGGGCGACCAGTCTAATGAAAGCTGAAGATCCCATTCTTCAGGATCCCCTAGCATTCTGTGATGCAATTGTTAAAAGATACGGTTCCAAACAAATTGGTTCAGATTCCTCTAAGTCACCCGTCTTGTCTGCTGAGAGTCCACCAAATACTGTAAACTCGGCACAAGAGTCCCAGCCCGTTGTTTTGACTGCAGGATGTGCTTTTTTGACTTCTTCTTCTAATAATAGTACTTTACCAGAAAGTTCAGCTCCCAAGGGTAAGAGACCTGTCTCTGATTTGAACGCAGCCTTGCTGGGTGGTACCATCAGTTCAGACAATGTTTGGGGAATTACCTTGGTCAGACCTAAAGAGCTTTGTAAAAAGAAGAAGAAGAAAAAGAAGTAATTTTTGACTCTTGCCTTGATAAAAAAAAAAAAAAAGGATTTTTTTTCCTTTGTCTTGTGTCCAGTGGCCACCATCAAGGGGAGGGCACTGTTACAAGTTGTTGCTACAGCTTGTTTTTTGTTTTCTTGTCTGTTAGACCAGTGTGTCAGGTTTTTTTTTTTGTATCCCTTGTTCTGGATAGTCTGAATTTTGGGGTATTTTGACCCCTCCTCAAGGGGGGGGTAATTTTATGAGCCACGGCTGTGGCTCATTCCTGTTTTGCAGTTTTGTTCTGTATTTCATGTTATACTTCTGTTTATGTTCCCCGTGGGTGTCATGGGGTGCTCGGAGCTCACCCTTAAGGAGGGGATACTGTTATGAACCACAGGTAGTGGTTCATTCCTATTTTATGTTTATTAAGTTGTCTTGCATGCCAGGATTTCCCGTTGCTCTGTTTTAGAATACTCTTGTCTGCTGCCGCTGGTGAGTCTGTGTAATTGCAGCTTGTTCCCATGTGATCAGCCTCACCTGGCTGCTAATTGCATCTTGTCAGTTTAGAGTCATGCAACAAGGCAGCTGCATGGGATTATTAATTAGGCCTCTCTGTTATATGCTGGCTGTTTGCAATTCACAGATGCTGGTGATATTCCTTGGTTTGCAGTCTGCTTGAAGTGTGAGCTGGTTCCTGTCAGTCCCTGTGTTGATTCCTGTGTCAGTCCCTGTGTCGATTCCTGTGTCTGATCCCGTGTCCTGCGGTGAGGCGTTCCTGCCCTGAGGTCCACTGGCTTTGCCTGTCCCTGGTCAAGTCTTCTGGCTTCCTGGTGTCCACCGGTCTGTCGTTTGGGATTCTGCCTGTCCTCCAGTTCTGAGAGTCGGTGTCGGCAGCATTAGAAGTTCCTGTCCGTTTGCCAGTATTCGTACCGGTTCCGTGAGTAGCGGCTCTCCCGCGTCCGTTGGCCTAGGCCGCGGTATTCCATTATTGTTTCTGTCCCTGGTGTTTTGCAGAGGGTTCTGCTTATGCTGTCACCGCCGGTACACAAAGGTATTGTGTCGGCGTGTGATCAGCATTTCCTTTGTTGTTCTTTTCCTTTGGCGGTTTCTCCGCACATACTTTAGGTTTTTAGTTAGCTTGTAGCCCCTGGCCTGTTTGCTTAGTTAGAGGTCCTCTTGTTATCATTCTGCCTCGGATTTCCCTTTGTCTCTCATTAAGACCGGGGGGCACCGGAGTTGGGCAGACATAATCCGCCCTTCAAACGTGGCTGCCAAGGGCTCAAGAAACCATAGTCTCGCAAGGGATTTCCGATAGCACGGGTGAGACAACAGAGTTAGGGCGCCAGGGGCTATTCCCTTTCCATTCCCCTTTCCCAGCGTTACGTCCTGGTGCTCTGGACTCACTTCATGAACATCTCCCTTGTTCTGAGCACCAGGAACCTAACAATAACTTGTGAATTGCCGCTAACACTACTTCCCTTTCTATGGGGGAAGCTGGCAGGGCCGATTTGAGGTAACGGTGAGGGGGCACCACTTCGAATTCCAGCTTGTATCCCTGAGACACAATCTTGATAGCCCAGGGATCCACCTGTGAGCGAACCCACTGGTGGCTGATATTTTGGAGATGCGCCCCCACCGCTCCTGGCTCCTGTGGAGCCCCAGCATCATGCGGTGGATTTAGTGGAAGCCGGGGAGGACTTCTGTTCCTGGGAACTAGCTGTGTTGTGCCGCTTCTTTCCTCTACCCCTGCCTCTGGCCAGAAAGGACGCACCTCTGACCTTCTTGCTTCTCTGTGATCGAAAGGACTGCATTTGGTAATACGGTGCTTTCTTAGGCTGTGAGGGAATATATGGCAAAAAGTTTGACTTCCCAGCCGTAGCTGTGGAAACTAGGTCCGAGAGACTGTCCCCAAACAATTCCTCACCCTTGTAAGCTAACACCTCCATGTGCTTTTTGGAGTCGGCATCACCTGTCCATTGCCGAGTCCACAGGACCCTTCTGGCAGAAATTGACATTGCATTTATTCTAGAGCCCAGTAGGCAAATGTCCCTCTGGGCATCCCTCATATATAGGACAGCGTCTTTTATATGCCCCAGGGTTAGTAAAATGGTATCCTTGTCTAAGGTATCCATTTCCTCAGACAGATTATCTGTCCATGCTGCTGCAGCACTACACATCCAGGCCGACGCAATAGCCGGCCTCAGTATAGTACCTGAGTGTGCATAAACAGACTTCAGGATACTTTCCTGCTTCCTATCTGCAGGATCCTTTAGGGCGGCCGTATCCTGTGACGGCTGGGCCACCTTTTTAGATAAGCGTGTCAGAGCTTTATCTACCCTAGGGGAGGATTCCCAGCGCATCCTGTCCGTTGGCGGGAAAGGGTACGCCATACTGTAAGTAACCTTTTGGAAATCAGCACTTTCTTATCGGGGGAATCCCATGCTTTTTTACATAATTCATTTAACTCATGTGAAGGGGGAAAAGTCACCTCTTGCTTTTTCTCCCCATACATATATACCCTTTTGTCAGGGACAGGGTTTTCCTCCGGTATGTGCAATACATCCTTCATTGCTATAATCATGTATCGGATGGCTTTAGTCATTTTAGGCTGCAACTTTGCCTCATCGTCATCGACACTGGAATCAGAATCCGTGTCGACATCTTTGTCAACCAACTGGGATAGTGGGCGCTTTTGAGACCCTGACGGCCTCAGAGCTGCAGAATCAGACACGGGTTGAGACCCTGACTGATTATCCAACCTTTTATGCAAGGAGCTTACATTATCATTTAACACCTTCCACATATCCATCCAATCAGGTGTCGGCGCCGTCGTCTGTGACACCATAGTCACTTGCACTTGTTCTGCCTCCACGTAACTGTCCTCGTCAAACATGTCGACACAAACGTACCGACACACCGCACACACACAGGGAATGCTCTAATTGAGGACAGGACCCCACAAGGCCTTTTGGGGAGACAGAGAGAGAGTATGCCAGCACACACCCCAGCGCTATATAACCCAGGGATTACACAGTAACTTAGTGTTTACCCAGTAGCTGCTGTTTATGATAATTTTGCGCCTAAATTTATGTGCCCCCCCTCTCTTTTTACCCTTTTTCTACCTTGATACTGCAGGGGAGAGCCTGGGGAGCTTCCTCTCAGCAGAGCTGTGAAGAGAAAATGGCGCTGGTTAGTGCTGAGGAAGAAGGCCCCGCCCCCTCAGTGGCGGGCTTCAGTCCCGGGTCTGTGTAATAAAATGGCGGGGGCTCGTACATATATACAGTGCCCAGCTGTATATATGTGTCATTTTGCCAAGAGGTATCCTAATTGCTGCCCAGGGCGCCCCCCCCTGCGCCCTGCACCCTACAGTGACCGGAGTGTGTGGGTAGTGTGGGCGCAATGGCGCACAGCTGCAGTGCTGTGCGCTACCTCATGTGAAGACAGGAGTCTTCTGCCGCCGATTTCGATGTCTTCTTGCTTCTGCCGGCTTCTGACTTCTGGCTCTGCGAGGGGGACGGCGGCGCGGCTCCGGGAACGGACGACAAGGTCAGGTCCTGTGTTCGATCCCTCTGGAGCTAATGGTGTCCAGTAGCCTAAGAAGCGCAACCTAGCTGCAGTTAGTAGGTTTGCTTCTCTCCCCTCAGTCCCACGTAGCAGAGAGTCTGTTGCCAGCAGAAGCTCTCTGAAAATAAAAAAACCTAACTAAAATACTTTCTTATTAGCAAGCTCAGGAGAGCTCACTAAAAGCACCCAGCTCTGGCCGGGCACAGATTCTAACTGAGGTCTGGAGGAGGGGCATAGAGGGAGGAGCCAGTGCACACCAGGTAGTACTAAATCTTTCTTTAGAGTGCCCAGTCTCCTGCGGAGCCCGTCTATTCCCCATGGTCCTTACGGAGTCCCCAGCATCCACTAGGACGTTAGAGAAAGTGGATTTATCAAACAATATATTACATTCAGTAACAATGACATTACACATGTAAGTGGTTCCCAAACCACTTTCCACTACTCCAGCCTCTAACATGACAACCACTGTTTTGGAAACATTGCACATGGATAAACTAAATATAAAACATAGTCCAAATTCAATAATGAAAAATGTCCAAAAGGAAAACATTATTGCTGGACAATTCAATGACACACCAAGTCCAAACTACACATGGAAAATATACTGGGGGAAAAACATGACATACAATAAAGTAAGATGTTACATTGGCTTTTGTATAAAACATTACCAAAAACAAGGTATTTGCTGACACACACTTGAAGATGGAAGTAATATGCAACGTCACATGACACACATTTGAACAAAAAAAAAATCATAGAATGTTAATGCAAATACACATGCTCACCATTCTTCCTGGGCCTCTCTGAATCCCGGACATGGGTTGCAGAGACTACTTCAGGAGGTATTACACTCCGCATGGGCTCCTCATACTCCAGATATCTTGCAATATAGGGCTGGCCACCACCGGTTTTTCGAGCTGACTTCGCCTCCTTGGCCATTTTGGACTTGACACATTGCTTTATGTCATAGTACCGTTTGCGGCACGTGTCCTCCGTCCGCTTGACCACCCCCTCACTATTGACAGCAGCAACAACTTTCGCTCACAACACCGTCTTCTTCCGTGTTGGCACCCTCCACTTCACCCACCTTTGAGTCACACATAATTGTGTGTCTAAACACTTAACACTAAAAAATCAAAAGACAAACAACACACTCCTCCACTACCACTGCACAAATCACACACACACACACACACACACACACACACACACACACACACACACAGTGACAAGGGACTATAAATAAAAAAACTTGGACCAAAAATGAGACAAAACCACAAAAAACAAGACTACAAGAATGACAAGACTACTTTCAAACACAATACTACACTCAGAAATCGCCTACAAAACTACTCACCAAACCAACTACTCACCAACCTCCACAGCACAATCTCCCTCCTCACCACTAACTAAACCCACGAGGTGCGGAAGGTTTGGGGCGTATTTATATGGTTGCGCACAGACACTCCTACCATCTGAAACACAACCAATCACGAACGGGGATGAAAAACGAAACTAAAAGTGAAAATGCGTCCGCGGTGAAAAAACCCCCCTGCCGCGTTTAACTTAGAAAAAAAAACAGCAAAAAAACCAAAAACACGTACGCAACAACAATGACGGCCGTAAATGTGCCAAAAAAACCCGACTGGCATCGACATCGGAAAACACGAAAACCATAAAGTCGACTGCTTCGTAACTTGGCGTATATAGTTTCAAAAAGTTGCATGAAAATGCACCCGATGCAAGACGAGCTTAAACACTACACAAACCGACACAAACACGAATATTAGTAAATATTGCCCCAGGCTGGGGCTTGTTCACATTATGACATGGTTATAGGATTACTAGCTCAGTCTAATAGTAACCTTGGGGTAAAGGTAATAGGGTGCAGAAAGCCAGGGGTGCTTGAGTTTGTGAGAGAGTGCCTGTATTTTTAAAGCAGCAATCATTTACGAGGCAAAACCAGGTTGGTTTTGACTTGTAATGATTATCGCTTTAAAAATATGGGCATTCCCGCAAAAACTTCTGCACCTCTGGCTTCTTGCACCCTATTACATTTACCCCCGGGTGATTATTAGTGCTTTTGCAGGGGACCAGTACACTCATTAACAACCTGCTTTAGCAAAATCCATTGCAGGTTATAGCACTCATGCTTTCAATATATTTGGAAAGGGGCACTTTTTTTATTTGATGTTTAGATATGTTTTTAAAACAGTAAAAATAAGTAATGATGGGACCAATATCAACATATACTATAATATCTTTACACCAAGACTTAGGGAGCTACAACAGTCACCACCAGAGCCGGCGCAACCCGCTCAGCAAGGTCCGCAAAGCAGGTAGGCGCCAGGATGGAGAGACGCTCTCCCCGCTCTTCTACCTTGCTGATGCGCCATGTTGCTTCAGGCTGCCGCATTACCTGTCACACTGTGACAGGCAGCGGTGCCGCAAGTGTGAACAGAAGCTCTCCTGTCACTAAGTCACTGTGACAGTGTGAGCTCCTAGCGAGAGTCAGCTCCCCCTCCCTCTCCTCCTTGCTCCTCCCCGCTGCCAATGTCAGTGGAAGACAGGCAGCTGCGTCGCCTCCCCCAACTCCTCTATTCCCTCCCCTATGTCACTGAAGATGTAGCAGGTCTTAGGCACCGCCCCCCCCCCTCTCTCCCCTTCCATCAGTAATTACAGAGTCAAATAGGAGACACCACAGGAAGTTAGGAAGTCACATGATATACATGTCACTGTGTGTGTACTTCCTAGAGGGAGGGAGGAGAGGAGGAGCAGCCAGCCAGTGTGACAGCCTGCTGCACTAGCCACCAGCTATAGAGGAGCTGACACTCAGGTAAAGTCTGCTGCTGACAAACAAAGGAAGGGGGGATTTGTATCCTAGTCATGTGTCTGGGGGGTAGTTGCATCCTTTTCATGTGTCTTGGGGCTGGGGGGGTAGTTGTATCCTATTCTTGTGTCTGGGGGGTGGGGGGGGAGTAGTTGCATCCTTTTCATGTGTCTGGGGGGGTAGTTGTATCCTATTCATGTGGCTGAGAAGGGGGGTAGTTGTATCCTACTCATGTGTCTGCGGGGGTAGTTGCATCCTTTTCATGTGTCTGGGGGCTGGGGGGGAGTAGTTGTATCCTATTCTTGTGTCTGGGGGGAGGGGGTAGTTCCATCCGTTTCATGTGTCTGGGGGCTGGGGGGGTAGTTGTATCCTATTCATATGTCTGGGGGCTTGGGGGGGTAGTTGTATCCTATTCATGTGTCTGGGGGCTGGGGGGTAGTGGTATCCTATTCATGTGGCTGGGGAGGGGGTAGTATTATATTCATGTATACATGTTGCGGGGGAGGGGGGTAGTATTTTTGTGTGTGCCGGGGAAGGGGTTAGTATTATATTCATGTATGCATGTGCTGGGGAAGGGGGATAGTATCATATTTGTGTGTGCCAGGGATGGGGGTGTCATATTCATTTGTGCTGGGGTGTGGCAAATAAAGTGTGTGCTGCGGGTGGGGGAGGGCTCAGAATTGGCATATTTACAGTATGTTGCAGGCTGGGTTTTCTGCTTTGAAGCGGTGCAAGAAAAGAAAAAGGGAAATGTTCATCTGCTTTGGCACTCTGCTGTCATCTGTTCCCCGCTGCTGCGCTCTCTGACCATTGGGCCAGCTCCAGCATGTGTAGTGTGTGTGGACCTAGAGGGTGCAGGGTAGTGGCAGTGTCGTGTGTGGGTTTCAGGGTAGCGGCGGTAGTGTGTGTGCAGGGAGGGGGGTGCAGGGTAGCAGCGGTAGTGTGCGTGCGTGGAGAGGGGGTGCACGGTAGCAGCAATAGTGTAATGTACTGTGTGCAGGGAGAGGGGTGCAGGGTAGCAGCGGTAGTGTGTGTGTGGAGTGGGGTGCAGGGTAGCAGCAGTAGTGTAGTGTGTGTGTGTGTGGAGAGGGGTGCTGGGTAGCAGCGGTAGTGTAATGTAGTGTGTGTGTGGAAAGGTGTGCAGGGTAGCAGCGGTAGTGTAATGTAGTGTGTATGTGTGTGTGTGGAGAGGGGTGCAGGGTAGCAGCGGTAGTGTAATGTAGTGTGTGTGTGTGTGTGTGTGTGTGGAGAGGGGTGCAGGGTAGCAGCGGTAGTGTAATGTAGTGTGTGTGTGTGTGTGTGTGTGTGTGTGTGGAGAGGGGTGCAGGGTAGCAGCGGTAGTGTAATGTAGTGTGTGTGTGTGTGTAGAGGGGTGCAGGGTAGCAGCGGTAGTGTAATGTAGTGTGTGTGTGTGAAGAGGGGTGCTGGGTAGCAGCGGTAGTGTAATGTAGTGTGTGTGTGGAGAGGTGTGCAGGGTAGCAGCGGTAGTGTAGTGTGTGTGGAGAGGGGTGCAGGGTAGCAGTGGTAGTGTAATGTAGTGTGTGTGTGTGGAGATGGGTGCAGGATAGCAGCGGTAGTGTAATGTAATGTGTGTGTGGAGAGGGGTGCAGGGTAGCAGCTGTAGTGTAGTGTGTGTGTGTGGAGAGGTGTGCAGGGTAGCAGCGGTAGTGTGTGTGTGTGTGTGTGTGTGTGTGTGTGTGTGTGTGTGTGTGTGGAAAGGGGTGCAGGGTAGCAGCGGTAGTGTAGTGTGTGGGGAGGGAGGTTCAGGGTATTGGCTGCAGTGTATTGTGCGTGGAGGAGGAGGAGGAGGTATAGTATGTACCTGTGCTGTGCCCGACAGGTCCCTGGAAAATTGCTCTGTGACGCTGAAGAAGAAGAG